>NC_071506.1:114521354-114824384 GCF_027887155.1 Malaclemys terrapin pileata | reverse complement strand
TCAGTGTGACAGTCCCTAAGAGAAACAGATACTATATTTACAACCTAGCTGAAATATTCAGTAATATAGTCTGCATACTGACCCACTCTATCAGTGTATGGCTTTTGCTGGAGTACCCATTAATCAACTAAGATGGATTTGTGTAATCTGTCTTCTTTCTTATTCCGAGATTCCAATAAATATTGAAATAATAATTTATTGATTATCCTGCAATATAAATGTGTAGTAAAGGCACCCAAGATATTTGCATGGTAATGCATTTTGAAAGCTCTTGGCATTCTGTGGGTATGAGAGGGAAAGGCTGTAACACTGGCTGGTTATGATGGCATTACTTCAGTACACCAAATTTAATGTTATCATGTGCAGAGGTCCTTTAAGGTAGTTCTTGAGCTCTGGTGAGGAATAAACCATAATGGGGTACCGTTATCCTCCTCTAAAAGCAGTATATTAACAGTAAAGTTATACTGCATGATTGACCAAGAATTTGAATACTAGCAAACCCAAGGGCATATAACTGTGTCTCTGTATATAAAACAGTCCTTTCAACCCCTCTTGTGCCAAGTGTTTATCAAAAAAGTATTTGCTTAATTATTTATAGAAAGGAGAGTGCTCTATGACTATTAGGCTGCCTGCTACATTAATTGCCTACCTTATACAATACACCTCTCTAGAACATACACCGCGCATGGGGTCAGATTTTGTGATGTGGGTGTCCTGAGAGAAGCAGCACAGAAAGCAGAGTCTGGGGTGGGGTGGGAGCAAATGTTGCTTTATGCCACGCAGCTTTGTTCTGCCTGAAGTCTCTGGGCTGGGTCCAAAACAGCCCCCAGCATAAGTTAGAGCAGATGAGGGGACTGTTCTAATTAATGCAGCCTTTTCTGGGGTGTCTGTGGTATGCAGTGTACCTCATAATCTCCATAGTACTGAGCCCTAAGGCTCCCCTCCTGACCCATTCTACCCAGGGCATACCCAGAGCCGGTGCAAGGAAGTTTCGCGCCCTAGGCAAAAATTCCACCTTACGCTCTGCCCCTCTCCCAGCTAACCCCGCCCCTCCATGGCAGCTAACCCCGCCTGGGGAGACCCCCCGCCCACGACAGCCAGGGGCGGCTCTATGTTTTTTGCTGCCCCAAGCACGGCAGTCAGGAGGCTTTCGGCGGCACACCTGCGGTTGGTCCGCGGTCACGTGGATTTGGCGGCGTTTCTGTGGGTGATCTGCCAGTCCCGCGGCTTTGCTGTACCCACCACCGAATTGCCGCCGAAACCGTGGGACCGGCGGACCTCCCGCAGGCATGCCGCAGAAGGCCACCTGAATGCCGCCATCAGAGTGACCGGCAGGCCGCCCCCCCGCAGCTTGCCGCCCCAGGCACGCGCTTGCTGCGCTGGTGCCTGGAGCCGCCCCTGACGGCAGCTAACCCCATCCGGGGAGACCTCCCCCCCCCGCGGCAGCTAACCCCGCCTGGGGAGACTCCCTTACCCCCCTCCCCGCGGAAGCTAACCCTGCCCAGGGAGCCTCCCCCTCTGTGGCAGCCAACCCCGCCTGGGGAGCCCGCCCAAGCTCACCTCCGCTCCGCCTCCTCTGCTGAGCACGCCAGCGCCGCTCTAATTCTCCTCCCCTCGCAGGCTTGCGGTGCCGATTGGAGGAGACTTAGAGCAAGGGCTGTGTGATCAGCGGAGGAGGCAGAGTGGAGGTGATCTGGGACGGGGAGCGGTTCCCCTGTGCACCCCCCCCCCATTACTGCGGGTGGCCCTCCCCGCGCCCCCCCAACCCCAGCTCACCTCCACTCCACCTCCTTGCCTGAGCGGGCTTTTAGGCGCCCTCAACCACTAGGTGCCCTAGTTTGCCTAAATGGTTGCACCGGGCCTGGGCATACATCCTATGCTAAGGCTTGGTTAGGAGGCAATACAGGGCTGCTTATGTTGGCACTACACTGCTCACACTGAGAAATTCTCCCCTGGCTCCTTGTGACTCATTTATGGGCCAATTCACCACTGGTGGGTGGGAGCCAGGCCAGATGCCAGAGTCAGCTCCTTAGTTCTTATAGGAGTGCCCTCTGGAGGGAGAAGCTCTGTATATTAGTTTACATGACTAAGTCCCATTGCCGTTTATAGCCTTGTGTTGTGTATATTATAATGCATCAATAAATCAAAGATACAAATTATTTTTTTTCAAACTACTGTTTCAACTATTTAGGGCTGGGTGAACCAGCTTGGATAAAATAAGAACCAGCCCAAACCTTTGTCACTCCTTAGAACAATCAGCTTTTGAATACAAAACCAAACCTTCTTTTAAGGGTTGAAAAAGTTTACTTAATACACTTTCTCTCTTTTTCTCTCTTTTCTTCTAATTTTTGCATACTTTTATGCTGGTGGGACCAGAAGATCTATACATATAAAATCAGCAAGGCCTGCAATATTTTTGCCGGAATAGAAACAGGAAGCTCTGAAAATCTTATGACCTGGCTGAGCAAGATTTCTAAATCAGATTTTTAGAAGTGTTTAGCTACTAATCCTACTTAAAATTAATGCAGTGCTTTACATTTGCAAAGACCTGTGTTTTTCCAGATAGCAGAACAGAAATTAGGCCTTATGATTTTCTAGCTCTCACAGCGATTAATAAAGATTATGGTGCTTTCTAAACGAGACAGCAAAAAATGAAATCACTATTCCAGCAAGAGAAGTTCTGTTTCCTAAGGAATTAGAAGAACCAATCAGTTCTTGTTGACAGTTGACATCCACCTGCTGGCATTATATGAGTTTGTGCTAGTACTTTGGTAGCCTACTGGGAAGAGTCAGTTCTAATTGCTCAATTGCTGAGGAGACTCTGATTTCACAGAATGTACTGCCCGACTGAGAGAAATATATTCCTCATATATGTACTATCTCTTCCTGACAAGTCACTTACAGTTACCATGCTTCTGTGGTGGATATTGTATGGAATGTCTTGTTCCGTTTTCCTTATGCTGTCCCTTAACATGTAAGGAGACTCTTTCTGTGTGGGCATTGCCATGAGTCATTCCAAGATGACTGCTATAGAGTAAGTAACATACTGTGTGCTCTCTCATGGAGATTTATATTTGCTCTTTCTTTCTTGTTGTTTAATCACAAATCAAAGTCAACCAGCTTGAATGTATGTTTTGCTCTTTGTGTATGAAAAACTTTACCCTTGCCTGCAGACCCTCTGAGATATCCCTTAAAACCATCACGCCAACTATATGTTCAGTCCACTAGATCATGCTGTCTCTTTACCATCACCAACAGCATCACACAATGTGGTTTGTTGCAAAGTGCAGCAACCCTTAGTTGAATTCAGTCACAAGTGGTTTATGCAGCACATTTCAAGTCTCCATAACAATTTGTCATAGTTTTGGATAACTGCCTGTGATCAGGATAACTGAGGTATAGATAAAATTGTACTGCACAGGATTTGTTTTCTAGTGCCTTGCTGATAAGGTTAACCAGATGGTGAAGTATAATCATCTAGGCAATACAATAGATCATCACGAAAGTGACAGTAGAGGAGAAGGAGAGGATGTTTTTTTAGTTTGTTTTCCTGAGCCAGAAATTGAAAAAAATAACCCCACCCCTTTCCCCATTTCTTTATATAGCATGGAATTCTATGGAAGGCTAAACCTGTTGGTTGTATTTTTTCTGTAATGGATCATCATTCACCCATTTGCTATGCATTTTTATAAGGGATGTGTGTGTCTTCTACACCTTATGCTATACCATCCAGTTCACAATCAGAAATCTTATGAACCATTGGGAAAGGCAAACACTTTGGATTTTGAAATTGAACCATTTTTCTTGCACAGTATTTTATGCTAATTACTATATAAACCACTTCACATGCTATTCCTTTTACATCATGGCCGTATGAGACATCCTCTTAAATCAACCACTGTCAAAAGATCACAGAATTAAGCAGCTTTGCAGGGTGACCTGACTATTAACCTACAGATGTACCATCTTATGGATGGAAGGCATTTATTTTTGGACTTGATTGTTAACAATCAGGAATAGAGGCTCCATGGCAGAATGATTACAGTGATGATAAAAATGTCAACGTGTTCAAGAGTATCCAGTGGGAGCTATCATCATGTACACGAAGTCCTCAATTGTGTTTCTTTAGGTACTAGTGTTCCAAAAGACTATACAAGTTAATGCCAAGTGATCACAAATACACTATCACAAGATACATGTTACACAATAAGTATGCACCATAAATCAGAAGTTAAGTTGTAATACTGAAATACTATAGAGAATAGAAATGATTAACTTTGAGCGGTATAGGGACTGAATGATATGATCTTTCTCCTGTTTTAGGGCAATGAGGATTTTGCTATTGATTCAATGACTGATTTATAATAATGTTGAAGAGCATGAGATTGTAGATTGAAAGCTTTTCAGAGCAGCAGTCTTGTCTTATGATGAGTTTGTACAGCAATCAAGATCAGGGCCCCATTGTGCTAGATGCTATCTCAATACAAACTGTAAGTGATAAATAACAATAAGGATGTAAAGCTTTATAGAGGCAAGTTATAGGAAGGTCTTGGCTATTTGGAGGCATTGTCAGGTTGGGCACTTATCACTGGAGATGTAGAAAGGTTTGATTAGATAAAAGGAGTGGGAGCAACTGTGGTTGGGGTGTGTAAGGGAGAATTTTGGCAGCTAGTAGGGATGTTGGTTTTGGAGGCTTTTAATGTGGAAGTTGTCGGATTGTTCTAGCAGTTGTCCTGTCTGTACATGCTGGATATGCTTGTGGGACAGTGAGTCACAGTCATTAGAATGGCTGAAAAACAGGATGTACCAACAAAAGCAGGATGTACCAACATTCCGGGTACGTTACTCCATGGACCAGAAATGTTAATTAGAGTGAGCAGCATCATAGGCTGTACAAAACTTATACTCATGTCACATTCCTGATACAGACTATGTCAATGCAGCCATTTGGTTGGGTTACATTGTATTTCATGAAACACTCATGAGTTGATCAGCAATGCAAGCATGGCTAGGAATTTGCGGCACAATGCCAACAGCTACTGATGAATATTTTGATGTTTTATGGTAACAGTAGTGGAAATAAATACAGCATTAAGACCCCCTGCACTTGCCTTCCACGCAAAAAAAAAAAAAAAAAAAAAAAAAAAGCTCAAAACAACAACAACAAAAATCTAACCAAATAATGTATAGAAAGTTTCCAATGTGTCTGGCCTGATCTTTTGTCTTTCAGGAAATTCCCTAGGATCCCAGTTTCCCCAGTTCTCAGCACTCAACATATACATTTTTACATCTCTCCACCTTCAAAGATCTCCACTGATTTAAATAGAGTTACACTGGCACAAAGCTAGAGTAACTCAGCAGTGAACCAGGCCCTCATATTTTAAAACTGCTCGAATGCTTATTTATATCTGTCTTCCCATGACCATAGATAGATTTGGAATTAATTTTGCCAAATTAAATCTTTGTAGATCTGCTTTATGTTATGATTTAGGCATTTCAACTATTGTATTTATTTGTATAGAATCAGCAAACCATCTTTTCTCAAATTAAGCATTATATAGCTAGCTTCCGTGAGACCAGTTTTTAATTTAATAAGTTCATTGCAGGGTATCTTTCTCTAGTTCTCTGCAAAATTGTCAGAGTCTTTCATTGTGTTCTTTAAGCGCTATAACCTAAATTAAAATATCAATCATTATAACCTCAACCCATCGTAATCCCTCAAAGATCTATGCAATCACTGGGCAATTTCTTGGTTTGTGTCCTCAAAACATCTCCTGCACAGGAATTTTTATCCAGGCTGATTCGTGTACCCTGGTAGCTAAGACCTCTGTGGATTTGTTTTTAGGGCAAAATCTTCCTGTTAGATCTACAGCAGTAATGATATTTTATCCTTCTTTTAGTGTGGAAATAGCCCTTCTGTGGATGCTTGCCTGCCCCAAATAGGCACCAGTTGAGCCTGTTTTTGTGTTGAGTCAACAGTATCTATGGTGGGGCGGGGGGGAGGAAAGGAGGGAGGAAGAAGGTTCTTTTTTTGGCCCAAAACTGTCATTTTGCTGCGTTGTGTTCAAAATCCTACCATCCTAACCCTAACTGAAATGAAGGTAATGTTGGGCTAAAAAAAAAAAAAATTACACAACTGAGGTGGATTAACTAATGGACAACAGCTACCTCAGATGTGAAGTATGTAAGGAGATAGATGGTCATTTACAACTACAGCCTTGGTATAAGCAAGTATAACTCTTTCTGAAGTCAATGATAGCTGTTCCTTTTTATGCCAGGGTGAGTTTGGCCTCTGTCTGTGTAGCCATACTACATTAATATCATTTCAATATTCCCTAGAGGTTATGTTTCCTTACAAGCCACATATTATGGTTGGCAACTTGTGAAAGGTACAGTTTGATTCCCATATGTTTTATGCAAAACCCCAGGAAATTGTATCCATGCTTTTCACATCAGTATGCCAAAATGTCAAGAGGCACCTCTCAGAATAAAAAACTCACAAATACAAAAGAAAAGTTCTTGGCATCATCCCTTGATAATGCAGACCTTGTTGAGGAGGCATTTGAGGAAATCTGTTTGTCAGTCATTGTTCAGTAACATATGTGAGGGAACACCAGGTAACATTTCGTATCTTAAACGTTACACGTTGCTTCCATGTAATGGTGCATATGGCATGTCTGTCAATCAACCAAAAAACAAAAAACAAAAAACAAAACAAAAAAAACAAAACCAAAAAAACAACCCAAACACCCAACCTGGGTCTGCTTTCTGCTTTCATTATGCCACTATCCACTTGCATAGATTTAGAACTAGGCAAATTGTGAGAATTTATTTGTGAATCTTTAGGCAATTTCTAAATAGAATTTCACTTCCACTGTGTTTGCATCCTTTTTTTTATTCGTTGTTTTTGCAGACATTTGTGTGAGCAAATTTTTGTTTGTTGTTCACCCAAAGTGGTTTTCAGGCTTAAGATATATCACTAAGGGTCAGATTTCCCCTGACTCTAATGAGGCCTGCTGGGATTGTCCTACCCATTCCTATTAGTTGCGTTTCTTGCTCTGTTGCTGCCAGTGTTGCTTATAATATAGACTTCCTTTCATTCAATTAGGGTCAGAGGGTAAAATTCAGAGGGGATGTGTAAAGTGGGGAGTATAAATTATATACTATGTGCATGTGAGTCTTAGTAAATTAATTTAAGAGAATCTAACTGGAATTTAAGTTGGTGGCCAGAAGAAAGTGTAAAATGCACCAAATTATACTCTTTTTATATGCTCTCCTGAATTTTGGCCTGCTGGGTTATTTAAGAATGAGAGGGGGAAATCCTGGTCCCACTGAAGTTGATGGCAAAACTTCCATTGTTTTCAATAGGGCCAGGATTTTCCCAAAGAGGTTATTTAAAAAGTGTTCTCACTTGAATTATGAGCAATTGAGATATGAAAAATAATATCCTTAGGCCAAATAGTACCATGGATATTTAATCAGAACTTCCACTGAAGTCATTTAGTTCTGAGTAAATACTGATGGGATGATCTAGCCTCTTATTAGTAAGGAGTTTGTAAGTATGATATGATCCATTGATAATAGGAGATGGAATTAAAATCTAGATTAGATTTACACTATGGTTTAAAGTTCTGGTCTGAGGGCAATTGAGAGCTAGGGTTTGAGTTCATATTCTAATAGCACCAAAACCTTGCTATCTGTTCTAACACTTCAGACAAGTCTGATCTGAAATCAGAAAATAGGCCACTTCAATTCAACCCAAACAGTAGAGATGGGTACAGATCTGGGGTTCAGAACCACCATCCCTCCTCTGAAATTTGCAGTGGCCCATCTTCAAGATTCCAGTTTTGGCCCCTCTCTGATTAGAAATATGTGGAAAACATAAACAGCACCAGAGGGAAAAAGTCTTACATTTTTGCTTCCACAAGTTTGTGAATATCAGAGCATTTGACAAACATTCCTTCAACTTTTTTTCATGTTTTCCACAAAAATGGTGGAAGGTTTTCAGATGTGAAAAAGTAAACATAGTTTGTGCCCATTGTTTTTATGATGGTGATCATATATTTCCTTGTGGAAATGGCAATATTATGCCTTCAACCAAATTAATATATTCTGGTGAAAACAAATACATTGAGAATTTTTTTCAGCAGCAGGTGAAATGTACAAAACATGATGGAAAAAGGTGTAAAGTATTTTATAGTATTTGTATAACACTTCTCAAAATGGTTTACAAATTTAGGTATCAGAGAGGTAGCCGTGTTAGTCTGGATCTGTAAAAAGCAACAGAGAGTCCTGTGGCACCTTTAAGACTAACAGATGTATTGGAGCATAAGCTTTCGTGGGTGAATGCCCACTTCGTTGGATGCATGTAATAGAAATTTCCAGAGGCAGGTATAAATATGCAGGCAAGAATCAATCTGGAGATCACAAGGTTAGTTCAACCAGGGAGGGTGAGGTCCTCTGCTAGCAGTTGAAGTGTGAACACCAAGGGAGGAGAAACTGCTTCTGTAGTAGGCTAGCCATTCACAGTCTTTGTTTAATCCTGATCTGATGGTGTCAAATTTGCAAATGAACTGAAGCTCAGCAGTTTCTCTTTGGAGACTGGTCCTGAAGTGTTTTTGCTGTAAGATGGCTACCTTTACATCTGCTATTGTGTAGCCAGGGAGGTTGAAGTGTTCTCCTACAGGTTTTTGTATATTGCCATTCCTGATATCTGACTTGTGTCCATTTATCCTCTTGCGTAGTGACTGTCCAGTTTGGCCAATGTACATAGCAGAGGGGCACTGCTGGCACATGATGGCATATATAACATTGGTGGACGTGCAAGTGAATGAACCGGTGATGTTGTAGCTGATCTGGTTAGGTCCTGTGATGGTGTTGCTGGTGTAGATATGTGGGCAGAGTTGGCATCGAGGTTTGTCGCATGGGTTGGTTCCTGAGTTAGAGTTGTTATGGTGCGGTGCGTGGTTGCTGGTGAGAATATGCTTAAGGTTGCCAGGTTGTCTGTGGGCGAGGACTGGCCTGCCTCCCAAGGTCTGTGAAAGTGAGGGATCATTGTCCAGGATGGGTTGTAGGTAACTGATGATGCGTTGGAGAGGTTTAAGCTGAGGATTGTAGGTGATGGCCAGTGGAGTTCTGTTGGTTTCTTTTTTGGGCCTGTCTTGTAGCAGGAGGCTTCTGGGTACACGTCTGGCTCTGTTGATTTGTTTCTCTGTTTCCTTGTGTGCGTATCGTAGTTTTGAGAATGCTTGGTGAAGATCTTGTAGGTGTTGGTCTCTGTCTGAGGGGTTGGAGCAGATGCGGTTGTATCTCAGCGCTTGGCTGTAGACGATGGATCGTGTGGTGTGTCCGGGGTGGAAGCTGGAGGCATGAAGATAGGCGTAGCGGTCGGTGGGTTTTCGGTATAGGGCGGTGTTAATGTGGCCATCGCTTATTTGTACTGTGGTGTCTAGGAAGTGGACCTCCTGTGTAGATTGGTCCAGGCTGAGGTTGATGGTGGGGTGGAAGGTGTTGAAATCATGGTGGAATTCTTCCAGGGTCTCCTTCCCATGGGTCCAGATGATGAAGATGTCATCAATGTAGCATAGGTAGGGAAGGGGCGTGAGTGGACGAGAGCTGCGGAAGCGTTGTTCCAGGTCAGCCATAAAAATGTTGGCATATTGTGGGGCCATGCGGGTGCCCATGGCGGTGCCACTGGTCTGGAGGTATATATTGTCACCAAATTTGAAATAATTGTGCGTGAGGATAAAGTCACAGAGCTCAGCAACAAGTTGTGCTGTGTCATAATCAGGGATACTGTTCCTGACAGCTTGTATTCCATCTGTGTGTGGGATGTTTGTGTAGAGAGCCTCCACATCCATGGTGGCCAGGATGGTGTTTTCTGGGAGATCACCAATGCACTGTAGTTTTCTCAGGAAATCAATAGTGTCACGGAGATAGCTGGGAGTGCTGGTGGCATAGGGTCTGAGCAGAGAGTCCACATATCCGGATAGTCCTCCGGTGAGTGTGCCAATTCCAGAGATGATGGGATATCCAGGATTTCCAGGTTTGTGGATCTTGGATAGTAGATAGAATAACCCCAGTCAGGGCTCTAAGGGTATGTTGATTTATTCTGTGTAGGGAGTGTCCTGAGTAGATGGTGCAGTTTCTTAGTATATTCCTCAGTGGGATCTGAGGAAAGTGGCCCGTAGAATTTGGTTTTGGAGAGTTGTCTGGCAGCCTCCTTCTGGTAGTCAGACCTGTTCATGATGAAAACAGCACCTCGTTTATCAGACTCTTTGATTATAATGTCAGGGTTGTTTCTGAGGCTGTGGATGGCATTGCATTCTGCATGACTTAGGTTATGAGACAAGCAATGTTGTTTTCCCACAATTTCTGCCTGTGCACGTCGGCGGAAGCATTCTATGTATAGGTCCAGACTGTCATTTCGACCCGCAGGAGGAGTCCATTGAGTTCTTCTTCCTGTGTTGTTGTTGGGAGGGTATCTGTGTAAAATACTCAACCTCCCTGGCCACACAACCTCCCTGGCCACACAATAGCAGATGTAAAGGTAGCCATCTTACAGCAAAACAACTTCAGGACCAGACTCCAAAGAGAAACTGCTGAGCTTCAGTTCATTTGCAAATTTGACACCATCAGATCAGGATTAAACAAAGACTGTGAATGGCTAGCCAACTACAGAAGCAGTTTCTCCTCCCTTGGTGTTCACACTTCAACTGCTAGCAGAGGACCTCACCCTCCCTGGTTGAACTAACCTCGTGATCTCCAGATTGATTCTTGCCTGCATATTTATACCTGCCTCTGGAAATTTCTATTACATGCATCCAACGAAGTGGGCATTCACCCACGAAAGCTTATGCTCCAATACATCTGTTAGTCTTAAAGGTGCCACAGGACTCTCTATGCATCTGAAGAAGTGGGCTGTAGTCCACGAAAGCTTATGCTCTAATAAATTTGTTAGTCTCTAAGGTGTTCTTTTTACAGGACTCTCTGTTGCTTTTTACAAATTTAGGGACTCAGTCATGAAAGTTTTACTCACATTAGATGTGATTCTTCACTTTCGTTGAATATTTTACTCGGAATATTACTCATCATGAGTAAAGGTAACAGAATTGGGCTGCTCATTATTTCTACTTAGTTCATTGTGACTCCTTGCATGAATAAAGGCTCCGAATTACCTAATAAGTCTTAACAAGACTCCTTAGAAGTAAATAAGTATGATCCTTATTTTGAAATGGAGAAGCTGAGGCCAAGAAATTAAGTGAATCACCTGGGACAAGAGACAATGTCTGAGTTGGTATTAGAATTCAGGACTTTCTGATTCTATGTCCTTTGCTTAAACCACTAGACAACCCCCATCTCTCTCTCTCTCTCTCTCTTTCTCCCCGCACCCCCCAAAAAAGGAATGCAAGGTACATAGATTTCTGCAACAGAATGGTATTTAAATTCTAAAATCAAGTTTCCTGGAGTAGTGATTTGTATATGGATTTCTTAAAAGAGCATGTGTGAAAAGCTTTGATATTACTGATATTATTGGTATAATGTGTGTTGATATTTGTACCGTGTATCTGAGAAGAAGCCTTTTAATGACAGATCAGAAGCATCATATAGATGGAAAGTCACTTTTGTGCAGTGTTCACACAAGGCCTTTGCCTGACTAAAGCCCCACTTAAGCCCTATCTTGAGGTTAATTTCAACCAAAATGTATTAAACATATTTTTTCTTTTAACATTTTTTGTATATTTTGTAATTTTTAATGACAAGACATTGTGATATTCTTTATTGGATTATATTTTTATCAAAATGGCTTGCTCTGAACTTGCAGGGTAAAATCACTTGTGGGAGGCAGAATGTGGTCATTTGAGTCAGTCTAATTTTCCTCAGTACTAGAAAAAATATATTATGACATGTAGAGCACTGTTTCATAACAATAGCAATTAAGCTTTGAATTTCTATAGCAAATTCTAGTTGAGGATCACTTAAATACTTGCAAAATTAATCTTCACAGCACTTCTGTGAGAATAGGTATTATGACAGAAATGGCTAGAAAAAGCTTCAACAGAACAGTTTTGTCAGAAAATCCAGTTCTATCAAAGTCTAAGTTCTTCACAAAATTATGTTGAAAATTTTGTTTCAGAGGGAAAAAAAGGGAAAAACCAACCCTTACAATGTCAAAATGTCCCATTTTGATATTTTTGGAACAAAACTTTTCAGTCTTTCTGTTTGCAATAACATTGTGTTTCAATTTTTTAATTATTGCATTATATTATGTATTAAAAATAAAAGTCAAAATTGAAACATTTTGATTGACCGAAAACAATTTTTTAAAATGTTATTTTGCACAGAATTTCAAAATGTTCATGTTTTGTTCCAAATCAGAATGAAAACAAAATTTCTCAAAATCCTTCATGAAACAGAATGTCTGTACTCTTCCCAGCTGAATATTCTGATCCACATTTTACAGGTAGCAATTCTGAAATACAGAGAGGAATTATACCAGGAAATTCATGCCCCAAAGTCACAGATCTTCCGATTTCTAGTCCTATGTTACTCATAAGACAAACAAAAAAATAGTCTAAAGCCTGAAGTCCCTAAATTCTTGCTAACTGTGCTCCCTGGAGGGTCCTCTGCACTCTAGAAAGGGCAAGGAGAGGTTGATACCTTTGTGTCAATTAGCAGAACTGGCTAGTTGAAAAATGGGGGAGTGTGGTGCATCCTTTCAACGGTAGCACTGTGTGTGCAGGGCAAGGTGCACGGCAAGGAGCTACAGGGGGAAGTATTTTGACTTCTTGAAGCAGAATGCCTCCGGATGCTCCCTCCAGGATAGTACAGCTCCACAATACCCCCATCCCTTTACAAAACAAGGCTGTTCCTGTTTCCTGTACCATATGCTGGGAAATAACATGAGCTATTTTGAGGTAGTTCTATGGCCTAGCTTATACAGGAGGTCAGACTGGATGATCACAATGGTCCCTTCTGGCCTTGGAATGTATGAATGAGAAGACTCCATTCATACTAAATTATAGCTGGCTCTTTAGTAAAGCAACAGTTTACAGAGCTATTCCAACTGCCGGTTAACATTCCTAGTGATCTACGCACAGACTGACTTCTTGGTCCTTCTCGAAACTCTTCCCTTTAGCAACCCACGATCCCCAGATTCCATGCAGGTTGCTACAGTGTCAAAATGGCACAGCGTAGCTTTTTGTTTTTAAGTAGGTTTTCCTCAAGCAAAACATTCATTGAGTTATTGAATGTTTTGACTCAGCAAGAACATCAGGATTTGGCCCAGAGGTAACCGTTCCTGAATAATGTCCCACGAATGAAGAGAGGCAAGCCAAAGGGAGAGGAGATGCACTAAATGAATTCCAAATTACTTGCCTGCAGCAATTAAATTTTTGTTAGCCCTCTTATAAAGTACTTGGATTCTATAGTGATTGGTATTATACAGAAATCCAAGATATAGCGAGATTACAAGTCAGAATGTAGAAGAGTATCAGGATTGAATGCTTCATCACTTCCTTCCCCAATTTGCTGTCATTAACCAAATAATTATTTTGCTTGGGTCCTGTTCTCCCACTGTGCAATTTCCCTGTTGTCTCCATACATTTTTATATAGTACCAATGGTTGGTAGGGTGTAGCAGGAAGGAAGGTTGCAAGGAGCTGAATGTCTTTTTCAGGGAATGGAGGGTGTCAGAAATTTATCAGAGGCTGGGTTGGAAGAAGGGGAAATCATAGACTTGGGGAACTGTGAGCGTTGTTAGCTATGGGAACCCTGTTGGTGGCTTTTGTCAGTATTTATCATGGCTGCAGAATCATAGTAAACAACAGGCCCTGTGTAAGTGCACCCTTCTCTTTTGTCCTTTCCATTTGTTAAAATTAACTGGGATATATTTTACTTGCAGTTTTCCAACTCTTGCTTCAACATTGCCATCCTTCCCCCACAGATGATAGAAATATTGACTGGTATCCTAGCAGTGTTCTGAATCTTTTCAGGCAGCTTATATAAACTCCCAAACTACTGTTTGATTTTTTTTTTTTTTAGTGATTTCCCTTCGACAGTATTTCAGAGCAAATGATAGTTATCTGTCGCTCTTAAATCCTCCCTAGTTTCAACAATATTTATGGTACTTATCTTATTTCCTTGGATGAGGTTCAAATTAGCTTCTGACCATGTAAAACCAGACAATGACGTATTCAACTTTACAATTATATAATTCATGTAAATTTTTTTTGCTAGTTGCGCATGGAATCTCACTTTCAGTTTCACTTGGTATTTCCTGACTTCTCAGTACAAATTCAGATGTTAAATTATTTTTATTTGCCTCAGGTAAAAAGATTATATATACTACCGAATGGACTCTGGCTCTGTTAGCAGAGTAGCTAGATTCTGATATTGAATACACAGGAAGCAGCAGCATTAGTTTGGGGAAACTACGATTCATCACCTTTATGCTAAACAATTTCCAAGAAATATTATTTTCCCTATCCTTAATCAGTATTTTAGTATTTCAGTATTTTAGTTCTGTCTTGAAAAATGCATAGGTGATAATGTTTAAACTTAAATATGACTCCCCCCCCCCTTCTTCCTGATTATCCTATTCTGATTCAACAGTAAAGTCAAAGCTCAGTCTCCTCCAGCTTTGGCCAGAAGAGGGAACCATCTCACTGCATCAGCACCTTAGGTGACTTGTACCCTTCACAACTTTTTGCTTTCTTTATTTCTTCATGCATTGCAAACCCCTGACCTAAAAGTACACAGCCATCTCTGGAATTTGCCTCACCAAGCCTTTTCAGGATCACTAATATAATTATTTACCTGAGGGTTCATTAAGACCTTGCAAATAACAAATGTTTGCTTTCTCTTGTACTGCATTCACTACTTTGGTTTTTTTTTTATCTGCACATAGTCAAATGTTGGCTTGCTAAATTGATTTATTTGTACATTGTAGGTTTACTCCCGTGTTCCTTGTGCACCCCAAAAATCCCATTGACTTTAGTGGGAGATGTACAAAGAAAGCAGAATCAGGTTGTACACACTTGTGCTCATAAGCAATCAGACATCCCAAATTCATGCTAATACAGTCTTTAAGCTACACTACTTCATCCTGTATTCCAGAGGGTCCCAGTGTATTTGAGCCAGGGAATGGAATGGATGGGGTCGGAGCATGCTCCACCGATTATGAGCTCTTAAGTGCAGGGATCTTGCTGTTTGGATAACACTTGCCATAAACAAATAATAATAAATCCTCCCCCCACCCCATTTGACAGAAATGCCCTCAGAGGTGCCCTGCAAATATAGGGTTCCACTGACCGGAAAGGGAGAAAGGTGCTATCATCCCATCTAAACTCCATGGGCAATATTAATATAGACAATGCTGTTCCAATTTCTCTTATGTGGTGTGTGGGCTTCTGCACAGTGAGTCTCTCTCTCTCTCTCTCTCTCTCTCTCTCCTTGCTGCATATGTTGCATAGTAATTGTTATTGAGACTAGGAGGCAGAAGGTGCTGATGCAGATGTCTCTGGCCTCTACAGATCTCCTGAGAACCTCATGAATTCCTTTTGTGGAAGCAGGTAGGGGGAGGGAAGACTCCGAGTTTCCTGCTCCTATGTAGGTTTTTCCTACACTGGGGACAATGTGGCTTGTAGGTAGACAGACACATTACCTCCTCTTCCCTCCTAAACCACCCTGCATATTTTTCTTATATACACCAGGATTCTAAACAAAGCAGTTCTGGAACAGGGGAAGTGAAACATGTCATTGTAAAGTTTTTTTTCCACAAACCTTCAAACTCTAATCATGGCTTAAGTAATGCCTGTGTCTAAATACCAAGGTAACTTTCTGTAAAAGTTGGCTTTGAACTGGTCTTTTCTTGCTGAGCTTCATTGTGTGCCCGAGATTATCCACTTGTCAGGCTGCCATTCTGGGACTGAGATGAGTAGCTGGAGCGCTCATTCATCTTGCCCTCAGGACAGCATGGCCTTACATTTCTGACGACTCTGGAATGCATTAGTGTATTTTGTCAAGGTTTCTTTTGTTTTTCATTTTGTTTTCAGGCTTCTGTTTACTAGTTGACCTCAGCTAAATTTTCAACTACCTGTGATGAGATTATAACAGGTGACCAGCCATGCAGTGCACTGCTTAACTGACCTACTTTATAGGATTGGACCTGAATCAAAATCTCATGGAGCAGAAACTCAACTAGTGAAATCCACCCATTGCTCCCAGATAGAAGCAACTAAAAGTTCGCCCTTATCACGAATAACTATCCACTAGATATAGTGTAATTACAGCTCTGATTTTATTTACCTTGGCCAGAATTTTCAAACATTTTTCAAGAGAAACTGAACAGCCACCCACAAAACACATTGAAGTCAGTGGGAGCTGCAGGTGCTCAGCAGATGCTCTGAAAATGAAGTCACTTCTATGTCGGGCCCTTAATGTGGGTTTAGGCACTCATGTATGCAAATAATAAGTAGTCTCTCTGATATAACATATGCAAAAATGGCCTGGAAACCCTCCTTAGAGAGGAACATCCACTTTGCTAAATTTGAGACTAGAAAATGGTGTGCATTTAACAAAGTCTTACAACCATTTGAAAATACTGTACTGACCATAAGCAGGCAGTAGAAAATTTAATTGTCTGAAATAGGCATTTCTCAGGGGACATGATTAATTGTAGTGGAAATGTTCAATTGCTTGTAACTTTGCAGGAAATTCCCTTCTGGGCTCTGAAACTTTACATGCTTAGTCATAACTTAATGGAGCATTTTCTTGGAAAGTTCAGCTGTTTTTGAAATGGCTGATTCTGATATTGGCATACATTCAGAGTAACTCCTTTCATTTCTGGGTTTACACCTGAGTAACTAAGATCAGAATTTGGCCTTAGACATCAAATTTTAGATGTGTCTAGTTCTCAGTGAGGAAGAAAGTCTGTGGCAAATTGTGAAAAAAAGAAATATAAATTAAAAGTGATATGTATTTATTTAGGGAAATACAGCATTTATAGCTGTCAAGGCTGCTTCCCCACTTTGAACTTTAGGGTACAAATGTGGGGGTCTGCATGAAGACTTCTAAGCTTAACAACCAGCTTAGATCTGGTCCGCTGCCACCAATCCCAAAGCTAATTCCCTTCCCTGTGTAGCCTTGAGAAACCTTTCACCAATTCTCTGGTGAATACAGATCCAAACCTTTTGGATCTTAAGACAAGGAGAAATTAACCATCCCCCTCCTTTCTCCCACCAACTCCTGGTGAATACAATTCCAACCCCCCTGGGATCTTAAAACAAGGAAAAATCAATCAGGTTCTTAAAAAGAAGGCTTTTAATTAAAGAAAAAGGTAAAAATCATCTGTAAAATCAGTATGGAAAATAACTTTACAGGGTAATCAAACTTAAAGAGCTCAGAGCACCTCCCTCTAGCCTCAGGTTCAAAGTATAGCAAACAAAGATAAACACTCTAGTAAAAGGTACATTTGCAAGTTGAGAAAACAAAGGAAAACTAACACGCCTTGCCTGGCTATTTACTTACAAGTTTGAAATAGGAGAGACTTGTTTAGAAAGATGTGGAGAACCTAGATTGATGTCTGGTCCCTCTCAGTCCCAAGAGCGAACAACAACCAAAACAAAGAGCACAAACAAAAGCCCTTCCCCCACCCAGATTTGAAAGTATCTTGTCCCCTTATTGGTCCTTTGGGTCAGGTGTCAGCCAGGTTACCTGAGCTTCTTAACCCTTTACAGGTAAAAGGATTTTGGAGTCTCTGGCCAGGAGGGATTTTATGGCACTGTACACAGGAGAGCTGTTACCCTTCCCTTTATAGTTATGACATGCCCCCCAAATCACAGATAGTGTTGGATGTCCGGTTCCACCCTGGCTGTGATTTCTTCCTGGAGCTCTAGGAGAAAACAGAGTTAATAAGACACATGTACCTTTAGACATACTACTGATTATATAAAAACTAACAATATGTTCCATTCCAAGAACAATTTTTAACCAGTTGACTCTGGGAAACTTTCCCAGGAGAGTGCATCAGCCACTTTGTTAGAAGCTCCTGAAATGTGTTGTATTTCAAAATCAAAATCTTGGAGAGCTAAACTCCACTGAAGAAGTTTTTTGTTATTCCCCTTGGCGGTATGAAGCCACTGTAGTGCAGCATGGTCTGTTTGTAGTTGGAAACGCTGTTCCCAAACATATGGGCGTAGCTTTTCCAGCGCGTACACAATGGCGTAGCATTCCTTTTCGCTGATTGACCAGTGGCTTTCCCTCTCAGACAGTTTCTTGCTGAGAAACACGACAGGATGGAATTCTTGATCCGGTCCTTCCTGCATTAAAACTGCTCCCACGCCTCGCTCAGACGTATCTGTGGTTACTAGGAACGGTTTGTCAAAGTCTGGGGCCCTTAGCACAGGGTCAGACATGAGTGTTGCCTTAAGCTGGTTAAAGGCCTTTTGACACTCATCAGTAACTGAACTGCATTTGGCTGTTTCTTTCTGGTTAGGTCTGTCAGCGGGGCGGCGATTTGGCTGTAGTGTGGTACAAATCGCCTATAATATCCGGCCAAGCCTAAGAAGGATTGGACCTGTTTCTTTGACTTTAGAACTGGCCACTTTTGGATAGCATCCACTTTGGCCTGTAGGGGATTTATAGTTCCTTGACCCACCTGGTGCCCCAGGTAAGTCACTCTGTTTTGGCCTATTTGACACTTTTTAGCCTTAACAGTTAGACCTGCCTGCTGGATGTGCTCGAAGACTTTTTCCAGGTGCTCCAGATGTTCTGTCCATGAATCAGAAAAAATGGCCATATCATCGAGGTAGGCAACTGCAGATTCTCCCAATCCCGCTAGGAGACCATCTACAAGTCTTTGGAAGGTGGCGGGTGCATTTCGCAACCCAAAAGGGAGTACATTGAATTCATACACCCCTGCCTGGGTGACGAAGGCTGACCTTTCCTTAGCGGGTTCATCTAGTGGTACTTGCCAGTACCCCTTGGTTAAGTCTAAAGTAGAGATGAATTGGGCATGTCCCAATTTCTCTAATAGCTCATCTGTGCGTGGCATTGGATAGTTGTCAGGACGAGTTACAGCATTTAGCTTACGGTAGTCCACGCAAAAGCGTATTTCCCCATCTGATTTGGAAACTAGAACCACTGGAGATGCCCATGCACTATTAGAGGGGCGGATCCATGTCCTGGATCTCCCTTTGTATAGCAGTTTGGGCATGAGGTGACTCCCGGTAGGGTGGGGTTCTAATTGGGTGAACATTACCTGTGTCAATGGAGGGGTATGCCCGTTCGGTCCATCCTGGAGTGGCTGAGAAAATTGGTGCAAAGTTTGTGCACAGCTCCTTGATCTGCTGCTGCTGCTGCAGATGTCCAAGGGTCGTGGAGAGGTTCACCATCCTTTTTTCCTTCGTAGTAGACACCTACAGGCCACTCCGCGTCATCTGTTTCCTGGGCTGTAAACTGGCAAAGGTTTAATTCTCTGGAATAAAAGGGCTTAAGAGAATTAACATGGTATACCTTAGGCTTTATGTTGGAGGTGGGGGAGGCTATGAGATAGTTAACAGCTCCTAGGCGTTCCTGGACCGTGAATGGTCCTTCCCACGACACTTCCATTTAATGGGCCTGGAGCGCCTTTAAGACCATGACTTGGTCTCCTACTTTGAAGGACCGTTCTCTGGAATGTTTATCATACCAGGCCTTTTGCTCTTCCTGAGCATCCTTTAGGTTTTCTTTAGCAAGGGCTAAAGAGTGTTGGAGGGTGCTTTGTAGGTTGCTTACAAAGTCTAGACTGTTAGTTCCTGGAGAAGGCGTAAACCCCTCCCATTGCAGCTTTACCAACTGTAATGGCCCCTTAACCTCATGGCCATACACAAGTTCAAATGGTGAAAACCCTAAATTGGGATGTGGTACAGCCCTGTAGGCAAAAAGCAACTGCTGCAACGCTAGGTCCCAATCATTGGAGTGTTCATTTATGAATTTACGTATCATGGCCCCCAAAATTCCATTAAACCTCTCCACCAGACCATTGGTTTGATGGTGATAAGGGGTGGCAACCAAGTGATTCACCCCATGAAAATCACAGAATATACTGTTTGCTGTGAATAGTCTGCCAGCTTTAATTGCAAATTTCCTTCCAATATTAGAAAGTATGCACCTGATTCTCAAGCCCAATTGCACTGCCAGAATGGTCCACAAGGGGCTTTAGTGTAAATGAGAATCAGGCCCTTCATCTGCAGTAAAAATATCTTACTGCAGGCTGTTCCTGAGAAGAACTGAAGGCTTCTCCCTCTGCTAAAATAAGAGATCATATTTTACCTCCGTTTAACTAGAACGCGGGAAACTCTGAGCTGGATCCTGAGGTACCTATTAAGGTCTGTCACTGAAGCAGTACTTCCAATAGTCCAGTATTTCTAGTGTTAAGTGACTTTGTTTTTCACCTTGTCTTTTTTCAAGCAATCTGGCTAATATTTAATCATTACCATAGGCCTCCATGCAGTATCCCATCCTACTGCTTTAACTAAGGTCCAGATTCTGCTACCTTTATGCATCTTGGGGCAGATCCTCAGTCGGTGTAGACCATCATGACTCCACTAACTATAAGACCACTATGACAATTTATACCAGATGATGTACTTTACTCCCCCTCCCGCCGCCAATCTCATTTATTTCAACAGGAATGCTGATGGAATAATTTATTATTCAGTATAAGAAAGGGTGGCAGAATATGGCCCTAAAGGAACAAAACAAAAACAATTTTGCTAAATCCAATAAGAGGTAATTACAGCAAGTTTTGAAATGCAAGGATCGTGTGGGTAACAGGCTTTCAAATTAAGTCAAAAGACAGGAGTAAAAAGTTTGAAATCATAAAGAACTTTGTTTTTTTTTTACTCTGATACCTTATGTTGAATAGCTAGATCATTTTATTATTGCAAATACAGTGGCAGTAATCTTTTATTGCATGCAGTGTAGGCCTACAGCATTAAGTTGGTATAAAATTGCATATAGTTTAATATATCTGTACAACACCTTTAAACAAGCTTCTCTAGGCAGGAAGGTTATCTGTCTTATAAATCTATTATTCCATTGTACATCTTGATAGCCTAGCATTGCTCCTAGCCATGTTTAAGCATTAAATAGTGCATTATTATTTCACATAAATCAACCAGAGATGTGTGAATTCATAAATTTTGCATTTGCACAGACAGTATTTTAAACGTTTTATGGCTTCGTGGGAACTCAGAGCAGGAGCCCGTACACAAATCAGCGCCCAGGAAACTTCAATAAAATTTAATATCACAATTACTTCTTTTCAAAGTCACTGCATGCATATTTTAGAAGTATGTTAACAGGGTCTAAAAATAAAAACAAAACTTGCAACAGGGCTCTTGTCTTGCCCTATTTTATTCGGGATCTATATCATTACAAAGAGCAGTTGAACAGTTTGTCCAGTGTTGACTCAGTTAATTACCTATGTCATTGTTTCCCTCCCCATCTCTTTTCTTCTAATCTTATTTTTTTTTAAACTCTGGCTTTTTGTTTATTTTCACCTTTCATTTGAATCCTCCCAGGACACAATCATGTAATGCGTATGCTTAATTTTGTGCATATAAGTAGTATGTCAGTGTGGGCACAAATGTTTGTCTTTTATTAGGACTCTTTTCCTTCAAGAACATCATGTGTGTCCTCACAAAGATGATTTTCTTGTACCATGTGCTATATGTATTATAAGTACGAAAATGTGCTAATGCAACATTAATATTGCGCTGTTAAAATCACAAAACATCAGGAAATGCAAAAAAAATCTGATGTATTATGTGCATCTTATTACATTAAAAAGTAGCTACACATTTAACAAGAAAAACAAGTACAGAAAATACAAAGCAGGCAAACCACTATTGCTATCGGAAACCTAGCTTTCATATTTCTTGACTTCTTGGGCCAAAGTATCAAAATGATATATTGATAACCTTTCATTGGTGCTCATCACCTGATTATCTGAGCTATCCAGGTAAAACACCTGCGGGGCAGAGCAGTATTATTATCCCCACTTAACAGATGGGGAACTGGACACACAGATATTAAAGGCTAGATGGAGCCATTCTGGTACATCCTCTAGTAAGAGTTGCCCCCCACACAGGAAGGCATTCCAAGTGCCTATTACTATGCTCCTTTGTGAGGTAAAGCTTTCAATCTCCTGCATGCCAGACCAGCACTGCTGGCCAGTGCACAAGGTGATGGGAGAAGGGGAAACCGTTCTCTGCCTCTTTGGGGAGCCATGCACTTGCATGGAAATCGGGATGGAGCAGTCCTTACACTACCCAGACCTTGGGGAATGATGACCTGCCTGACCCTTACAAGGAAAAGAGGGAAGTCTCCTTATGCCCTCCCTCTCCATGGTATACCTGTATATAGGAAAGGATGAGGCCATAAGCGGCTTGCCCACAGATCATGGAAGAGGTCTGTTGCAAAGCCAAGAATGGAGTCCAGCTCTATTAAGAACTTGTTCTGAGTTTTAACCTTGGATCTGTCTACTTTTTCTCCCCTAAATACAATGGGTCCCATCCATCTCCCACTGAAGTGCATGGGAGTTTTGCTATGCACTACAATGGGAGGAGGTCCAATATCATCCTCTGTATGTGTGTAAAACTTGCCTATGTAATTATTTGACCATGCATTTTTGCACTATTAGTTATGCATGTAAAAGAGAAGATCCTTTTGAAAACTCTGAATTCCTTGCAAAGTGATATAACCCTTGTGAAAACAGCCTATGTACTTGTAAATTCTACCATAGCATAACAAGTGTAAAGGTTCATGCTTCAATCATTTTTGCTGTAGCAAAAAAGTGGTTAGTTTTTCTTTTCCCTTACAAAGTTAGAACAGTGTTTTTCTTCCTTTTCCATAAATCAAAAGTGGCTGGAGGATTTTGGTCCAATCTTTTAAATATTCCAACTCCAGGCAAAGACCAAGCATGGAAAATTATACCCCAAAAGACAGGTGATTTGGAAAGCGGTAAGTATGAGAAACTATTCTGTAACCTTAATTACAGCAGATGTGACTGAGCATGTGGCAGAATACTTACCACCTCTTAATTAATGCTTGCACTGTGTTATGTGTAAAATGTAAAGTTTGGGCTAAATTCTAAAACCTAAATTCTAACATATTCAGTAGATTTACTCCAGATTGACATGGGGGGGGGGAGGGGTAACTGAGAGCAGGCTCTGGACCACTGACTTCAGAGGGAAATATGCCTGAGCCAGGACTGGATAAAGTCTGTGGGATTTTTCCCTGAAAAATTAAGGGCATAAGGAGTCTTCCCCTATGCAGACACAGATAAAATTGCAGTTGCTGCACTCTCCTGAGTGCAAGAACTACTCCCTCTTGGTTTCTTTTGGAGAGCTAGTCACTTCCAAGTACGAAGGGAGCTGCTGGGAGGAAGTGGAACCATACACCTTCCCTTCCGCTTTTACACATACCGGTCAGCAAAGTTGGTTTGATGCACAATGTTGAGCATAGTGCCCTTTCCTAAGGAGTGGCGCAGCAGCAGCACTTCCCCCACATACCAGGGACTAGAGCTGGCTGGGAAATTGGAATTTCCCATTAAACAGGAATTCCACATTTCAAAAAACACTTTGTTCCAAATTAGAATGAAAACCAGAAATACTATAAAACTTGATTTGGGACTATAGAAACATTTCATTTGATACTGTCCGAATGTTTTGTTTCAGTTCATTTTGATTTGACTTTTATATTACATTAAAATATTATGTCTAATAGATATTCTCTACATAACATTAAATATAATGAATATTAAATTGATTTTATAATATCAGTCAGAATGAATTGACAGGATGAAGTCAAAATGAAATGTTTTGAATTGTTGAAATGTTTTGACATCTTCCTGTTAAAAAATTTCAATTGACACGTTTGAGTGAAACATTTTTATTTTTATTGCATTGCCTTTTTGACATAAAACTGTTCAATCAAAAATTTTTTTGACCAGCCCTGCCTGGGACCTCTAGGAGGGATTATGCCATTTGAAATCACAGTTGCTCTCCAGGAGATCCCCATGGGTGATGCAGCTCTGTACTGCCTCTCAAGACAGCCAGTGCCTATCGGGCATAATCATCAAAAATCTGGCCCTAATTATCTTTCTTATTGTATTCATGTCACATCAAACCTAAAGTCCATAACTAATCTCTTTTTGAGCCCTTCTTTTCTGGTCATTCATTCCTCAATCTAGAGAAATACTCCTTCCAATTTCTGCAGTTATTTTGCCACAGAAATACACACAGCCTGTTTAATTCGGTGAAAAACAGATGTCTAGTGTGAAAAGAGGGTTCCATTTTCAAATTTCAGTTTGGTGTCAATTGTGAAAATTCCCTTCCTGGAGAAAGATCAGCTGCGGGTGCATTAATTAGTACGTGATATAGCGCTAACTTGAAAACAGCATATTTATCACCTCTAGCAAGTGATTTGGAAATTTAAATTACTGTGAAAATAGAACTCATTTCCCACCTTAACATAGTGATAGGGTGGTGGAGAGGAAGACCAAAAGTTGTCATATTGCTTGACTGTGCATATGAATTTAACTGCTCGGGAAACAGTCTTACTCTTTTTTGTGGGTTTTTTTGTAAAAGGTATTGGACAAAATGGCAAAGGTCTTTAGTTAATTAAGAGCATGATCCTGATCGTTTTGTTGTTGGGCAAATAGGAGCAGGATCCAGGACTGAGTCCTAAATGAATTTTTCGAGAAAGATGCTTCCATCCCAACTGTCATCTCTTTAAGACCCGTTACAAAGCTTACCAAAAGTCAGTGGAAAGAATCCCATTGCTTTTAGTGGGCCTTAGCTTAGGCCCTTAGTGAAAGTCTATTCAATCAGAGAATCTGCTTCCCTCAGCACTGCTCCAGAGCATATCTACGTGTTGTGTGAATTGTGCAATCTCCCATGGTATCCCCTTGCCCACAGTGCCCCCAAAATGGCCAAACAACCGAGAGTAGGACTGGTTGAAATTTCTCCACTGAAGCTGTATTTTGATGGAAAATTGGGTTTTCAACTAAACTAAATTTTTTGTGACAAGCGTCTGTCAACAGGGGAAGATTTTGATTTTGTTGTTGAAAACCTGAATTTCTGTAAACTGAAATATTTAGGTTTTCAGGGAAATTTTTCAGTATTTGAATTACAGATGAAAAATCAGAATTTTCTATGGAAAATTTAAACAAAAACATTTCCCCCCACACTTTCTGTAGGAGGAAGATACTTTTTACAACCAGTTCTAGCAGATATTAGAAAACAGGAAGTAAATGAAAAGGGCAGAAGTTGCAAAAGCCTCATGGAATTCATGAGCCTTATTGAGGGGTCTTGGAAACATGTGGGTGGGTAAACATTTGAAGCCTCTTTGTGGGGAAACCCACCACCTCTCCTCCAAGAAATGTTCTTACTTCCTCTAAAAATACAGAAGATTGGCACAGCTGTCCCAAGGCCAAGCTCACCGTTGTCCTGTACACTGTGTAATCATATAAATCAGGGCAAAATGGGTAAAAAGCCCTACAGCTCTGATTCTCTATTCTGTTGCACTCATTTTACATCGATGTATCTCTGTTGAAATAAATGGAATTACACTGGTGTAAAACGTGTGCAATGGAGTGCAAAATCAGGCCCTGCCATCTCATTTGTTAACATTTTCTGCTTACTTTGCACTGTTGTGAAAGATTACACAAGGTGCACTGCTACTATGAAGCAGGTCCTCTACCCCTTCCTGAAGTGAGGCATACTTTCTGACACTCTCTTGATTACCGGGCAAAGAACAACAAACAAGTTCAAGACTAAGATTAACGATATCAGGAGATCATTGTCTAAAGATTAATCTTTCCAAAATGATGAGAAAGGGATAGACATAGTTAGCTTTTAGCAGCCTACAGCTACAATGAGTAATAATAAACATTCCCATGGCAGGGCTGGCTTTGGAATACTAACATAAACATATCTAGTTATCATCAATAAACACTAATGGTGGTTTTGTGTCATTGTTTTTTTGGCTACTGATGAGTGCTGAAAATGGTGTGGCTTTTTTTTTTGTTCCTGAAACAATTGTGTGCTTTCATTTTATGTCTGCCTATTTAACATTCATTTGTTTGGGTCCATTCTCCCTTTGATGGTATTGCCACTGTCCTCTTTTCTCTTTTGAAAACTTCTATATTATTGCCTGAATTTAAAAAAGAAAAAAAAAGATTCATTGTAGAAATTACATTTTCCCAGTTAAGCCAGAAGGCATTGTCTTTCCTTTAGCTCTTGTATAACTAAGACTTAGTGTTATGTATATTTTCTGTGTGTGTATGCCATATATTTAGCAATATATATATTTATACCACACAAGTGGCCCATGTTACCATTACATAAATCCTTTTATTTTTCAAAGGCTATATCTCAATGATTGATGGCATAGAAGTGGTATGTGTAAACAACAATGTATAAATATTCTTTCTTTCTATGTCAGCTCTATTTATACAGTTCTTTTCTATGTCACAGACTTTGAGTTGAAAGGAAACTGGAGATTGTGCTGAGAAGCTGAGACCAGAGTGAAAATTCTAAACAATTTTAAACGCATTTATCCAAAATGTGTAAGTTTTCTGTTTCTTCAAAATCACTTACGGAAACCTAGTTTGAAATCTGATTCTGCCGCTTATTTAATAATCAGTGAGGGCCACATTCCTTAGTCATATTGAACAATACCTTACTACATGAGTAGTTCCGCTAACTTTGATGGAACTCTTTGCATAGTAACAATCTACTTCATATGATTATATAAGGGACCAACACAACCATTAACAGTTGGTCCCTTGTAAAGTGCACTATACATTATAGTCCTGGTAACAGTGGTTATGTTGGTCCCTTGTATAGTGCATTAATTTATCAATCAATAAATTAAAATATTAAAAATATAGAGCTTGATTCTGCTACCAATGATATCAATGGACATTTTACCCTTTACTTCAGTGGGATCAGGCTCCTACTCTCCTATTAATAATAAACGTACCCTGCACCAATCAGTCTAAAAATTGAGGCCTTGATCAAGCCACATGTTGCATGTCTCCTAAAGTTTGAGTGACCTCAACTCTGATTGATTGAAGTCAAGGGAGCTCAGGATTAGGCCTTGTGATAGACAAGACAAAGACATGACAAGGGAGAGCGATTCAGATGTGGGGGAATGTGGAGAGATTAACTATTAAAGGCACTTATATGGTCTCCATTACCTTAATGTCAGGGTGTGCTTTGCATGATTCAGATTGCAGTCAACATTTCCTAAGAACAGGAAGTACAACCAACGAGGAGAAAAAAAAACAAGGAAAGCTGCAATAGCAGCCACAGAGGGGCAATGCTGCAGACAAGAGTTGGGTGAAATTTTTCAATCCCAACAGGTTTTTGGGTTAAAAAATCAGGTTTGGTGAAGCCAAAACATTTAATGAATTCATGCTGATTTTGCCAAATTAGTTTGGTAAAAACCAAAACCTACTTAAAAGCTTTTGAAAGGAAACTCTTCATTTAGACATTTTTGAAATATTTCTGGTTTATGGTTCAAAATGACTTTTCATACCAATTTATTATACTAAAAAATCAAAAATATGAAATGTTTTAAATAAAAATAAAATGTTTCAATGTGGATTAAATGAAACATTTTGTTTGACCCGAAATGATTTTTTTTTTGATTCTTTGGAATTGCCAGTCAACTGAAAAAATTTACACCTCTCTACTGCAGACCCATAGCCTGCCTGCCAGATAGGGGTGAAGTCCATTGTCCACTTAGAACCTCCCATAAATCCTGATTACTCTGGTTTTGGACAAGAAAGGGATGAATTTCATAATTGAAGCATGAATGGGTATAGCACACTGAATACCTATACAATGACCGTGTCATAGGATGTTCATGTGTCTGATAGGAAGAAAAATAAATATGTTATACAGAGTTTTAATTTTATCTTCCATTGATAATTATGTAAACATTTTAAGATGTTATCAGCAAGGTGCTTTCCAATAGTGGGTGTGATTTTGATTTGAGGATTTGCTTAATGGTGTCATTGAAATCAATATGGAGATTTGCTTGAATAAAGACTGAGTAAAAACGGACTTCAGGGTTTGACCCCCAATGAGTGTAGATTGTTTTAAAAATTGGAAAACAATGTCCAAATCTGTCAAAGCCAACATAAGGGGCCTGATTCATCACTGTGTCCCGTCAGATTCACACCTGTGTAGTTCCAATGATTTCAGTGGATTTGCACCATTTTAAAACTGGAGTCATGCACTATTAACACAGGCCCAATGTTTAACAATCATTTCTAATGAAAAAAGATCTTCACCAGAGCTGTGCAAGCCCAAATGTTTTGCTTTTCAGGGATTTACATGGATGCCTCTTGCTTTCAATCAATGTGCGTTTGCAACCCTTGAATGCTCCTATGAGTTTCAGATTCAAATGAGCCCATAAATCTCAAAGTGAAATTTTAAAACTGCCGAGTTTCACCTGGCTTCATGTCAATATAACAATTTTCACCTGATTTTTATGCCAAACCAATAACTGGCCAGACTGGCTTAGACAAAGACCTACGTTCATTGAAAGATGCATGAACCTTTTCACAAAAACCCAGTCAGAGTTTTGAGTTGGGAATCACTCCTTAAGTTAGAACTGCTTTGGATGACTTTACTACCAAATGTATGTGCCATTTATTTTAGTCTTAAAGAGCCCACTGCCTGATTAATTGTGTATAACTTTTCAAAGTTAGTAAGCAATTATATTTTCAAAATATATCTTCCTATTTGTATAAACTGTATATATTGTTATGGATCATGACTCTCTCATTCTTTAAATTACAACTCATTTATTTGAAGGAATACTTGTCAAAAGAAAGCTTAAGTACTGATTTAAGAAAGCAGCATTAAATAATTGAAATGACTGTGATAAAATTGCCTTAGTTTAAACAGACCAGTTTTATCAGTCTGTTTAATGAATTGTGCTTTTATAGGGTGAGATAAATCTAATATGGATTCAAGTGGTTGCACTAGAAATACAGCTCTTGGTGAGATTTCTTCGAAGAATAAGTCAAAGAATTTTTTTTGCCATGTGCTGGTATGTTTCGTTCAGAAACACTCCACCTGTGGTAAGCAATGGAGATGCCTCTCAGGCTCAGAATAGAGTACTGTAAATACTTGCATACATTTTAAGATGTATTGTGTGATATATGCATCTTAAAAGAATTGGAGAAACACAAACCCCAGATATATTCTTACTTTTTTGGGGGTGTATGTGTGTATGAATTAGAAATAACATTTGTAGCTTAATTATAGAAGTAAAAACAGACACATTTTGGTGTTTGTGGAGATTAAAAATCAACTTACACATTCATCCAATCTCAGGGTTGTTGTTGTTCTATTACTAGAACTGTGACGCAAAATTGATTTGCATTCATTCCAAGCAAATTTGGCAGACTTTCTTTTCCCATATAATGCTAGTTAAGGAGGAGTTTTTCTCTGTCTGTAATAGACGCGGTATACCTACTGCACAGTCACAACACTGATCATTGTTTGAAATAAGAGAATCCTGGAACATTTTGGGCCCTGTTGATTGTACTTCTGTGTAATGTTAAAACACCCTTTGTGTGAAATGAGTCATTAAAAATATGTACTGAGTCCGTTCTCATTAGAATGATCCATGAAAAGAAGTTTTAGATCATCCGCTCTTCTCTTGGCCAATGCATTCATCCTAAAATCAGCAGAAACATTTTTTTTTAATACACAAGAATTGGGATAAATATCCAAGTACTGCCCGAATTTAGGGACAAATCTCACTCTGATTTAAGAGCAGGATTCTGATGCCCTTCCTCACATTGAGTAACACCTTATTTTATGTGTGGTCCCATTGATTTCAATAGGACTACTAGTAAGGCACTCAATGTGAGTAAGAGTATCACAATCTAGCCCTAAGTCAATAGCAAAAGTCTTGTTGACTTCATTGGGCAACAGTTTGTGTCCTTACCTGCTGTGCAATCCTGTTAAAATCACTGGGCCTAAGTTACCAATATCCTTAATGTTTTGTAGTTATTTACACCAGTTTACAATGGATATAAAATGCTACCATATTGATTTTGGAACATTTTACACCCACTATGTCCTCATTTTCCACTGGTATAAATGATTACGTTAGGTACAGGGTTGTAGTAAATGAGGGCATTTCTTGGCTCAAAATTATTAATATGTTTGGCTTCACATAGAGGCTATAGTCTACCCTCAGTTAAAACCATGCTTTGCTCTCAGCTGTGCCTGTGCAACCAAACTCACATAACTAATTCTGCTGAAGGGGAGCTCGGAAAGGTCTGAGGCTCCTGGCTCAGTGTGCTGCCGAGGAGCAGGGTGGGCAAGCCGGCAGATTTCTGATGATAACCTGCCTGGGGTCCATCAGTAGTTTGCAACAATCAAACCTTTCCTACAAAACAGCTTGATTTTTCAATGAATTGGAAAATTCAGATGAAAAAATATTTTGCCTGACTTTTTCCAACAACTCTGCTCAGCAGTTCTTTATAGGGCTTTTATTGAATGGAAAATAAGGCAGAAAAATGGAGGAGAAAGGAGGGGGCCATTTGAAGTAGAAGAGGTAGAAATAAAAATATTTTATAAATAGCAAACAATGATTAGACAAAAAGGGCTTTACTACCCTTTTCCCCTCCTCGCTATTTCTTCTCTTTCTACTATAAAGTTTTAAATAGTGAAAGGATATATTAAATATCAGGGGAAATTATTTTAAAAAGTATTTTTAAATATTAATTTAAATGTAGACAGCCATAGTATTATAGCATTAAGACACCCCAGGGCCTTTTTTATTGGTCCATTAATACTTGCCTCGAGTGGTTGAACACACCTGAGGCAAGATTTAATGAACCAGTAAAACATGCCCATAAGTATCTTAAAGCTATATTACTATTTCTATTGCATAAATGTACTGTTTGCATACTTCTTCACACATTTTTAGAAAATCTTCAATTAACTAAAAATACTGTGACAATTCTTATCAACAGACAACTATTCTGGAGTTAGTAAACTGATTACCTAGGATATTCTCAAGTGACTGATGGACTACCTTGTGCTTAGAACGTTATAAACTGTCCACACCCTGGTTCCTTTACATCCTGTTATGTATTGAGACTGAATGTTTCCTCTTAGTCATAAAGAAATTCCTAAAATCCACTTAAACAATTTGGATCGAAAGGATTTATTTTCTATAAATTCTTCTCCATATCCCTTCCCAGGGCCGGATTAATGCAGGGGCTTTAGGGGCTGCAGCCACGGGCCTCGGGCTAAGGGGGGGCCCTCAGGCCCATGGGCTGGATGTAGGCCTCTGCTTCTTTTCATCCGGCCCACAGCAAGTGTCTGCACCGTGGGCTGGATACCGGTCTCCGAGCCTCAGCACCCAGCTCGGGGCTGGAGCCACGAGCACCGGCTTGCCGATGTGCTCCTGCAGCCCCTAGGCAAGGGGCATTCCTAGACAAATTAGAAGATTGGGCCGAAAAAAACCTGATGAGGTTCAACAAGGACAAGTGCAGAGTCCTGCACTTAGGACGGAAGAATCCCATGCACTGCTACAGACTAGGGACCGAATGGCTAGGTAGCAGTTCTGCAGAAAAGGACCTAGGGGTCACAGTGGACGAGAAGCTGGATATGAGTCAACAGTGTGCTCTTGTTGCCAAGAAGGCTAACGGCATTTTGGGCTGTATAAGTAGGGGCATTGCCAGCAGATCGAGGGACGTGATCGTTCCCCTTTATTCGACATTGGTGAGGCCTCATCTGGAATACTGTGTCCAGTTTTGGGCCCCACACTACAAGAAGGATGTGGAAAAATTGGAAAGAGTCCAGCGGAGGGCAACAAAAATGATTAGGGGTCTGGAGCACATGACTTATGAGGAGAGGCTGAGGGAACTGGGATTGTTTAGTCTCCAGAAGAGAAGAATGAGGGGGGATTTGATAGCAGCCTTCAACTACCTGAAGGGGGGTTCCAAAGAGGATGGAGCTCGGCTGTTCTCAGTGGTGGCAGATGACAGAACAAGGAGCAATGGTCTCAAGTTGCAGTGGGGGAGGTCCAGGTTGGATATCAGGAAAAACTATTTCACTAGGAGGGTGGTGAAACACTGGAATGCGTTACCTAGGGAGGTGGTGGAGTCTCCTTCCTTGGAGGTTTTTAAGGCCCGGCTTGACAAAGCCCTGGCTGGGATGATTTAGCTGGGAATTGGTCCTGCTTTGAGCAGGGGGTTGGACTAGATGACCTCTTGAGGTCCCTTCCAACTCTGATATTCTATGATTCTATGATTCAGGGAATCTCTGTGCACTGCTCCCATCTCCGCACCTTCTATTGGCCGCGTACATGCCAGTCGCCTCAGAGCAGAGCAGCACGGAGCCAGGGCAGGCAGGGATCCTGCCTTAGCCTTGCTACGCCGCCGCCCAGGAGCCGCCCGAGGTAAGCACCTCTCGGCCGGAACCTGCACCCCACACCCCAACTCCCTACCCCAGCCTGGAGCTCCTGCCTGCACCCAAACTCCCTCCCAGACTCTGCAGCCCCACCTGCACCCCACCCCTCTGTCCCAGCCCTGAGCCCCCTCCTGCACCCAAACTCCCACCGAGAGCCCACACCCTGAACCTCCTGCTGCACCCCAACACCCTGTCCCATCCCTGGCCCCACCCCAGAGCCCACCCCCCCCAACTGAAGCTGCACCCCCTCCCACACCCCAAAAAATCTAATAGGCCCAGTCCCACAGGAGAGTTAATCTGTCCCTGTCCCTTCCAGTCAGACTCCTTCACTTCGAAATTGCACTATGTGTGAAATTCACCCCTGACCAGTGATTCTGCAGAAGGACTATGCATCATTTATGTCCCACTTTAGCCTTCAAGGATGATACTAAAATCAGTAGAATTGTGTCCCCTTACACTAAGGATGTAATTAGCCCACTGACTTTAAACTTTTGGGGCCAGATCTTGAGCAGGGGTAAGTCATCCGGCTTCAGTGGAGCTGGACTGATATACACCAACTGATGATCTAGCTCTTTGTTTTCCAACCCATCTTTGCCAGAGAAAGTAGAATTCTGATCCAGAAGGGCCAGATATCTCATGCCTACATTAAATAGGATTGTTGAGATGGAAAAATATGAAAGACATGTTTGGGGTCATTTATTGCATCACTAATGCCATAGTATAAATTTTTGATCTGGGTTAGGCTTTGCACTCATGGTCCAGAATGTCTTATTACTCTGAGTAAAAACTGTGTTTTAAGTTACCTGAACACACATCCTTTATATAACATAAAAAAGACTATGTGGATTAGGTTTGAGTCTGTAGATGCACAGAACTTCAATATAATAATAACTTGCACTTTTACAGTACCTTCCATCAGAGAATCAAAATGTACTTTACAAACAATCAATTTTGCCTCACCCCTGTGAGGTGGACAGGTTCTATTCCTTCTTTTACAGATGGGGAAACTTGTTCTCAGAGAGGTACATTTCAAATTTTAGCTGCCTCAGTGTTGGGGGAGATATCTCTCAAGTTGATTATCAAAACCTGAGCTATACCCAATAAGCTGACACTTGATACCTAGTCCCAAGATCATATAGGATGTTTGTGGCAGAACCAGATATACTTCCTGTAATTCTGCCCATGATTACTCTTATTAGTTACTGAAATGATTCATTTGCTCCATTTTAAAGTAACTATAAACTCTTACCATCTGGCCTGGATAATGTTTTACATTCATTTTGAACTCCCTTTTCACTGGCATAAATGACTACACAATGTGCAAGGCAAAAGTGAGCTGGGCCCTAAGCACCTGAATTAGAGGGATCCTTACAAAGCTCAGGAGGTAAAAATCCGACTGACTCAGAAAAATAAGACCAATAGCATTTTGGACTTTGTCAAGGAAAAAGGTTTAGATGAAAGTGTAACAAAGGCCATATTTGATCTCTCTAACTGAATTTGACAAGTCGGACACATGAGCTATACAATACTTGTAATGACAAAATTACATTACTTTTAAGACCAGATCCTCAACTGTTGCCAATTGGCATAGCCCAGTTGGAGACAATGAAGTTATACCAATTTACACCAGCTGAGGATCTGACCCACAATCTTTCAAGAAACAGACTCATTAACTGCTTACGGCCAAATGCTCTGCTGGCGTGACTCCATTGAACTTCTAGTGTGTATATATATATTTTAAGATACAGATATGTGCATTGGGATTTAATTATATCATCTGGCTTCTAAAATGTCCTAAGTGAACAGGAATTCTAACCAAAATCACCATTATTAGAGAATTTTTCTGTAAACATTTGGACTGATAAAAGTTCAAGATATTTGGCCAAATTATGCCTCAGTTGCACTGGTGTTACCTTGCTGAAGTCTGTTGGGCCTGATTTTCCTGGCTCCTTTGATAGCTATTTTAACCTATGCAAAGTAGGTAAACTCCTGTCAAATCTGACTGTAAATGCCTGGGATGGAATTCAGTCAGGGCAGTGGGGTTAACATCTTGCAAAATGTGCCATGGGGTATTTAATGATCACAAATGGCCTGCCTTGGTTTAATAACATCATCCCAAAGTTGAATCTTTCCCTCTCCTCTAGTACTGTGCCTTTTATGCTTCCCTACCCCCCACCCTGGTAAGAAATAGAGTCTGCTAACTCATCAACTTAGTGAGTCACCCACGACACTCAGCCCTGGGCTTTCTTGGAGGTATCCCATCAGAGTATCCTATTTAGCTAAGATATAATAAGCCCAAGGTGGTTTGGTTTCACCACAGTTGTATAATTGGTATTCCTGTAAAAACATGGCATACACCTCAATGATTTTTTTCCCCAAAAAAGGCATGGCAGGACAGCTTTCTCACAGCCATCAAAACTCAGGCTGATGCAGGAGTTAGACCTCAGAACTTATAAATACAATTCAGCAGTAATAGGCTGACTTTTGTGCACTATTAGAGAAACATGAGTAACCCAAACACTACTAAAATCCAAAACAGAATCACTGACCCCGCTCTGCAACTCTCCTATTTAAGCTGGGCCAAGAAGGATCATTGCAAACCATTTGCAGTTGTGGGTGATGTAACATTGCTTAAGGGCATTCTGTGCCTTTGAATGGGCTTAGATAAGAGACCACCAAGATAACAGAGACAGGAAAGTGTTGGAAGGGAAACATTGCCTATTAGTATCCAATCCTTTCAAATAAATAAGAGAAACTTCACAAACAAACCAGCTGGGGGTATGAAGTATCAGACATAGTCTGGAAGCCAAGTGATAGGAAGGAATGACTTTAAGTTAGACATTAAAACATTAATTGGATGACAGGTAGTCTGAATAATTCCTTGTATGCATGTATGTATAGTGCTAATATTTTCAGATTTAAAAAAAACACAACTATTTAGGACCAGGTTTTGAAGGTGCAAAGGTGGGGATGCCTTTACCCATGAAAAGGTGAGACACAATTGTGGTCCCTGCTACTTTCCCTGAGGCACTAACTGTCATAGTATATAGAATCACAGTCTATCTCAAATAGAAGGTATTTATTAAACAAAACATATACAGATATGAACACAGACTTCTACATTGCTTGAATTCCAGCCTTGTTTCCCTTGTTTACCAGGGACTACTCCCTATTTGTAACTATAAATCACAGAGACATCTAGCGGCTGAATAATTCACTGCACGTTAGTATCTCATTTACTACCTTATATGTGGCAGGAGGAGTTGGGGCTATGATATCACCCTCACTCTGCACCACCTTCAGAGCTGGCTGGTTGTGGAAATGAGAGTGTGGGTTATGGTTGTGGGGGATGCAGTGGGTGCATTGCCCCTATATACGAGGTAACTGGAGGCTACAATACCTCTTGGAGTGCCCCCATAGGCTGGTTACCTTATATACAAAATCTGAGTCTTAATATTTGATTTTTGAGGGAGTACAGAGGGACTTGTGTATGTTTTCAGTCACACTTTTGAAAATAATTCTAAATATTTGCAGGCACAATGTTGTGCACCTACAATAAATCCCCAATTATTTAAAAAAAGTATTATTCCATTGACTATAGGGCACAAATATCATTCCTAACTATATTAAAAATGTCTGTTTAAACAAATGAACATCCTCCAAGACTAGTTTTGCTGTCTTATTTGGATATATGTACATTTGGGTATATCAGTACCTTTTTTGTGCCTAAATATAACTTAAGGAAAAGGTATTTATGTGAGATTTCACAAGTAATTAGCCATTTTGTTTGTGCAATTGCATATACACATATTTTCCTACCTGGAACATCTTTTTGGCAATATTGTACTTAATTACAGAAATACTTGAAGAAAGACAAGGATGTAGGGCATACTAAAAATGTACGATACAAATGGAAAGAAAATATTTAGGTGAGCAGTCACTCTATAATTACCTTGCAGCTAGAAAGCCCTAACATCACATGAAACCTGTTAAAAATAAGGAAGGGACTAATTTTCTTCTCCTGGGAAAGGAATTAATTAGCAGTGTGCTGAGGGCCTAAGGATTGGTTCTCATTCAAAGGAGATAAATAAAGCAAACATTGCTCCACACTATGGGTGAGATTCTGTGTGGTACAGCACACAACTTGTGGCCCATGGAGGTTGGGGGAAGGCACTGATACGGCTTTAAGCTATCTTTGCACCATTCTGATCTTTGCCTGATCCAGGCTCCTGCAGTATTTAGACAGCCCTGAGGGCCTGTTTAAATGACTGCAGCCTCCCTGGGCTGCCCTATGGGTCACATTACTTCCCGGAAACTCTGTAGTTCTGTGTGATACAGACCCCGCTCCCAATCATGTCCTTGGTATTTCCTGTTAGCTAAGGATTGCAAGGAGATCCACAGAAGGCAGCTATATAGCTATCTTCTGCAGGTTTGTAGCAGAAGAATTTTTCCCTGGCCCCATGTGGGGAGTTTAGGGCCCTTTCATGCTGTTCCATCCCTCTTACCTGTCGTAGAAGGGCTGGAGCCTGAGTGATGATCTTGCCTTCTGTATTAGAATCATTCTTCAAAATAATGCTCTGTTTCTGATGCTCTTGTCTGTAACATAGACATAAGGATACATACTGTCTTTGTAAAGTGTTTTGAGATCTGTGAATGAAAAAGCTATGCAAGCATGAACATTTTTTTATTTTTATTTTTTTATTTTTATTTGTAGGCTTGATCCTATAATCTTTATTCATCTACTAAAGTGGAGGAAATCTCATCAAGGTCCTCCTTATAGGATTTTCTCCCTAGCTGTGCTATTGAGGGGTGGAGTTTGTCCCCTGCAAGAATAGGCCATTGGTCAAATCTTACATCTAAACAACTCAACAGTGATTGCTGAACAACTTACAAGGTTCTCTGTACTTATTATTGTTATTTATTTATTAATTATTTGTATTGTGGTAATACCTAGTGACTCCGAACATGGATCAAGGCCCCATTGTGCTAGGCACTGTATAAACAAAGAACAAATATCTTATTACACAGAAAAATATTTGACCCTGTTACCTCCCATTGATTTAGTTATTAATGCTCAGCACCTCCGAAAATCAGGACTATTCAATGTATATGTGTAAATATGTAGAGTGAAAACCTGGCTGCATTGAAGTAATGGAGTTTTGCCATTGACTTGGCTGGGGCCAGTATTTCACCTATATGCTTATATTTGTGGATATGCTTATATTTGTGGTAGAAATAAACCTACACAAATTGCTATAAATATGTCCATTTAACACATCTTTCAATTAGTCATTGCAAGAGATTTTACAATCAGTGTTAAAGAACAGTTACATTGTCTACTCACACATGAATCTATCTATCTGTTTCATAACTGTGAGTCTTTTATATGATTGTAATCATCTGTGATTTGCAATCTCCTATTTCTGGATTTAGAAAGGAAAGCGAGAACCTGTTAAATATCTTTAAATTGGTTCTCCCAGTGACATTAGTAACATTTTGCATTTTTAAGGCTTTTGTTTTTCCAGGACTTAAATTTTTAACAAGAAATGGCTTACAGCATTTTTCGCTGCTTTGGAGATGGCATTAAAAAATGGGTCTTTCCTTGTCTTTGATTTCCTAGGATGCAAACAGTATCTAATTTCACTGAAAACTATTTTTTTAACCTTAACATTAAAAGTGATGGCTATATTTGCTGGGGGCTTCCGTGATAACACACAGTTCTTTTACCTCTGAGCTCCTGATTCAAGAATACAGAATGTTGAGGTTTTTAGAGTTTCAGAGGGAGGGGGTGGTTTCAGTTAATTTCCTTGTAGCTGATGTTTCCACATCTCAGAATTAACATCTTATACTCAGCCCAATTGAGGGTAAAATGCAGCCTTGTGGTGTAGTGTTGGACAAGGTGGGAAGGAACCTCTTCTACCCTGTGCAAACAGCCGAGCAGATCTCTCCATAGTGCTTAGAGAGAGCCAGGAGAAAGGGCTAGGTAATGTGCTTTGTCATGCCACATTTCCCAAAATTGGGAATGGCCTGCTATTCAGAGGGCATGTCCAATTCTTCAAGCCATCTGGTACTTGTGCTGCTGTCAGTAGTACCTACTAATGCTGGGATATATGCTGCTCCTATTTAGAAGAGCAGCAAAAGGCATTTTAGAGTGCAGCTCCCTGCCTACTGAATGCATTCTGTCCTCACTGGTAAGAAAGGATGCACCATTAGCATTTCTCCACCTTATGGCTCTGGCCAGGACAGTTTTTAACCATAACATTTTTAATGGATGTGTTGCCCAGGACCAAAGTTGCTCAAACTGAAATTATCTCTGTCTCTCAGAGACGTTAGTAGTATATGTTAATCATGAACTAGAAACTATGTACTATAGAAGCACTTCAGATACATACAGGGTGAAAAAAGTAAATGATGGATGCCAGTAGAGGCACTAGTGCTATTAACGTTACTGTGAATTCACATAACCTGTGTGCATTCTGGGATTGTGTGACTCTTCTGTTGTATATTAATAAGACTCGCAAGATACTTTAAAAACCCTAAAAATGCTCTGTGGGTTTTATCAGATGTATTGGCTGGATTAACAAAAGTGATGAGAGCAGCTCCTAGATATGAGAACTCACTGCGACACAACATCTCCTGTCCTGGCTAGGTATTGCGATAACTCTTTTGATGTGCCTTTATGCTAAATGTTCAGCTCTTTGCCCTGTGAAGTATGAAGAGAGAGTTCTAGAATGCCAGAGTGTCTCAAATTAGGTTCTAATCCCTTTAGCCATTACTGCCTGTTGCAGGGTGCAGTCCTGGAGCATACTACCTTGTGGTGCGGCACTGTAATAATCCTGCCTCAGTTTTCTTCTTGGTTCTCCCAATAATTCACTCACAGCCAGGAGGATTTAACATAGCATTCTCCTTGGGATCCAATTTATTAAGTCCTCTCAAACGTATATTTCTTTTGACCTGTCCTGGCTCAAGCCTTTTTCTTGCTGGGGTCTTCTTGTTTAACTTTTGTTTCAGGGCTTCCAGTCTATTTTTATTCTGACCTTCAGACCATTGCTCCCAGTCCCCTGTAAGCAGGAGAGCGCCTCTGTTCCTAATCCAGCCCCTGGCCTCTTTGGAGAGTCTTTTTCCTCAGGTCTTTTGTGGCCCCAATCCTGGGCTCAACTTCTTCTCCTGCCTGGGCAGTGCTTCACATCTGGCAGGCATTCCATCAGGGTTTTGTACTCCCATAGAGAGCCTCCCTCTGAGTCTTTCAAACCGAGCTAAGAGCAGTCCTTTACAACTGCCCAGCATTAAAGGGTTAATCTTGCAACGTGCTGAGCACTGTAACCGAATCCAGCAAAACACACTAGCCTGTGCTTAGATTTAAGCAGGTGAGTAGTTGGACTGAAGACAGTGGATTATTTAAGCTTAAAATTAAGCACAGGTTTAAGGGTTTTGCTGGATTGGGTTAGAGTGCTCAGCACCTGTCATGATTGAGCCATACATTAGTGGCATTATTTCATTTTAAAAGGCTGAGAGTTAGTGTAAAGTTTTGTATCAAATCATCAGAAAATTTTGCCAGGGCTTTAGGAATGACTGTTCTATCATTTTACTTGTCTCTGCCACAGTTCTGGAGAATGATAATATTTGTGTGTACCTGAATAGATTGCCAGAATCAATCCACTTCCAGGAGACAAACATGGACATGTCCTCTCTTCCACTGTAATGTGAATACTCAAATCTTTCTACATAAGGAACTCATATATTTGAGTTTCACAGCACTCCCTAATAAGGTTTTATAGCCATTAGTGTCAGTGTCATCTATCACTAAGGCATTGAAAAAGTGGAGTTTCTTTCTCATACCACCTCTGTAAGCATCCAAGATGAAGTGATTTTATATCTTACACTTCTGCAGAGCTTTTAAATCCCACAGTACAACTTGTTTCACCTGAGCCTGGAAGACTTTGTAAATAGTTTCCCAGACATTGTTGAAGGGGCCTTTTCTTCCCTTCTTAGTTTCCTGTTGTTTAAATTTAAAAATGCTATGAGGTTTTGTTGAACATGAGAAGAAGAGCTACAGGACACATTACAGACAATCCATGTGTAAAAGGTAAGTTACGTGATCTAATAAATAAAATTGTAACCGTCTGAAATTTCAAATGTTTGCAAGCGTGTTAAATCTTTAAGGCTCTGACAGTTTTCCATCCTGACAACTAAATAATGAATTGATGGCTTAATGTCCCTGATAGCCTGAGGGTTTCAAATACATGTTTAGTCAAAATAATTGGTGCTTTAATCATTCTTTATGAACCAACAACGTTCCTTGGTCTTAAAGGAGTGGTGCAAAGCAAAATGTATCTCTCCAATGAATGCTCCATTGTGTATGTCTGAAACAATCTCTTGGTAGACTGGGTAGCAAGATGTGGTACCAGTGCACATCCTTCTATAAAACCTTCCTAGGTATTATATGAGTCCCTTGTCTACATTATATCTGAAAACAAATCACGGAATCTGGTTACAAGATAGTTGTCCCCAACCCAGTTACAACGCACTTAAAGCTGCAGTATAGATGGAATCTCTCAATCTATTGGGAATAAAACCCTGGACAGACCAAGGTCCTGCCCCTGAAATGATGGTGTCTGACTAGATTGTTGCATCTGCACATGTAACTGGGGCTCCGAATGGACCCTGCAATGTGTCCACATAATGTCACTTGTAAGGCTTTAATCCAATTAAGACCCATCTAACTTTGTTATAACCCAGTCAAGGGACGATAGCGTTGGAATGGGTTCCTTGACTCAAGTATAACTGTAGAGTAAACACGACCTAAATGTGAAGTAACTAAATGCTAGTTCGGTAGCTCCAATTATAACGGCCTATGCAATTGTGTCTGTCTGTGTCCGTTTTTATGCCGTGCCAACCATATAGTGTACGAGCTCCATTTCACTATTGGAAGTTGGCTGCCTGAATTAGGGTCTCCCTGCTTTCATTTAGTATCCGCTCCCATCATGACAGGGTTGGGACAATGCCAAGGAGAAGTAGCAAAGGAAGGGTTTCAAGGACAGCCAGCTGAGTGTTGTGAAGTACTGCCCATCAATGTGTGAACTAAAACATGCTGCTTGAAACTCTGGTGTGTGGCTCCTTCCCCGGTGTTTGATATGAGCAATTTGCTTTTAAAAAAAAATAGGGATGCACAAAGCCTTTTTTGATGGTGGAGGCTCCAGGCACAACCTCCCCAGGGCGCACTTGTCAAAAATTCCTGCCACCTGATGCAAGTAGCAAATTCCAAAAGCAAAGAAACTGTTCTTCAGAAATAGCTTTATGAGCCTAGGATAAGATACTTCTGTCAGAATGATTTAGTTTGTATCTAGAGGCAGGGAATCCCTCTGCCATCATCCCTCTTCCCTTCTTCATTTTGAAATAGGCCCTCGTCCAAGACTAAATTACCTAACTCATTCTCTGAACTCCCTGTGGTACATGACCTCCTGCAATGGCATGAGCAGAAAAGACCTCCTAGTGGGATGGAGGTGGAGGGGCATGTGCTTCCCTGCTATTTTAACCTCCCCCCCCCATTATAATTGACTTTACATGCTGCTATCTGGGCATAATTCTTTGAGACAAGTCTCCAAACTGGAGAAAAAAGCAATAGTGGGAATGATTATAAAATGTAATTAATTTGTCTGACTATTAATGCAGGAAGAAAATGGCTAATCTGTAGCAGATTTCTTCCCATTTGGATAGCGTGACCGTATCCAATTAAAACGGAACCCTCTGCAGAAGTTTCATTTCCTGGCTGCTCCAAAATCAGGATGTAGTGGGCATCACTACTTCTAGATGTTTCCTTTGTGTCTGAAAAAGGGGGAAATATGGCAATGATGCTGTACATATGTCAGCTTGCAAGGACTCTGAGGGGTACAAAATTCTTAAAGGGGGATGGGGGAGAAAGAAGTATCTCAGCAAGACTCGGCTGGCTCTTGTAAATGTTAGATAGTTTTGACAGGCTGCCAAAATGTTTCAGTATTTCTTTGAAGCTTTTCTTCAACTTAATACTGTGCAGTAATTAAAGTGTACAATTTCAGCGGCACTTTTTTTTGGTTGTTTCAACATAACTTTGCTCTGGAGAACCTTACATTCCCTCCTGAGCGTCTTTTCCAGGGTGAGAGAGGGGGACAGGGATGATGGAAAGACATCAACGTCTGCTAGAAACAAGTTTTACTTTACATTATGTTGGTGATGATCTATTCTAGCCTCCTGTTATTTATCTTCTCTCTCTTTTCTAGTTATTCTTTATCTAGCTATCTGGAAGAGTTTCACAGTTCATTAGATGATTCAGAACAATTTTCCTACAATTAAAAACAAGTCACCTTAGGCCTAGTCTACACACATTTTTTTGGTACCAATTTAACTATTTTTGGATAGGGGTGTGCTTTGTTGGGTTTATTATATCAAAATAGCTAAAGTGGTGCAACTCCTAGGGTAGGTACAGTTACATGGGTAACCAGGTCCCATGTACTGGTATAACTGCATCTGCTCTAGGGGCTTGCACCACTTTTATTATGCCATTTTCAAAATGATATAGTAAGGGCTTGTCTATACACACAAATTGTACTACTTGAACTATACCCGTTTAGTTAAAGCAGTAAATATACAAGTGTGGATGCAGTTATATGATATAAAGGTGCTTATATCAGTACAGCTTATTTTCATATGGGAAGGGGAACAAGATATACTAGTATTAGGCACCTTTATACTGATATAATTGCATCTACATTAGCGGTTGTACTGGTAGAATTATATTGATGACAAATCACATCCCTAACTGACATAGTTATATTGGTGCACACACTGTGGGTAGATCAGGCCTTAATGTGGTACAAAATCTGTGTGTAGATAGTTCTTATGAGTGCAAGTGGGTTTTCTTTTTATATATCTGGATTTTGATTTGAGCAGAACAGCATTATAAACACGGTAGATTTATTGCCTCGCCGCCTCTCCCCCTCCTCACCCAAGTAAAATGTTCTTTGAAAACCAGTAAGTTTCCATGGGCAAATAAAGCAAAGAAAATTAAAAATGTCACCAAGGGAGCCCTAATAAAGTAAGATGCAGTCAGTGCTGGGCTTGCACTGCCACCTTTAATTTTATTAAAGCAATTTTAAAATATTTATATTGTCATTTTTAATGATAACACTGCTCTACAGCCAAAATGCTTCTGAAATAAATGTAGTCAAACTTTACTAATTCTGGGTCACTGAGAACGAAAATGATGCTTAAAATTGTTGATTGGCTCTAGTTTTCAAGATATGCTATTGGGTCAGTATATTCAACCCTTGACTTGGGAATGGCAGAGGATAAGTGAGTTATAAAGGGAAGGGATCTCAATTTAAACCAGAAATGACTAAAATACATCTTTGACTGGATCTATGACTGGGTTTGGACAGTACTTGCTTTTTAGGCAAAACAATGAATGATGCAATCTGAAGTTGGTATTGCATCATACATGATATGAATTGTATCATGTTATTCCTAGAAGTCATGGATGATGCAATCATAACGAAGCTTACATCACTCTGCTGAACAAATTGCCCTATATCAGCTCTAGAAATCATACAGTGTCATGCTCTCTTATTTGTCAGTGTTTGATTTTGCAAAGGGATACATTTCTGTTTAGCCAAAGTGAGCAGAGATGCCTCGTACTTGTGTGAACAGTGCATTATGGTTAAGAAAGCCTAACACCTTTATTTTGGATGCAAAATTGGAGATCAGGACAAGAGGTGGGCCCCACACATATGCTGCAACACTTGTGCAACCAATCTTCGCCAGTGGTTAAACAGGAAAAGGAAATCTATGCATTTTGCAGTGCCAATGATTTGGAGAGAGCCAACAGATCATACCAGCAATTGTTACTGCATAGTGCCTCCAGTTGGGAAAGGTGTGTCAAAGAAGAAAAAGTGGACTGTGCATTATCCAAACATTCCATCAGCTACATGCCCAGTACCCCACGGAGAAGGACTGCCAGTTCCTGATGCACCAGAATCATTCTCACTTGAGTCAGACGAGGAAGAGGATGAAACTTCTGGTCCTGAACCATCAATGTCACAGGACCCACATTTTCTCCCATCCTCCTCCTCTGAACCACACCTCATAACACAAGGTGAACTGAATGACCTTGTCAGGGATTTGGAACTACCCAAGAGTAAGGCAGAGCTGTTGGGCTCCAGACTCCAGCCGTGGAATCTCCTGGCCGGTGATGTTAGGGTTTCCATGTTCCGTGACCGTCAAAAGGATCTTGTCCCATTCTTCTTGATGGAAGGTGATCTTGTAGCCTGCAACAACATCGATGGTGTGATGGCAGCCCTCAACATTGTTCATGATCCAGATGAGTGGAGACTGTTCAATGATTCATCGAAGATGAGTCTTAAAGCTGTTTTACTGCATAATGGCAATGTTTTGCCATCAATTCCAGTTGGTCGTGCAGTCCATATGAAGGAAACCTATGACAACATGAAACAACTTTTGAGGTGCATAAACTATGATCAACATCAGTGGCAGCTTTGTGGCGAGTTGAAGGTTGTTGCTCTCTTGCTTGATCTGCAGACTGGATACACAAAGTACTGTTGTTTTCTCTGCGAATGGGATAGTCGTGCAAGAGATTCCCACTACATCAAGAAAGATTGGCCACTCCTACAGTCATTGGAACCTGGGAGGAAAAGTGTTCAGCATCCACCACTTGTTGAATCAAGGAAGATTTTGTTACTACCCTTACACATCAAGCTGGGTCTGATGAAGAACTTTGTCAAGGCCATTGACAAAACACAAGCAGCTTTCAAGTACCTCCGTGGAAAATTTCCAAGGTCAAGTGAAGCTAAGATAAAGGAAGGTATCTTTGTTGGTCCTCAGATTCGTGAACTTCTTTGAGATGATGCATTTGACCATGCACTGCGTGGCAAGGAAAAGACGGCCTGGAAAGCCTTCCAGTTAGTGGCAATAAATTTTCTCGGAAACAACAAGGCAGACAACTACAGGTTGTTGGTGGAAAACCTCCTCAAGGCATACAAAAGCCTTGGTTGCAACATGTCACTAAAGATACATTTTTTGCACTCTTATCTAGATTTTTTTTCCACCGAACTGCGGAGCACTGAGCGACGAGCACGGCGAGCTATTTCACCAGGACATTGCAAAAATGGAGAAACGCTATCAGGGCAAATGGAGCCCACCAATGCTTGCAGACTATTGCTGGACAGTGACAAGAGATGCTCCATTTAATGAATCCAAGAGACAAGCCAAGAAGCGCCGAGTAGACACTGAATAGGACTAAACTATGTACATAATAGTTTTTTGCCGTTTGTTTCATAATACATTTTATTTATATAACCCTTTTGCTGATTTTTAAAGTGTTACATAAACAGGACAGGTGAAATATTATCATGTAAAGCAACCATAAACACATGAAAAGACCTAGGTTTACAATTTATGATTAAAACTCTACTATCTACACAATATACATAGATATAAAATGTAAAAACTTAAATATCTTAGAAACAGTAGCCAATCAGTTGTTTTAATTGTCATATTTTAATTCAGCACATCAAAATACATAATAAATAGCACATTTTATCTCTGAAGCAGACGACTTCTCAAAAATTGTAGACCCGTGTAATTTTCCCCACCAAAGACCATTTAAACCATTAAAAAACAAAACAAAACACACAGTGCCCAAATTGTCAGATTGATATTTGAAGTGAATGAGAGCTGCTGGGTGCTCTGATAATAAGGCCACTCATTTAGGTATCTTAGGTCTTGATTTTGCAAAGACTTATGCACAGTGAATAGTCTCATTGACTTCAGCAGCACTATTCCAGACAGTAAAGTTAAACAGAACACAAGCCTTTGCAGGATGGACTGAGGGGCTGTATTTACAAATTTCTGCTAATATTATCTAAATAACAAATCAAAGTTTATCATGAAAAGAGCTTGCATATTCCAAACATTGATATTTTTCTGTTATTTTGCCTGCAATAAATTAAAATTAAGTGTTTAAGGGTTTGACAGGACTTTTAAATACAGTGAGATTCCGGTGGAGTGGGGTGCATTAGGGCTGCCATCCTGTTACTGTTTAAACCAATTCCAACACTCCCCATGCTTTCAGTAGGGCTGAATTGAATTCTAAGGTGGTTAATGGGGAGTTTATGTGAGCAAACTGAGCAAGGACTTTAGGATTTATCTGTATCTGTTTAGGACATTTCATTTAAAACTTTACTATATCTATCTATCCATCTAGTGGGGTGGTGGTAGCAAAGAAAGCCACCTGTATTTTTGGTCAATTGACTAGTCAGTATCCCTTTTCTATTACTATAAGCTTATTAATGCTAAAGTTTCTTTGGATTTAAGTCAACTTATGGTGCAGTTTGTGAATTTCAATATATTCTACTCAGACAATAATAATAAATATATTATCTTGCATTTATCTAGCACCTTTCATCTTGAGTGGTTTTGTCTAGTGGTGGGGCTGAAAATGTGCCGATTTTACATAATATAAATGGACACAGTTAACTCAATATTTATATCAACCTATGGGATGGAACTCGGTTCTTAATAGCATGTTGTGGGTTCACAGTACTGCTGGAGGTGCCATCTTTCAGATGAAAAACTGAAGTTCTGAACTCATTGTCATTAAAGAATCCATGGCACATATGGTTAGAATTATATTTATTGTCCTAGCTAAATTCCAGTTGGGTAATTCCCTTCTGCATACCTCATTCCCCTACATTACAAGAAAACTTTTAGAATTCTCCTATATTATTTCCTTTCATTCACGAAAAACAACCACACATTCTGAGTTAATATGATTTGATTTTAGATTAAGGGAAACATTCAAACAAAAGTAAAGTCACCACGAGAAAGCACAGACTATATCCCTTCCGTAATATGTTGCATCATGTTTGCCTCACAAATGGCAGCTGTCTCCACAGGGAAGCAGATTCATTAAAATGTAAAGGCATAGCATAGAGCAATGAAAGTCTGAACTATTGCATACCACTTACACCACACTTCCTGTTAAGTTAAGTATTTTGTATCTTCTATCTCCCAGCTCAAGATTTCTCTCCTTGAGAGCACAGCAGAAGCAGAAGAGGGAATACTAGCTATCTCCCACCTGAAGACTTCATAATTCCAGGCCCTTGAGACCCTGGTAGGTTAGGGTGACCAGATAGCAAAGGTGAAAAATTGGGACACGGGGTGAGGGGTAATAGGAGCCTATATAAGAAAAAGGCCCTAAAATAGGGACTGTCCCTATAAAATCAGGACATCTGGTCACTTTAGTTAACTCCCTTGGTGTACATGCAGAGTCCTCACAAATTTTTCAAACCTCCCCATATTCTGTAACTTTTCTACTCATCTCAAAACTTAATAAAGTGTGAAAATTCTTATACAAGGGCTTCTATGGTGGTCACAGTTTTCAAAGTTTTACAGCATATAGTACATCCTGACTTGACAGAAGGAAAATACAGTATGATGATAATATTTGCCAGTGATGCATAACTCTGAGCACTAGCCAGTACAAATAAGAAATCATGAAAATTAGAGCTGGAGAAGATGTATTTAAATCAGCCATTTAGGGTGATTTATAATAATCTTTGCTCGTTATTCGGTTACCAGTTACACCCTTTTGTACCCCCCGAACAATTCTGCAGAGACTTAAAACTGGGACAAATGTGACATACAATATATGATCAGTCTCAATATGCAAAAGGAGAGTATATTAAAGTCTGTGGGTCAGATCCTCCAATTTGATATAACCACGTTGCATAGCACTGCTTGTACAAACAGGCCCTATAGGTGGTATATGGATATGGAAGGTCTTGGAAGGATCACATTGGGCCAGGGGCATCCACATGTAGAAAAGCCAGTGCAGAGACTCCTGTGCTTCCCATCCCTGCTGCCAGTGTTAGAGGGATAGGTGGAGAAAAGTGTATGTGGGCAGGACTCCCTTTCTCTAGGTTGATCTCTGGTAGCGGTTTGGTTCCTTGGGACCATTAGCATCCATTCAGGCTGCTTAACTGTGTACAGGTGGAACAGCCGTGTGCTCATCAGCTTCAGGATCAGGAGAGTGACAAGATGAGCTTTATGATATATTTGTGTCCCCTACCCTCTCGCACAGACATATAAACCTTGAACCATGAATATGCCCAACATTCAGAAAATTGGAGTTTCAGAAAAAATGAAATTCTAATTTAAGGGATATTTCCATATTTTAGATAATCTGAGCCATTTATATCAGTGAGTATGTGTATGTATACGTTAAAAGAATTGGGCTAAATTTTTCAATAGTGGCCATTTATGTGGGTACCTCCATTATTTGGATGCATTGTCAGGTCCAAGGTGTCTCAGGGTGGGCGCCCAAATGCGGAGACACCCCAGATCAGTTACCACTGTTGAAAATTAGACTGCATATGCATGTTGATGCTTATAATACTTTATCAGTCCTACATAACCTTGAGTACTGCCAACCCCAAGCATTCCAACAGTATGAGGCCAGGCCCCTAAAAACTTGTGAGGTTGGCTTAAAATAATGAGATTTTTTTGTGTGTGTGTTAAAAAACAAAACAAAACAAAACATTTTGCCTTTATACCTGACTTCTGGTTTCAGAGCTTTTAGGGTGCACTCGTTTAATGTTTCCAAGCTTTTCTCTGCCACCATGAGAACTAGAAATTTACTTTTAAAAAAAAAGAAATGGAGATTCCATTTCTTTTGCAATCTATTGATTGCAGCTGCTGTGGTTTTAACAAAAACATTCAAAATATCATGAAACTTATGGTAATATCCACAGGTGCTGGCAACACTGAGTTTGCAATCTGGAAGCTGTCTAACATTAAGACCCACCTAGTAAAGCCTAGTTTCTCTTTGGCCCTGGTCCATCTCCAGTGGAGTCACTGACTTTAATGGGAGTTGGACCAACCCCTCCGTTTCAATCATGGGCTAGTTTAAGATTTTGCATAGCAATCACATGAAATTTGCAGTTTCCCCTGGGTGTGGTGCAAAACTCATTAACAATTTGGCAGTTTTGATTGAGTTTTGTTTGAAATTTTGAGTTTGTTTGAAGTTTGATGGAGAGGAAAATGCATGTGTATTGAAAGTAAAGAAAATATTTGCACAGAACCTTCTTAAGTGAAATCACTGAGTTTTTCATAGATCTATCAAGAAAGTGTTTTGCAGATTGCTGAGGACTCTGTACTGGGTGTTATAATGGGAAGATGATTTCTTGTTCATACTCTCTGTTTCTGATCTTGCCTTTGCAGCAGTTTAAAAAAAAATTACATTCACCGATTTTATTTTACATTCTGATTTCTCTGTCCTTGACCTAAAACTATCATCTGCAGCAGATTGTGAACTATCAATTCTTTTCCTTTATGTACAGTAGCAAGCAGAATGCAGATGGGGCCCCTCCTTGGCAGCTTGTGTTTTCCTCTCTTTGAGGATTCTTGAATCTGATCTGTCACAGATGTTCCATTCGAAAACAGGATCTCAGGTGAACTGAGCAGATTTGCCTGAAATGGTGATTTATAGCACTGGTAACACAGGAATTGTCAAACTGCTTCTGACCAGTGGCCCATCCTTGATTCAGAAGAAAGTGCAAGAAATCTCAAATGGACAATTATGAAATAACTGGCCCATTGGGGAAGTTTCTTCCTAACCCCCTTCATGTGCTAGTTGGTTTATTCCCTGAATATCCCTTCCAGATTTATTTTGGGTGTGGTTGTTTCAATTTGTTTTTTAATACTGTTAAAACTAGGGTTGACCTTCCACCTTATATCTTAACCCTTTATTTGTTAATGAAAAAAATCTTTAATGCAATAAGTCAACAAGTAGCTAACTGGAGATTTGTGAAAAGTTTTGTGTGTCAGACAAACCCAGGAAATGTTAGATTTTGGCGAGTCCAATCATTCACATCTTAGTATAGTTTCACAAATTTGCTCCATGAATAAAATAATCTAAGAAAATGCAACATGTGCATTACTTTGTAGGTCAAAAGAGAATTTTTCAGGTGCTCCTATCTGGTGGTAGTTTGTGTGTGTGCACGCTAAATCATTCTCATTTGATCAGAAGGCATGTGGCCCATTGGCAACTGCCAGTAGCAAAAATCCTCAACTGCTGGAGACGGGACACTAGATGGGTAGGGCTCTGAGTTACTACAGAGAATTCTTTCCTAGGTGTCTGTCTGGTGGGTCTTGCCCACATCCTCAGGGTCTAACTGATCACCATATTTGGGTCAGGAAGGAATTTTCCCTCATGTCAGATTGGCAGAGATCCTGGGTTGTTGGTTTTTTTTTGCCTTCCTCTGCAGCATGGGGCACTGGTCACTTTCAGGTTTAAACTAGTGTAAATGGTGAATTCTCTATAACTTGAAGTCTTTAAACCATAATTTGAGGACTTCAGTATCTCAACCAGCGGTTATGGGTCTATGACAGGAGTGGATGGGTGAGGTTCTGTGGCCTGCAATATGCAGGAGGTCAGACTAGATGATTACGATGGTCCCTTCTGACCTAATCTCAGAAATCCTGTCAAATTTTTACTACCTATCACGAATATTATTTTTTACATTGTGATTCTTCTTGTTCACTTTGTAATACATCCTTAAAGGATAGATTTTTAAAATTATATTTAATGGAACAGAAGATGGTGTAATGTAGTGGAGGTCTGTCACTGGAAAAAAGATCTTTATATGACTTTTTTTTCTTTTGGAGAGATGCTCCAACGAAGAGATGTTAAAAGGCATTAGAGAAGGCTGAAGGGAACATCTCAGGGAAGATTTGGTTAAAACACTGACCTCACCTGTTGGGTTTAATGATTTTTCCAGGGTCTGCCCATTGAGCTAAGATCAGAGTTGCCTAAACATATAGATAAATACTCCCCATCCATCACTAAGTACCAACTCTTGTAACTTCTCTAGCCATGGGACATCAGGGCCATGGGAACCAAGTTTTATGTGATAACTTGGGGGGAGCACTGTTAGCATTACTTCAGAAAGTAGCTGTAACTGAGACACATAAGGTTGAAAATCTGCCAATGAAGCTATTATGTGAAAAAGCTCATTTATACCTCACATCATCAGGACTTTGGGGTGGGAAGAGGAAATGCAAAAATGATTTAAATAAAATTATTATAACAAATATTTAAGTCATTACCACCTTATTTGCACCCTTGCGGAATATTAAGATATACAAGAGCATTATAGCCATGATGCTTGGAAATATAAAATACACATATTTTGCTAATTATGTTACAAGATGTTGAAGCTAATCAAATAAATTCCAGAAGGGTTCCGCTTTGATCTCCCAAGGACAAGCAAACATCAAGCAGACAAACCATGTAAACCTTTCTAGGAAGAAAGCTTATTGTGAAAGGAATGCAGGTTTGTGTTATCAGAGCAATAAATCTAGAGGTAAAGTGGGCCTATATTCCCCCACCCCCTTTCTTTAAAAAAACAAACCAAACCCTGAGTTTAAACCCACACAAAGAATTCTCGGACTTGTCTACACTTACCTCACTGCAGCTACACCAGTGTAGGTACTCCATCTCCCAGAGAGACAGTAGCTAGGTCAATGGGAGAAATCTTTCTGTCGACATAGAGCTGTTTAGCAGGGGGTTAGGTTGGTATAACTGCATTGCTCAGAGGTGTGGATTTTCCACACCCCTGAGCAACATAATTATACTGACATAAGTTGCTGGTGTAGAGCAAGCCCTAAAAATATCCTTATTTAAACAGATATTTGTTTGTAAACACACTTAAGTCTTCATTCTTTAAACCTGGAGAACACTTATGGTGGGAAATGCCTTACAGAAGATATTGCTTACTTTCAACTCATGTTTCCACTTAAAGGAAACACATTTGCTGTTCCTCAAATGCTTAAGAAGGCATACTCATCTTTTAATATATATATTTGCAAATATTCTGTACCTAAAAGCAAGCCTTCAAAGAATAACTGTCAGATATGATTTGTATATGATATAAATATTAAAATGTTTTATATACAAATACAGCTAGGTCATTTGATTCTAGACTAATACTAATATAAGAAGCCATTTAAGTATAGAATATTTGTAGTGATGGGGAATTAATTAATCAGTTACTGGAAGTCTGAAAGCAAACCTCCATCCAATGCAGCAAGACAAGACAATCTTCATTCCAAAAATTGTTATGTAGAGTCAGAAACTTAGGCTAGAGACTTTCTAAAAGTTATTTAATTAAAAATTCTATTTTTGAACTAAAAGTTCTTCCCTAAAAATAAGAGTGCTTGGATTTTTTGAAAAACAAATTTAGTTTCCTGTCAAACTCTAATAAAAGTACAAAACAAAACAAAAAACAGAAAAATTAACCAAATAAAAAGAATGAGTTAAAATGAACTTTAAAAATTATCTGCATCTTTCTTGCCACAAGAAGAACAAAGTCAATTAAAGAAATGTTTCATATTCTTTAAACAAACTGCATATTCAGGAACTGAAAGTGTCATTTAAGGCTCTAAGCCAAATCTGAAGGCATGGAGCCAACGAAAGAGTAACAACAACCAAGTTGAAGAAGCATGAAAGAGGTGTGTTTTTCTATAATTTCATTAAAATAAGGAGAAGGGTATAAAAGACTCTGAAGTGAGCTCCCCACAGTCACAGGCCCTGCTACTCTGCTTAGACAGCAAGAACTCCACAACTCATCCTGTCCATCTCTGTAGGCAAGTTGCCACAAACAGATAAAGAAAATAGAAAAGGCTCAAGAAGAAGCCAATCTAAGGAAACATCAGCATGGATTGGTGAGAGGAAGTTAACTAAACTATGCCAAGGGATTAGATTCAAAACTCTTGTAATGATTTTGTTGGAAGGTTGAAATGTTTCAATTTAAAAGACTAACAGTTTCTCCTATTAATCAAGTGGTTAGAACAAGTATTCCTGGACAGGAGATGGGACTAGACATTGGTAAACAGAGAAATAGTGATATTGAATTGGTTTTAAGTTTCTAAATATTGGTTAATTGGCTGGTCTCAAGACAGCCCCTTAAATGACTTCTACCAAGTAATTTATCTAAATATTTTCTCTGGTTTCACAGCATGTAATTAAGTTATTTGCCAACTATAAACTAGCTGGTTATCTATTAATAACCAACAGGGATGTAAGAACCTGCAATGCTAAAACCTGGGACCATGGGGTGTTTTGGCTGCTAACACTTCCACTTTGTCATGGGAAGCTTAGGTTGGGCTCCTGCAGGAGGCCAGGTCCAGCAGGAAGTATCACCCACCAGGACCTGAGTGGTAGTTCCTTGCAACTCACTGATTGGCTGGCACCAGTACTGAAGCCAAGAAGTCATGACGAAGAGTTGTCTGAGCAACAATACAGACTTCCTGCCTATCTTGCTTCAGACCCTGCATGTGAGAGATCCCAGACTTTAGCTTCTGACCCTGCTTGCCTACTGACGCCTGACTCCTGGTTTGCCCTCTGGTCTGTCTAAGACTCTGACCTTCTGGTACCCAACTTGGCCTAAGTCCTGCTCTGACCACTAGGTCAGACCACCCATGACCCAGTCATGACAAGGTCTGTCTGCCCTGAAACAAAGTTCCTTTCCCCATTTTTAAACATTCTTAGTTATCTAAGGATATACTAAAGAATTAATTCACAATAATTTTACGAAACATATAGTTTGGTCTTAGCTTACCAAGAGGAAAGTACACCTCAGGGATGTTCACTCTGAGGGATGTAATCTCTGTTAAAAACTCTCCACAGAGACACATGGAAGGGATTGTAACAAATAACAACTTATCGGTTGCATTCAGTCATTGTGTTTTTATATTTTATATTATTGTCCTTAATAATAAAATAGCATGTTTAATAACTGATTATTTTGCTTTGTCTTGATCATGGTGACCCCTAAGGTAAGTTTAAAAAAAAAACAAAACCAAAAACAGTTGTTACTAAAATAGTGGGAGCCACACCCCTGAGTTGGCAATAAGAGAAAAAATTAAGAAAAACTAACTGGCCTACCATTTCTTGTTTCTATAAATTTAATACTGTAAGTAATTTTTAAAACAAAATTATTAGGTGTTGAAGAATTTAAAACTACCCCTTTCAACATCACAAGCTCATGTGAGACCACCTATATTATGCTACCTGCCATTTGGCAATGTGAAAGCAATGAGGTGGCAATGGGCATATATTCTGAGCATTATTGCTTCAACAAATGCATGTGGAATGTCAACCTGAGGAATTTCTCATGTTATTGAACAAGAACACGGACCCTTCTTTTCCCTCCAGCAAACAGTTGAGACGTAGACAGCAAGATTTACTGAAGTGTGTGGTGTTATGTATAATTGATTAATTCTAGTTAAAATATTTTTCTAGTCAACTGTGGACAGAGTAAAGCGTCTAAGTCAGAATCAGGTTGTGCAGTCACTGTTTTAAGTAATAAAACCTGTAAATGTGGGCCAGTGCCCCTATCCACTATCCCTCAAACATAGTTTCTCTCTTTTCCCTGCCTCCTACTATCTACCTGTCTAAATTACAAAATTAAGCAACCATGTGCCAGATATCCAAAACTGTGTGTCACTGCTGCCCCCCTCTACAAAACATAATTACTAGTTGCTTTACTTCTGGTGAATGAGGAAATTATAGAGAGTACAGATCCACAGTGCAGTTAAGAAGAAACAAAATTTTTCTTTCCACTGATCTCTTCATAGTTATTACTTCACACATTTCTAGATTCCTCCCATAATCTTCACTCTGTGACACTGCTGCTGAATATTAAGGAGACAATACTTAGTCCAACTCTAGTCGGCCATGTTTGCTAGAATATTTCATATATTAAACATCTGATTACTAACTTTTTGACTGATTGGAAGTCTGGGTTGTCTATCAATATTCAATGTGACAAATATTTTGACTCCAATCACTGACATTTGATTGCCATTATCCTTTTCATATGGGCAATGACAAAGACAGAGATACCTCTTGGGCCCCAACAGTTTCTGATAATGAAATTGGTCCCATGTATTATGAAACTGCAACTCTCTTGGATGACAGGTCGGAAAATCTTGTTCCTTTTCACTCATCACATATTCAGTGAACTTCATTGTCTCTTGAATTACTGCATAACAAATGTGGAGTTCATATGACTATACAAAAGAAACCAAACATCTTTTACATTTTAAGAGAAAACATTTCCATTCTCTGCTTCATGTGGAAATAGGTCCACTTAAGTGCAGTGTAGTGTAGGAGGAAATATCTATATGTGCACATCCTCCATTAATTCTGTGTTAGCAATTTAGCCCTTACATTTATAGTAAAAATAAAACAAATGAGTGCATGCTTTTCATTGGTTGCCTAAAAGTTTAAATATATAAAAACTAATTCTCGACTGGATTGTGAATTCAGCTACATTATTTCTTAACTTCCATGCTTTGACTATACAACACATCCTAAATCTGACTAGAAGAAAGTCTTATAACTGTTTTTGCATTTGCTATGCATTATTCCTCTTTCCCTTTCCTTTTTTTTAAATAAATAGTACATTGGAACAATTGATTTTGCTAGATAGTGCATTGATCATGTACCTTGCCTGGGGACAGAAAATAGCTTCAAAAACAATAATAACTAAGACAATCATCTAATTTTACTGAAATAAAACTGAAAATGTACACCCAACAAAATCATCTCTGAGACTACTGGATGTGTATTTGTGCTTGTACTTTATCCTCATTGACACAGTAATCTACTAAAGTTCTTCTCTCGATTTTTCTCTTTGCAATCTGGAAGAACAGATTCACCAGTGATTGTGCTCATTTATAAAAGCATCCAAAACAAAATTGAACCCCAAGGCTGATAAACTATAAAGTTGCTGATCAGATCTGAGCAGAATGGACGATGCTTTGGGGCTTGCTCTGCTAAAGATGGCTCAAGAAGACTGATGGCTTTATATACACAATTACAAACTCCATAGCTTTGTCGAATGAATGGGAAATCATAAAATATGTTGCTTGCCCTTTATTAAGTAAAGAATGGTATTGTGTAAAATACTTGTGAAGATTTACTAAATTTCTGTAATTTAATTCCTGTCACTATATTTTCTTTCCTTTGTAGAAAACTTAATCAAACAATCATTTGGAAAGAACAATCCAATAGAGTAAACCTTCTAGTCCAAAAGAACAAGTGGCTAATTGATTTTGTTTATCGATAAAAATCAACTGGCTGCACATTGTCCGCTTCATATAAAATTCATTCATTTACAGTAGCTATGTCATAATCGATAAGGGTTTAAAATTACATTTGTTCTCACTAGAATTCCTCTGTAAAGGAGATGCTGAATGTAAGAGTCTGCTACAAATTATGTACTTATTTGAAATAATAAACAGGCAAATACAGACAAGCAAAAGATTAAAAGTCTGCCTTTTCTCCCAATGAATTGATATTGTAATGGAGACATCTTCTAGCATAAAGAATAGCCCTGTGATGATGACAAAGTTATGATGCAGGGACTTACCTGAATCCTGGAAACTTTCCAAATATAAAAATGTATAACATAGTACACATTTAAAACAAACAAACAAACAGGTGTTGTAATAGCCCCTGGAGACTCCAAAGTCTCTTCCACATTTCTTAATTTCAGAAGTGCACTAGTCATTGGATTTGTGAGTCTCTTGAAAGTTGGTGACCTGGTTATGGGGAAATCTCATGCTACCATAATGTCAACCTGTTCTAATCTTGAAACATTTACTCAGGTGAAGAACCAAGAGTATTTTCAAAGTTATCTGATTGGGTTGAAAACTGAGGGCCCAAAAAACCAAAGTCTTCATAACAAGCATCTTCTTAAGCTGGAAAAAAGGGGCGGCTATACTAACTTGAAGACGGATGGCCCAATTTGGGGCCCTTTAACTGTAAAGTCTTGGTCCCACTAAAGTTAGTGGCAAAATTCCCATTCACATCAAAGGGGGCCACGATTTCACCCTGGAACTTCAGTAGGTTTTATTACTTGCATTTTAAAAATTAACTTATTCAATTAAACTGAACCCAAGATTTTTAAGGCTATTAAATTGAAAAAGACGATAAAAGATTAGTCCCTGGCTTCATTTTTAGTTTAAAACTTATTTCTGCACCTGGCATAATAGGTGCAAATATTCTAGTTAAATTCAGAGAAGTATGACTTGGAACAAGCGGTGTACAAAGGGATATCTGGTATATGAATGGGATTGTAGCCCACAGACCAGAAAAGAAATGGCTTAATGTGCAGTTGCTCTAAAAGTGGCCTACAGGAGGCAACTCTGAGTTTCTGGAGGAATGTGTCATTCAGAGAAGCTGGTTATGGTTGAATGAACATTTGAATTGTCTATATGCGCAATATTAGTTACTACACCTTAGAAAGGAAGTTATTTCAGAGAATGTGTTTAAACTTTATTTTCATAGGAACACAGTTCAAATACACTCAGTGAAATAAGTTCTTATTACAGTGGTTTGTTTAAAATGTTTCTATTCATGTTGGGGATGGGTTTGTGAAATTCATGTTAATGTACAGTATGGTACTTTCTAAGTACGCAGAATACAGAGATATCTAAATATCCAGCTAACAGAGAGGAAGAATTTGTTGTGTGGTTTAGGCGGTGGACTGGGGTTGAGACACACGGGGGGGTCTATAGGCTGCTCTACCACTGGCTTACGGTGTAACCTTGGGTAAGTTATTTAATTTCTCTGTGTTACAGTCCCTTAGCCACAAAATGGGGATAATAATACTTCCTTTTCCCTGCCCTTTGTTTTCCTTGTCTAGATTGTAAATTCTTCAGGACAGGGACTGTATCACCGTAGCTGTTTGGACAGTGCCAAGGGTACTGGAACCCTGATCTTGGTGGGCCCTGTGAGGTGCTTCTGTAATGTGAATAATATCATCAATGACTAGAGCAGGTCAGAAATTATTTTGTTGACAGAAATATTTCAGTTTTTGGTTTTCCAATGAAAAACTGAAAATTTCTGAGGAAAGCAGATATTTCCATGAGAAGTTTTGTATAGTTGAAAAATAAATTCCCCATAAAAAAAATTAGATGGACATTTTTTGACTAGCCCTATTAATAACCTTGTAGTCAAAATCAAAGAACTGTCTTTCAGTGGAAGAATCGGAGTTTAATTGGCTTTGTGGCAGAAGTTTTGATGAGAAGTTAGATTGAGGAGAGGGTGACATTTGGCATAAAAGGGATGCTTTCCCAAGCATCAGGTGCAGCATAAAAAAAGCATAGATGAGAGTGGAAGAAAGAAATGAAGGGAGGTTAGGATAGAGTAAAATGTGCGGGAGGGAGAGTGGGAGAAAATGAAAGCAGAAATTGATTTGTCCAGGAACTTGAACTTAATGTGGAAAACACTGGCTGGCTAGTTAAGAGATTCACAGGGGATTGATGTGGTCTAAGCAGTGTGAAAGAAAATACATATCTTTTAAAATTATGTATCCCCATTTCTCCTGGGAAAATACTTACTTTCAGTATTTGATGCAGCCAATTCCTCTCTTCTTTACTCTGGTAGAAAATTATTAGAGCTGTTTGGAAAATGAAATTTTTTGTGCCAGGGGACATTCTGACAGTTTAAAATCAGTGTCCTTTCCTAATCGGTATGGAGAGTGAAAATATCAAAATATTTAGTGGAGTGGAAATTCTGAAGTTTTGAATCAGGAATGTTGAAGCGAAACCTTTTAACATTTTTAATCGAAACAAAAATTGTAATTTCAGATTGATAATTCAACATAAAATGTATTTTTTTTTGTTTTAAAGCAAAAAACTGGAACAAAACATCATTTTAGGTTGAAACTAAACAAAAATAAAATGTCAATTTGACACTAAAGTTTTTGTTTTGATATTTGCTGGAAAATCAAAATTTTTCATTGGAACTGACATTTTCTCACAAAAAAATTAGATAAAGCTGTATTTTTTGTCAGGAAAATTATATACATAAAAAATTGCACCATAGCTGTAGAAAGTATTCCTGAAGCAAAGCCTGCAAACAAAAGTCAACCTATGGTAAGCAATTGCAGAAACCTACAACTAAGCTCTATGATTGAGACTTGATGATCAAACACCAGTTTGGGACTTTCATCATCATCACGTAGTAACATCCAGGTATTTATGTCGATGTCATAGTAGTAGAATCATTTCTTGTATTAATGTCACAGTGATACACTTTGCTTTTAGAGATTCTCTGTTCCTTAAAGATGAGTCCAGCAATATATAGATTATTTTTGTTGAAAATCCCTGCACCATCCTCTTTCAGAATCTATGAATATAAAAGTTTTCTGGTTTTCCTTAAAAGTATATAGCCAGACGCCAGCCAGAGCTTGACTCCAAGCCAATAGACTAATAAACAGTTTTATGTCTGAGCATCTGCTGTTCTCTCCCATCACCTTTTGCTCTTTTTCAGGGTAATCTAACCCCAGCATGCCTTGTATTCCTGCTGACTGACATACTGGTTGAACAAGTCATAATTTGAAGCTGCTTCTATCAGATCTTCACAAGCATCATAACATATCTACAGCAGTATGAGCCTGATTCAAAGCCCACTAAAGTCAATGGGAGTTTTTCCCGTTAACTTCAACAGGGTTTAAATCAGACCCTATTTGTGTAAATTAATGGTGAATTTTTTGCTTAGCTTTGAAAGATCTTTTTTTGTGTTTGTTTCCTGAAGAGCACTGTTTTGAATACAAAGACTTTAAAACGCTTCTGTGGTTAATGACTTTAGGTAAGGTTAGACAGTCGTATGACTTTTGGATTTGTAAAGTTTATTTAATGGAGATGATAAATAATATAGCTCCAGAACATACATGAGAAAAAATATGGAGTATATATAATCCCACAGAGAAAAAGCATTTTTTCAATGTGAGACAGAGCTGCATCCTTTATACTGACTCACATCCTCCATATATAGTAGCCATGCAAAATTAAAGTATAACAGACCAGTATATAGTATACTTGTTGTCAGATGATTGTTTGACTCTGAATTTTTTCTGCTTTACCATCTATGCAATATTACAATTAAAAAAAAATGTGTTAAACTTTACTATTGGCCATGCAAAGCTAAATCCCTCTCTGCAGTTGGTTTTTTTTAATGTTATGGAACTGTTGATCACACAATGAGATTTTCATTTGTTTTCTAAAAGTTGAGCCAAAGGATGCCTGTAGTTGCTGATGGCACTCCAACACTAATTCAGAAGCTGAAGTGAACAATCTTTTTTATTTTTAATACAGAGAACTGGTTTTAAATGGTATGGGCTACAGACAGCCTACTCAAAATGGGTTGTTTTTTTTTTACTGGTCTAGCTTTAATTCATAATTACAAGCTTATTCCAATCTCTCTGCATTATGAAACCACATTTTAGACCAACAGCTGTTATCTACTTTCGCTTGTAGCCTTGGGGTATGCATATTTTAATATTCATTTACTATGTGACGATAAACTAAATACTTCCTACTGGAAGTCTATCAAATTAATCACAATATCTTAGTTGCTGTTCTGTCTTCCATGTAGCTCATATTTTTTAAACTGGCTTCGTTATATAAATCCCCTCCCACTCCATAAAAAGGGGGGCAGGGAAGAGGTTATTGCAAAATATACAACCAGGACAAGTTGATTAAATCTGTGATAATTAAAAATAGAGAGAAATACAGTGAAGTCATTCGAGTGACCCAACCTTCTCTCCCTTTCCCATATCTTGCATAAAGCTAGTCTAAACCTTGCCATGTTGCCTCCGGCAATATTTTAATAGCTGGCTTTGTATTTGAAGGCTGTGGTTTTAACTGTTATCTAAATAGTATTAGGTCCTCATATGTGTATAATATGGCTTATAGGTAGACATTTTCCAATCTTCCAGGCACAATCTCTTCTCCAAGCACCTTTGTGTTACACTATAAAACATGTAGCAACTTTTGTGCTGAAATTCAGCAAAAGAGCAGGAAATAAAAGTCCCTGCAGCCAATTAAAGTTTAAGGCTGTTTATTGTACAGCAGTGGATAAAGGATGGGTGAAAGACTCTAGAAGGGCAAGAAAATAGATTACTTCAAGGATGAGTGTGGTGATAGAAGGTAATAATGTCAAGGCTGGGGATGCCTAAGTGGATTTCTCATACATTTATATTTTCTGAAGCAATGTTCTCTTTTCCCAGTTACAACTGAAGGGCAGCACTGGTGGACAGTAATAAACAATCGGTGCCTGCTCCTGCTCCTGTTAAAATCAGTGGAAGTTTTGCCACTGAATTCAATGAGAATTGTATCACCTCCAATTTGCCTGGGATATAATATCTCTATTAATAATGATTCAAGGCTAGATGATACTATTGCATGCTAACTGTAGCAAGGGGTGGTACTTGGACACACCACTCAAATTGTAGCACCAGGGGGCCTGGTGTATCAGAAATGTCTCTCCTGCTGTGTTGGGGAGCTGGAAGAATTTGCAACATTTCTTGAGAGGCTGTATAGCCTACTGGATAGATGACTTGACAGGGACACACAAGATGTGGCTTCTATTTCCAGCTATGCCACTGGCCTACTAACAGATCTTAGGCAGATCATTTAATTGCTTCATGTCTCAGTTTCCCAATCTGTAAAATGAGGATGATGCTACTGTCCACCATTGTAAAGTGCTTTGAGATCTATGGATGAAAAGCAATGTATTAGAGCTAGGTATTATTATTTATTGGCCTATGCACTGGGAGCTTGAGAGGGACTGCTGAAATCCCTTAAGTACCCAGAGCTCCTGGGCAAGTAGCCAGTCCTATGCGGTCATGCAATGGTGAGTGGAGAATCCTGATTCCCTTCTACTCCCCTGCATGACCCTGAGGGAGCTAGATACAGGTTGACCCTAGGGAGTAGCATCATAGGGAGGCAGTGTGTCCTAGTGAATAGAGCACAAGACTGGGTGTCTGGAGACTTGGGTTCAGTTCTCAGCTCTGCCACTGACTGATCTTGGCAAGCCACTTCTTCTTTCTGTTCCTCAATTTTCCCATCTGTAAAATGGGGATAACGACACTGGTCTCTTTTGTGAAGGAGCACCGATAAAAGAAAAGTGCTACGTAGATATGGTTATAGCCTGTGTTATATAGGAAGTCAGGCTAGATGATCACAGTGGTCCCTTCTGGCCTAGGAATCTATAAAACTCAGCATCTCCAAAACATATTTATTCAAGATGTCAGCAAACAAAGCACTCTGCTGTAAAAATAACTCTTAAATACTTTGAATAAAAAACTTTATAAAATGCAATATTTATATTCCTGGTTATAAGGACTCAGCGCTAATCCCTGTCACTGGAGGCCTTCTGGGTTATATTTACATAAATGGCAGCATATCAGACCCAATAATGATTCTTCCAAACTTATGCTCATGCATTTTCAGGAACTTTCAATGACTGTTTTCTCAATTTTTTAAAAAAATACCTACTTGAGTGCTGAAAACATTAATCCATGGTCATTGCTCCAGCCTTTAAGAACTTCTAAGTTCTAGGGCTGGTTACATTTAGCTTCATGTGATTGGACAAACTAAATTGGAAAGCAAAATACTGCTTTATAAGATTGGTACTAAAATATCTTCAGGATGATTACATCATTATATTTGTAATCAAATTTAGATGTAAAATTATATCTAATCTGAAATCTGCATCTCTGTTTAATTGACCTCATAAAATACATAATAGCCTACCATCTGTAGTTCACCTTCAGAAACTCATTGATCTCTGTGTCTTCTGTGAGGAGCCTAGCATACCTTTGAGTGCTGGGAAATAACAAATAATACTGAATATTAAAGGAGCCTTTTGTTAGTGATAAAAGGAAAACACTGAGTCAACATGTGCACTGTAACATGTCCAAACTATGTGTCATGTAATTGTAATGAACATTAAAGGAGAGCTACTAAGTCCCTGTCCCGAAGTCCTTATTCAGGTTTCGGTAAAGTCAATGGATGCCAGGCAATAGGAATTTTCTCTTAGCAGAATGTGGTGCTTCAAAAAGGCAAATACATTTCAAAGATAAACTGAAAGATTTGTTCATCTGCCAAGACCTGAGTTCAGGGTTTAGTGTTTTTTCTCAAATAGATGAAAACTTGAATTAAATGAAAATTAGAATTTTCTTCCCTTGGGAAATCCCAATATTTCTGCAAGTGTTTTCATCCTAAATTGGAACAACAAATTGAATTATTGGCCTTTTCTTTTTTCTGGAATAAAAGTTGCAAAACATTTTGACTTAGAAATGTCCAAACATTTAGTTTAGACTCAGTTTGACATTAAACTATGTGACTATGGGCCCATGGGAGTTGTAGTCTGAGCATCTCATGTTTTCATGTGGTGTTGCTTGGAGAACACTTTGGTATGGTAGTTGAGTGAAGTCCTGGTGCTTTCAGTAGATGCACCCTTTTCTTTTGCACTAGGTCAGAAACATCCTTTTGTGTTTTGCATCCTGAAAACCTTTGCTCAATCCTTCTGACCTCTCAAATTGCCAGCTAATTCTTCTCCTCCTCTTTGTCTCCCCAACCCATCAGTTAAATTTGATTCACTGGATTTCCTTTTTCAGCTTTTCCCTTCACCCTTCAGCTTTCTCCAGTCTACCAAACACACCCTCACCAGGTTCACTAATTACCTCCTCCTAACTGAGTCAAAGGGGCTTATTCTTCTTTACCTAGCTGGTGACTTTGACACCGCTGATTAATTTGTATTCCTCCACTTCATCTCCAATCTAGGTTTTCATAGGTTTATGATCTCCTGGTTCTCCTGCTTTGGTCACCACTCTTTCAGCATTTCAGCCTCCTATCCCCACGGCCATTATTTGTTAGTACTCTTCAGGAATCTGTTGTGTCCTGTCTTCTTCTTTCTTTACTTTCTCCTTAGGTGACCTCCTCTGATGCCCTTGTTTCAACTACAGCACCACCCTCTGTAGACCATTCCCAAATTTTCCTCTTTAGAAGAGCACAAGTATGCAGATCTGCATGTCACCAAACAGATATTCATTCTCATGACTCTGAACCTTGAACAGTAATCCCTCTCTCTTTCTCCTCCTCTTAATATTTCAGTTAGAGCTGGTGAGCAATCTTCTGTTTGAAATTTTTATTTTGGTAATTTTTTTTCAAATTTGCATTGGGAAAATCAAAACCAAATATCTTATTTCAGGTCAGTTTGACATAAATTGAAATATTTTGGATTGTTCAACTGATGAGAGAAACTTCATTTTGAGTTTATTCAGCACTAAACTGTATTCACCTATTGTGGCTCATTGCCTTCTGGGATCTGTAGTTCGGACTCTTCTTGTCTCCTATGGGGTGATCTGTCTGGCTCCCCTGCATCTCTGATGATGCAACACAATCTTCGCTCTGCCTAAGTTGCATGGTGCATCACTGGCATCACTTGGCTGTGGATGCACCATAGGACATATAATCTAGCCCATAAGGTAAGAATGTGGGTGGGCATCAGGCCACCTGAATTACAATTCCCATGAAGTTATGCATATGGAAATGTAGTTGAATATTGAATTGACTTGAAACAAAATGTTTCAGGCCAGGTCTACAAATCTAAATGCAACATTTCAATTTGTAAATATCAAAATATTTAATTTTGATCAAAGACTCTGAAATGAAATGTTTCATCATTTCCAAACAGACATTTTTTCAAAACTTTTTGTTCCACAAAAATATTCACTATTTCAACTTGTTGTCATGATGTTGAAATATCAGAATTTCCAAATTTCTCTCAGGTCTAATTTCAATATCATTTTAAAATTAATGTCTTGTTTAAGGACACAAAAAGGTCTTTGTGCTGAGACAAAATTTGGGATCTATCAAACCTGTGTACAGCCTGCATTGGTATATGGGTCAGTAACCTGGACCAACTACAGACAGACTTGGAGCAGCTAGAGGCATTCCATATGTGCTATCAGTGACCAATTCCTGAATATTAAAATGGTTTGACTTCATGCAAAATGTCATAATCTCATAAAAATCTGGACTCCCTGCAGTTGCTCATCATATCCAAAAGCAACATTGCATGCTCTTCAGCCCTGTCGCTGAGATGGACAAAAACAACTCTGAATACCGTGGCCTCAAACTCTCCCTTTGACGTGTGAAGGGGTACATTTCCTGATAACACTTACTGCTGCCTGAAGTGCCTCCTCAGAGATTCATAGATACGTAGGATACTCCTGGGGGAATTCTGCACCACAAAAATTAAAAATTCTGTGCACAGTATTTTAATATTCTGCAAAATTCTGCAAATTTTATTTGTCAAAATAACACTATATAATCACGCCAGTTTCAATTATCTTGGTAATTTATTTCAAAATATATTTAAAAATACCTGTCAGTAGGTATGGCTGTAAAAATAGATATACACAAAATTTCCCCCCAGGAGTAGAGAGCTGAAGAAACTCCTATAACAACCCAGTTCCTGTTTCTCTGCTCTCTCCCCCCAGAGCCCAGCCAGGCCACCAGACACTCATATGAACCCAGCCACAGCCGTCCCCAGCCCAGACACTCGCATCCCCTATTTCCCAGAGGACAGCTGTGGCCCAGACACTCACACCCCCTACCCTCCTAGAGCACAGGGATCCAGAGGGAAAAAAACCAGCATGATGCTGGGTTCCAGGTTTGCATGGAGTTTTCTGCGCACTGCCTCCTTCCTTCAGGTTGTGCTGGGAACTGCAGCTGCTGGGAACCCTCCAGTTCCCTCCCCCTTCCCCCAGCCTTGTCTTCTATTTCTGAGTTGGGTTCTGCTGGGTCCAGCAGCCCCTAGTGGCAGCCAACATTTCTGTAGCCCATTTGTGTGTGGGGGGAGGGGGGGAAGGAAATTCTGTGCACACAGTGTTAATTACTGTGAAATTCTGCATTGCGCAGTGGCACAGAATTCCCCCAGAAGTAATAGGATTGAGCCAGATCTGGGAACTTTGCTATATGATGCCTGAGGTGATTCTATCTAGCTGGTGCAATGGTCATTAGTAGAGTGTGTGTGTGTGTGTGTGTGTGTGTGTGTGTGTGTGTTTAAAAGTAAGACAAGTTAACATCCTTTTCTCCACCAGTGTAGGTTCCATCTGCCTCTATGTGGGAAAAGTCACTGCAGGGGCTAGGAAACTCTGAGTTAATTTTAACCCCTCATTTAAATCACATGGTGTTGTTTGATTCCTTGACTAAGTGACATAAAATTTGTAAACAGTAGGAGTCCTTTTTTCCTTTACAAATTATCCACAAACATTTGTGGTTGCTCAACTCCTCTATTGTGTGAATAATAAAAAGATCTCTTCGGCAATGCCATGAGAACATGTCTGATGAGAATGCCTCCATGAATATTTATTTGGGCTAGTATTCACCCGTATACTTTCTGCAAATATTCTTAAGTGCAAAAACTTGCTCAACCAAATGTTCCTGGATAAGTGAAAACAAAAACAAAACTCAAAAGCAAACAACAACAACAAATAAATCAATAAACCCTACCACCACTAAAGTAAATCAGAGAAATTTATTCACAAGATTTTGTTTTGTTTTGTTATCTTCACTCAGCTTTAAGCAAAGCATAATGTTTCATTAACCTATTATAGGGTTTTGGAGATTGTTGTTCTTTGTTTTTGCTGTATTAAATTTTCTTTTCCTTGTTTATTTAGTACAGGAAATTAACACATTTAGTTAATCTCCATAATTAACATCATTTTTACTACTCTCAAAATCTTCTTTTTCTTTCTTTAATAGTAGAACTTGAGTTTATTCCCCTTTTCTCTTCCTTTTTTTCTTTCTGCTCATCACTGTCCCCATTTTCTGTTTTTCGTGTTTCCATTTTGCCACTGAAAAAAGTGGACAGAGATGGGAGGGAAAGAAAGGGGAATGAATGAATGAATGAATGAACGAATAAACTAATTAAATCTAAAACTGAAAACTATTCTGGTTTTGGGAGGCTTAAAAAAACAATTAGAAAATTTCCAAGTTCATGAAATATCCTTAACATTTTTTGACCTGGTCCACTTCTCTTTCCTGGGGAGGTGAGGAAAATGTTAAAATGCTTTTCAACAAAGTTGTTTGTCCTTAAATCAAGGATCTGCAAGGGTCAGGGCAGGATCAATGACTCCATGATCCTTCAAAAAAAGAGCAGTGAGATGGGGGAAGTGAAGGATACTCCTGGGCTGAGAGCCCTAAAATGCAGTAAAGCCTCGTGCTGTCAGGCAGGCAGAGGTAAGCCTGTCTCCTTTTGCCTTCTTCTACCCCTGTTTGTAGGACTTGGATTGCTTATTTAGTTTTAAAAGAATTTGTCTTAGAAAACCATGTTATCAAGCATCATATTTTTTGATGCTCTTCATCATCTGAGGCTTTTCTATTCTCATAGCCACAACTGCCCTGTTCAAATTCCTTTAGCAGTATAAAGTGAACATTCAGATCAATAAATGGAAAAAAAGTAAAGTCAGGTTCCCATCCCTTTGAAATATGTTCCTTCTGTGCTTAAATATGTAAGAGCACAAATATGCAGAATAATGCAAATACAACATTTGAGAAAAGTGTTTTGTGGAATTTATTGTGATTTTTGGTGCCATTTTATGTCATTTAGCTTTCCATATTTCACTTCCTATGAAAATTCCAGGAAATGGTTACTTTTGCATTGAAAAGTCATTTTTAAAAATGCCAAGCCACCTGTGCTTAAAAACAGACCATTTTGTGCTCAAAAAAGGGGCAGATTTTAAAAAGAATGTATTTTATCCTGCATCCAGCAAGATTTAAGAGATTGCACATCTTCCTATTACCACAGCGGATTAAAAAATATACTATATTCATAACCATTCCAAATGACTATTTGTTGCCACTGTACATACACCTACAACATGCCTCAGCAGCATTCATACAGAGCAGTTACAGCATGTACAGTAATAAGACATAAAAACACAGAGAACCAATTTAGAGGCCAAATTCAGGCTTGTTATATAAATGGCTGTAACTCTTACTGGAGCCAATGAGAGCAGGTCAGAATTTGACTTGAAGAGTACAACAATTCTCTTTATTTTAATTAGCTCTTTTAATTATTATTTTTGTTAATGTACTAATATTTTTTCCTTCTGACATATTGTTCAGAGAGGACTTTGGCCCATATCCAGCAAAACACTTTAGCATGTGCATAATTATGCACATGAGCACTCCCAAAAAACTACTTATAGGCTTAAAGTTGTCCACATGCTTAAGTGTCTGGTTGCATCAGGGTCTTTAACATTAGGGTAAGCTTCAACAGAAAAGTTTCTTGGTTTTCGTTGTTTTCCTGCCTTTTCTTAATTGCTGAATATATTTGTGCTTCTAAAGGGGCTTTTCTCATTTTAGCCCATCATCTGTTCTCCACAAAGTCATAATGCTGAATAGTAATAATTTTCATGGCAACAGATTATGATGTCATACACACTAGATTGTGGTTCTGCTGTATGACCCTGCCATATGAAAAGGTCTCTGGTAAGGATGAGAGCTCTGAAAAAAAATCCTTAAATAACAACAGGGCTAACAGAAAATTACAGGCATAGTAAAATGCATTTTGTTTAAATGTTCTCTCTTTGCATGTTTGCTCAAGTATGTAATTTTCTTTCTAAGGGCCTGATCCAAAGCCCATTGAAGTCATTCCATTGACTTCATTGGCCTTTTGGATCAGACCCTAATATAACATCTGATAAAACTATTTCTTCCATACCAGAGGGAAGATTCTACACTCCTTACTCTGGAAAAATTCTCATAGAATTCCGTGGGAATTTTGATTGAATTTTGAGTGCTATATTGGAACTTACTACACCAGTAGAAAAATCTTTTCTCAACATTTGCAAAGTATTTAATAAACATATTATGTAAATTGATTAAATATTTGTGTGATCATGAATATTACATTATTAGGCCATCATTTTCAAAAGTGACTAATGATTTTGGATGCCTCCATTTTTGGCTTAACCTGAGAAACCTTAACAGGGTCTGATTTTTAGAGAGTTCTTAGCACTTTCTAAAAATCAGGTGCCTTTAAGATGTTTCAGATTGAGAATCTCGAATTTAAGGCACCTAAAATCACTAGTCACTTTTGAAAATCTTGCCCTTAAAAGGTTTCAGCAGTAATTGATTTTCCTGAATAAAAGAATGAAGTGGGTTTAAAAGAAGTATGTAATATGGCACAAATAACTCAAATGTGTTGATAATTTTATAAAATGTTATATAAGGTTACATCTGTATAAAATACCTGCAGTATATAGCTTATTTTAAATATATGGAAATAGTCCATCATATATTTATTTACCTCTATACTGATTTTTTAATAATAGCTTGCTAGTTCTGTGTTCTATTTCAGAGAGATAGGAGGCTAACTTCTAATTTCATTTACACTGCTGTAAATCCACTGACTTCACCTGAGTTGCTCTGTGTTTGAAAAGATGTGACTGAGAGCAGATGTGGCCCATTAGCTCCTGTTTCAAAGATTTCCCGTCCTCATAGCACAAGCTTGGCACATCTTAAATAGATCAAAGGGTGAAGAAAGCCAAGTTTATCCTGTTACTGAGTTGCTTTGTCTTTTTGGACTCAAACAACACTGGGCCAAATTCTGAGGTCCTTACTCATTTTTTCTCAGTCCTCCCACCGTCTTCATGGTTGGTTGCCATGATGCCATTAAAAACAATCAGTGTTTGCCTGAGAAAGGGGGACTGAGTAAAATGGAGGGTTAAATTGTGCCCTTAGTTGCACCAGTGCAAATCCCAAGTAGTATTGTTGAGTTCAGCTAGAGGATTCACACCAGAGTAACTGAGGTCAGAACTTGGCCTTGACAGAAAGAGGTTGGTCTTGTAGTTAAGGTACTGGATTCTGTTCTCAGCTCTGCTACAGACTTCTTGTGTGTCCTTCGTCATGTCACTTTGTTTCTCTGTGCCTCAATTCCCCATCTGTGATATGTAGATAATAACATTCCTTTCTCCTAACCTGTGCCTGGTTGCAAACTGTTTTGGTCAGGGACTGTGTCTTACTATTATATATCCAGTGCCTAACACAATGGAGCCCTGATTAACCTTGATTCATAGGTGCTGGAACTAGTGGTGTGTGTGTGTGTGGGGAGGTGGTGCCATACTCCTGGCTTGAAGTAGTAATAACAACCCAAATACATGGTTTCCGCCTTCAGCACCCCCGCTGGATTTGACCTGTTGATATGAAATGGCTTCTTAAAGTATGAAATGTCTGTAAACTCATTGAAAAACGTCTTGCAGTAGTTTCTGGTGTGCTAAAAAATGAGAGGTTGACTCACCCACCTATCAAGTTTTCTCTGTCTTTCTAAGACTCATTTCATGGACTTTTTTTTTTTTTTGTACATAAATAACTACAATACTTTAAAATCACCAGAAATACTATTAAGAATATTGCTTGAGAAAAAAATTACTCTTTCATTCTCATTTGCTCTGAAAAAATAAAAAAAACAACAACTCTCATTTCTTTTTGTAATAATTGCATTGTCTCACTCGTTTGTAGCTTGTGCTTGACTTTTCTAAATATTTTTGATCAATAGAAAGAAATGTAAAAAATCAGTAGATTGCAGCTTGTAGCTGGAATTGATAGATAGTTTAGGTGGCAGGCTTTGAACTCCCTTGGCAATCAGTAGTTGAAAGAAATTACCTTACTTCCATAACTAGGATCTTCTGCCAAATTTACCCTGTTCACTTCTAAATCTCTTACATATTTTAAAGGATTAAAGTTAAAGATGAGATTAAAAACTTTTCTCTTGGCTTCAAAAAGAGAACAAAATTCTCTGTACAAGCATAACTGACAACCTCCTTTAAGACTAAGGGGGGGTGGGGGGGGCTGGAGGGGAGCTTAAAGAAGTTTCCCCTTTTTCTTAACTATTTATTTTCCACTTTTTTGTAACTTGGTTTCCTGGTGAGATGGTTCTTTAAATATTGTCTTGTTAGACCTTATGCAAAGGTGATACTTCATGTTTTGACATAAATATTTTTCTTTCCTTGAACTCTTTCTTGAATCATTAATTCTTAACAGTGCAGTTAATTCTACATGTTGTGGCAGAATTAATTGTGTTGCCATAACATCACTTTCCCCTAATAAATTTTCCACTGTGGGGATTTCAGCACTTCAAAGACAATACAACGTACCTTTTGCTAACCAGATGATAAGGTTTCATCTAGGCAATGAAGCCAATGATTATTTTTGAACCAACGTATAATTATTAAGACACAGTCAGAGAACTTTCAACGTGCTCACAAGTGGCAGAACTAAACGCAAGTAGGAATGTCATGTTGGGGTTGAGGTTCAAAGTTAGCAGCCAGTTTTCGACTTTGCAGCTACTCTAATTACACAACTCTGTAAATTGGAATAATTTATCTTCTGCCAACTGCGGTAATTAATTTTCTCTTCAGTCAGTGGAGGGGGGATTGATCTTTCCTTTATGAAAATCTTTCTCACACAAATACCACTTTGCTCTTCTGCGTTTCCAGTTCTGTAAAGGTGGAACATTGTCCTTCTGTACAACAGATATGAAAAACTAAAGCCTTAGCTTCCTTACATATGTGATCATATCCATGTGGTAGTTATGAAAATGAGGACCCCAATGTGTTGATATGTCTAGTAAATTAAATACTTGATTAGATGGGCTTGGGTGGTTGCAAATGGGTAAGGAGTTTTTCACATGTAGACCATTGGTTTAATTGCAGCCTACGTCACTAGTTACCAAGTCTTTCCATCTCATGGTTTCTCTGTGTTCTATGTGAAATGAGTTTGTGGTTTCAGTACAGTTCTGAGTGCACAAATGCCTCCATCACCCAAATCACCAATGGATTGATGAGAACTGGCTCCTTAAAAAACAACATGGATTGTATAGACAGAGTCCAATTTTCCATTGCACTACAGCCCTTTTGTCCCCTCTAATGACATACAGGGCTACCAAGCCAGTGCATGTGGCCACCTGTGAATTCCCTTTGTGTAGGGGGAATCTCTGGGCGATGTAAAACCAGTGTAGCATCGCTATATTAACTACCTTTTAGCCAGCATAGATGGTGTGGCTGTGGAAATGGGAGTGTGTGGAAATGATCCCTTGGGGTTAGGGTGACCAGACGTCTCGATAAAATCGGGACCGTCCCGATATTTAGGCATTTGTCCTGATATTTCACTGTACTCCGTTTATTTATTTTGCTCCGCCGGCGGCACTCTGCTTTTTTTTTTTCTCCACCGGCGTCCCCTCGCCCCCATGTGTCCCAATATTTTCTTCCTCTCATCTGGTCACCCTACTTGGGGCCATAGGCAAATAAGTGTAAGACAGTGCAGCCCTGAGGCTGCTGTCATCTCAGTTGGGGGCTGAATTGACCCCTGATTAGCCCCAGAATCAGTGCAGCAAATGTCATGTGAAGTCACCTTTGCCATCCATTATGTGTCAAGCATGCATTGGCTGGACTCAAGAATTGGGGTTATAGATACTAATCTTCCCTAAATCCCATTGATGTGGTCCCTTCAGGTCTGGCTGAGGCAGTGTGGGAGAAGCTTGCACTACTGCTGCCCATGCTGTACCTGTCCCATGGATATATAGAGGATCTCAGGCTTTGTAGGTGTCAACCAGGCCTCCTCTTGTGACCACAAACATAGTTTAGCCATTTAAAACAGGAAAAAATGAGTCTTGCACCTTCTGGTGCAGATCTGCCAGTGCAGTAAGGTTGTTTTACATCACTCCAGCAGCCTGAAGCTGGTGTAATTGACCACTATAGGAATCCTGTGTTAGGGAATGACCAGATGACTGTGAATTGCTATTACAACTCCTCGCCCACTCCCTCACCTCTAGTAACTTGTGCCAGAGGCCACCGCAGCCCCAAGCTATACCAGCCCCCTAATTCCGAGCTCAGAGGAGCTACGTCAGCATGGAAATTCAATCTACTTCAAGTATACAAAAGTCTATTAGATATATGGGACCTGATTCATTTTTGCCTTTCAGTTCTAGTACACTAGTTAGGCACAGGAGGACTCTCTCACTGTGGGGGAGTGTTTTGGGGTGGGGGTAAGGATGGGGCAGAGATCAGGGTAAGGAGGGAATTGTGGCCTTGCAATTCTGTGTCCCTGGAAAGCCGCATAGGGCTTCTGGAAGCAGGGGTGCAAGTTAGGGCAGCCTTAGCATGCCCCAGGGATTCAGAGAGTGAAGTGTGCACCAGCACCTGTAAAGCCCCAAACAGGTGAAATGCAAACTGCCTCCCCTCTGTCCCTTCACCAGGGCCAGGATGAACTTGTCCCATATTTTTCATATTATCCAATGCTTCTTGAAGACTGTTTCACAACAAGCCACAGGAAATGCAACCATTAGGAGGCAGTATACTTATAATGATAGAACGCGTAGAAGAAACTAGAAAGAGACAGAGAGGCATAATGTGTCAGTGGAAGTACTGTACATACAGTTCCAATTGATAATCTAAATAGGACTACAATTTTGTTTGTTTACTTTTTGATCATAAAGGGCAGGTTCTCTCTAAAAAGACATTTGCTGTATTCCAGTTCAATACATTTGATAATCCTCCTTTGTACCACAGTTTAACACAGTTAAAGCACATCAAACATGATCAAGCTACATTTATCAGCAGAAAACAGTGTGAGTAAAATTATTAAAAATCCTTTGAGTTTCAAAGACAAGAATACAGCATGCTTGTTTGGTGTTTAACTTCATATGGTGATTCAGAATGATCTGTTTCCAGTCCTTAATCCTTGCATATTTATATTTGTTTTACTGGTGTTGATGTTTGTGTGTGTGCTTAATAATTATGTAGGTTAAAATGGAGGCTGAATTCACTTCTACACATTCCTGAAATCACAATTAGGTTGGGCTAGAAAAGTCAACATTTTGATTTTGTGCACTAACATTTTGAAATCACGAAATCATTTGCATTTAGAAAGTCTGGGGCCAGTTCCTCAGGGGTTGTAAATTGTCATAACTCCTTTGACTTAAGTTTAGCAATAGGATCAGGGGTTTGTTCTTGGTTTCCTGTTTGATTGTTGGGCCAAAAGCAAAAGAAATGTTTTAGTCCTAGGGTTTGTTTTATAGACATACATTTTTCCTGGAAAAGAAATTTTTCAAAGTGAGGATCCGAGTAACTGAGTATCTCTGGGTGGAACAAAGGAATAGAAGAGAGGGGCTAATTGTTTAATTAGTAAATGTCTGCTTGGTTAATGACATATTAATGAGTTTTTAAGACAGTCATAGCATTTACCATAAAAGACCCAAGTGCGTATCCCTGGATGTACTGTATAATTAAGTAATGTGACCCAAAGGAGTCCATCATTTAAAAACCTGTCAGTTGCCTCAAGTTTGATAGCAGATGAGTAAGCTCAGGAGGGTCCTACCAGGTGGAATAAGTTAAGAGTTTAGTCCCAAAGTATTTCTCTGAGTAAAATCTGTTAATCTCTCAGCAGTACAGTCTCTTTGTATGGAGACTGCGTGGATTAGGATTTGCTTCTCAGTCCTCTGGGTTCTTTATTACTCAGAAAACATCTGGAGGCCATGCTGGTGCTGTGTTATGAGTACTTTTCCTTCTCCGCTCTTTCGCTTCACCTATAATGAAACAAGCGAGGTAAGTAGTATTTGAATTGGAGGAGGGGCAAAGGGGAGGGATTTACCTTCCTGTTGTGGTATTCATCTCCCATTCTTTTGATACTTCTAGTCTCTCTCTGCCATTTAAGACATTTATCTCAGGCTTCTAGAGATAATAAGGAAGAGCAATTTTTCTCTCTTGGAATGTATCAGACTACACAAAATGATGTGTATCCATTAAAAAGAATTTTCCTGATGAAAGCACTCCTAGCTTTCCCCTCACAAATTATACTCCCCACCCTCTTCAAATCTTGCAGTTTTAATATTGATTTGCTGAACTTTGTAGCAGTTACTTCCTGCTTCAAGCCCTGGGTGTTTGCACTGGAAATGCAAGCAGATGTTCTGAAATATTTGCCATAATTGTTAGAGAGGGATCCAATCATGAAGACTGGATCGAGCTCTAAACCTGAATTTTACTAAACTTTGTGAGGTTTCATACCGTCTGTGTGTGTGTGTGTGTGTGTGTGTGTGAGTGAGAGAGAGAGAGAGAGAGAGAGAGAGAGAGAGAAGCGGTGCCATTCTTTTCTCTCACATTTCCAATCCCTTCCGGCCCAGCTAGATGCACGGTGGGAAGTAGCGGGAAGCAGCCCCTGCTTTCCTTCTGACAGCTGCACCCTTGATGAAGGGAGCCCTAATGTAGCTGTGGGAGTTCAAAGGGCCTAAATCGAATGCACAGCTGTGTTGATGCCAGTCATTGACTGGCCCCAAATAAACATGATGGCATAGGCACACACACAGAGAGTCCTCTTGGCACGGTAACAGAAATAATGATTAACAGAACTGAAGTTAGAGCAGCTCAATTTGGGAACATTTTTTGAACATTTTCATTGTTTTTTTTATTGAAATTTCATAGTTTGAAAAACCTTGACCACTGTATCGGATGGTCAAAGGACAGCAAATCTGTTTGATAAAATATTTTCAAAGCTTTTGCAAAAAAATTGTAGTCAGAATTTTTCAATTTTTCTGCCAACTTTTATTGCAATAAATAAAGGCAACATGGTGGGCAGAAAATAATAATTCCCAGATCTCATAAAATGAGCTCCAAATGGTGATGCAGTGTCCTACCCCAATAGGTTATGGGAGAAGAGCTGGGTAAAATTTTTCATTAAAACCAATTTTTTTCCACCAAAAAATGCCTATTTCAGTTGATCAAAACAATTAGAAAATTTAGGTCAATTTGGCAAATTGTTTCAGTCAACAATTTTTGGGGGGGAAATGTCAAAATGGTTCATTTTGGAAGGAAGTTTTAGTTCCCAATTTCCTTCCACTTTATTTAAAAAAAAATGTAAAATCTTTAACTGGGAAGGGAAGAGTCCTCAATGTAACAACCATTTGGATAAATCCGACTAATAGCCAGACTAAAGAGGAAGCCAAAAAAGCAATATAAATAGCTATTTTTTTCCTAATTACTTTTTACTATGGTAAATAGATACAAAGTATAAAGTTTCATACATAATGATATTTGGAGTCTGAGTGCTAACATAAGAGACAGACTCAGGGTTTTATTTGGACCTCCCCTATGCAGGTGTGTATCATTAATGATTCATTGCTTATATTGAATTATAAGCTGTGCTGCATAGTGGAGGGCAGAGCATGGTCCTCAGAGTCTATTGCACATGTGATACATTAAGAATTATATTGAAAATGTGTAATTTATTAAAATAGCTATCTTGGGTTAAGGCACAATATATATCTGAAAATTAGGGGAAATTAGATGGTGATTCTGGAAAAGGCAAAGAGACTGTGGAAATACAGGCAAAACTGTTTTTCAGATGACATGAAGCATGACCTTCATCTCCGAAGTTAATAACATTCTAGCAAACTGGTAAAATGTATTTATTTGCCCGTCCTCTTCTGTTTAGATTCTTTTATCTGTCTTTATCTGAATAAAAATATAATCTTCACCTTGTAAAATTGGAGTGAAAATTGAACAGCCCAGGCAAAAATCTACTTTCCAGTCCTTTACTGCAATGGTGATTATAATGAAAAAATTAATAATATTTGCCCATAAAAAATTACTTAACCATGATCAAGAAAGTAAGTGGAATTTTGCAAGACTGATATATTTCCGTGGGTATATATTCATATATATATAGGGCCAGAGCTTAGTGCAAATTGTCATAGCTCTGTTGATTTCAATTTACACCAGCTGAAGATCTGCCCCATAATATGTAATATTTAAAATGTAAAATGAGCACATTTAATAGAATGTGATAGTTAGACATTCACTGAAGTCAATTCCCCCTCATAAGCAGGAAATAAAAAATTAAGGTTCTCATAGCAGCATTAAGTCACCTCTTTCACATATACTTATAAGTCAAATTGCCCACTTTATTAGAAAAAAAAAGTTACCGCTAAGCAGAATATCCTATTTCAACTGTTCCTGCAAGAAAGCTCTCCTAAAATACTGTAAATACGGGTGATACTGTACAGTGTTCAGTCTGGAAAGTGCAGGTGTCTATGTGATATCCCAGCATGTCTCTTCTAATGGTTGACAAAAAGGGAACAGGAGTAGGAAAAAGGGAGGAAAAAAGATGAGAATGAGCTGAAATACACACAATAATGACCCTTCCTTTCAGCCTCAAATTCATGCAAGATGTGTCCCTCATTGTCCCCTTTCAAACACTGGCAAGCATCAATTTTAATGTTTTTGATTACTACTTAAGGGTCTGATCCAGCAAACCAATTAAGCACATGCATAATTTTAAGCATCTGAGTAATCAATAGTACTATTTTAGTTATAAAATTAATATAAAATTTTATTAGTTGCTTAAGCTACACATGTAATGAAGTGCTTTGCTGGATAAGGGCCATGGAGCCAGACTTAGTCTTCTTACTGATAATATGAAACCACAAAAGAAGTGACTTGTATATGTTATCAGAATCCAGGGATTAAAATATTTTATTAATGTATATCGGGGATTCTGTATTGATCTATTATTATATGCCTCTAGCATCTCAGTTTACATACTAGAGATATTTACATCAAATCAGTATGAGCACTCACAATCCACTTGTGTGCATTGATGTATTATATTAAAATGTATTCTGTATCTAGTTTTTAGTGTGTATTTGTGTATGTACATTATATATATTTTATATGGATTAATACAGAAGGGGAAAAGGAGAAATACAATTGTATATTTTTATATATTATAGTATATACAGTGTAGTGTTGGGGATTTTTTTTATTTGATCTATGTTTTAAAAGAAAGTGATACTGTGAAGTAGTCTAGGTTTGTAAGCTTTCCTTTGAGAGAGATATGGACCATGTGTGCAATCTGCATGCCTAGCTAGTTCTTTGATGATAAATTTGGACTCAGTGTTTAGTAAACTACAAGAAGGTGCCAAAAGCGTTGGCGTCTGATTTCAAAAATTGGCAGTGTTTCCTTGGCTGCTTATTTCTTCATCCCGTCTCATTACTTTACTCCTATCAGCTTTTACCTGCATGAAGAAAGACCAAAGGAAGAAGGCAAGAAAACCCTTTAAAACTAAGTAGCTATTACAACAAACAGAGCCTAAACCAGTAAGGGTGAAGATTCTGTAATTTTCACTCTGTACACATACTAGGTGCAATCAAACAACTTGAAGCAATAACACAGGGGGAAATATGTTTTACATAACTTGACTTCCAAACAGTGATTATCCCTTCAAGGCTATTTGTTTTTCCAAGTATCCTGCTGATTGTAGGCTCTATGTTAAACCTGTTTTGGATGATAACCTAGCTACACCTTGGCTTTCTGTTACATTAACCCAATTATGACTGCCTGGAATGGGCAGAAATTATGTGTGTGGGGAGTTTCCTCTTTAAGTGCTGCAATAATTAAAGCTGTACAATATTTCAAAACCATATTACCTGCAGATGTGGGGAAATACCTAGGGTGCAATCCTGGTCCCATTGAAGTCAACTGCAAAGCTTCCATTGATTTCAACAGGGTCAGGATTTCACCCCTAGTATGTGCAGGTTATTCTACTTACTGTCCACATACAATCTGGATCATAAACACTTGATCCATTCTCTTTCTTTATTGGCAACAGGTCCTTGTGTTTTAATCTGTTTTATTCTCCAAGTTTTCGTTGGGCTAACAGACTCGGAGATCTTCTGTTACATGTTAGGTGACAAACTTACTGGGAATATTGTTCCAAAACAATTATGTATTAGCCAAAGAAATCTAAAGCCACAGAGCCTTAGTACACCATCAATAGGCTGGCCCAGCTGTCTAGTAATAATGGAGATTGTTGTCCAATGGGAGATCACTGTATGGGTTTCATGCTTAGTGCTATCTTCTCTGGGCTGGCAGAGACTAGAAGCTCCTGGGAAAACAAGTACCTCACTTTACTCTTGATCTGTTAATTTTATGGCTATGTCTGTTACCGCAAAATGGTCTCTGTTCTCAGTGCTAGCATCACAGTCCCTAATGGGCTGAGCTGACAGTTGCTCCTTGACTGGATCTGCATTTAGTGGGAAGCCCCAAGCCCTGTTTAACCAGCTTTCATCTCTCCCCGCAACTAGCATCCACTTAAGGTTATCTTGCATCAAAATGGGGAGGAGTGGGGAGAACATTACTTCAAGAGAATCTCCCTCCTCTGGCACTGCACCTTAGGCCTCTGCAAGTAGCAGATCTCTCCAACAGATGACCCCACTTGCCATTTTTCTGCATCACCCGTTTCCTTCTGCAACTTGATAGTGTTCCTCTTCCCTGGACCTAACAAAAACCAGTTGTTTAAATTAATAATAATAATTTTACAAGAGGCAGGGATTGAATTCTCTATGTGCTAAATTTCCTGGCTTCCATATGCTGCACAGATCTGCTGTTTAATCTTTTTCTAATACATAGGTATTGTGTTGTGTCCTTAAGTGTCCATAACATCAGGTCTAGTACAGTGCCAGAGGGAGCCGGTGACTGAGTCTTGAAGATTTCTACCACAGAAGATGTCAACCAGCCCCAGAAGAAAATGACACCTGCCGAGAGACATGGGATGAGAAGAGATGTTTCAGATACATGTGCCCTGGACCAATTAGGAATTTCTAGATTATAAACAAACCCTTGTATTGCACCAGGAAGCAACAGATAACCAATGCAAAACGCTGCTGCTGCTCTTGTTTCTTGTTTATTTTTTATTAGTTGAGCTTAGATAATGTGCTTGGCACTGAAAAGAAAAAAAGAAGAAATGGGATCCAATCCCCCTAAGAAACTTTCTGATGATATGCTTATAGTAGATCACCTAACTGAAGAGACAAGTTGTGCCAGCTGAAGTTTCTGAGTACTCTTCAAGTGTATCCCCAGGCAATGCTCATTGCAGCCCTAAGGTAACCAAAGTTACCTTCTGGTTATAAAAGTGTTACATTTCTGTGGTGAAGTCCGCATTAGAGAGGAAGAGCTCATGCCTTTTGGGCAACCATAGATTAAAAATAAACATTAACTTGCAAGGTTGTCCTATGGGAATGTAAGAGCAGCAATGGATCCAAAGTGACCCGCAAACTGCATATTGTATTGGCAAAGGTCAGATGTACACACCCATCAGCATAACTTTATATGTTGGCCACATGTAGCTTAAATTGATTTGCATCCCTATACCTCCCCACCTTTGTCCTCTGTCAGAAAATGGGAGAGCAAAGAGGCCTCAATATCTGGATTCAGCAAAAGGTGTTGATTTGACTGTCTGATGTTTATGATGCTGCAGACCCAAACAGTTCACTCTTGATACCAGCAGCTGTATCACATCTAACAGGTGACCAGATGAAACTGTGCTGAATCTTGATTTCCAGAGTGCTGAAGAAGAATGAGTAAAAAAGATGACCACCCTTTTGGATCTCTCAGCAAGGAAAGACTGGAACTATTGTAGATTCCTTCAAAATTATGCAGGGGCCATTAGTGCTGACTTAGCTAATAAAATGGGCCAGGGAACCTCACTCTTGTCCATTCTCTGTGGGAGATTATCAGTGATGGATAACACTGCTTTCTCTCTCTCCCCCTTCCTCCTTCCCTTCCTCTGTCACACCCACAAAACCCCCACACTGAGAATCAGATTAGTTGGGATCAAACACCTGTGGAGCCAAGATGTGACTAGAGCTGCTTAACCACTACCTTCTTAACAGCCTTCTTCCGAAAGAGGAGATTAGAGACTGGATGATATTTGGCAAGGCTGCTAGCATCAGTAGATGGTTTCTTGGTTACAGATCTCAGCACCCCTTGTTTATGGATGGTTGTCATCCTGCCTTTCTGAAAAGAAGTATTAACAATCCTCACTAATAATGGTCCCAAAGCTTCGCATCTGGTGTACGGGGCAAGCGCGTTGCTCATGGTAGGATGCTGTGGCAGCTTCTGTAGGACCGCACTGAGCAAAATTCAGAGATTATGCCTGTGAACCTTCCATCCCACACTGTTATCCAAATAATCTAAGATATGATTTCCCCTCTTGTCTCCCCCCCCCCGAGTAAATTGTGTAAATGGAAAATTCCTCAGTGGGAACATAACTTTATTGTAAAGTTAAGACAAGCTTGATTCACCTGTTGGCTCAATCTACTGAACAGCTCTTCTGGGTGAGATGGAGTAGCGTCATTGAAATCTACAGCATAAACTGATAAAAAGGACAATTCATTCCAAAGTAAAAGCCTGTGGAAATCTTCAGAGTCCATTGGAAAGAGTTGCAACATCAGCAATTCTAAGTAGAGCAAGCCAACCTAAAGCATCAAATATGATAAGAACAAGACAATGGACATATTTTGGACATGCTTTAAGGATGCCACCAACATGGCTTCCATGTCAAGTGATAATATGGATACCACCTACAAAGGGAAAACGAGCGTGACCTAGAGAAACTGTGATTGGGTTTACTCCCCACATGGGCCCAGCAAGACCTGAATTAGGTCAAGTGGGCCCAATCAGCCAGTAAGCTGCAAACAGGGGAGATTTAAGTTGTGAGGAGGAAGCTAATTAGACGGAAGCTCGCCTGTGAGGGAACAGGGTTGGGGCTTCTAGAAAGCCAGGAGGCTGGAAATAGTGTAGGGGGAGCAGCTGGAAGGAAGCCTGCAGTCCCTCTCCCTGAGGTAAGGGAGAAGAAGCACAGTAGGATGGAGTTCAGGGGTGAGAGCAGTAAGGTGATGTAGATGCACACCTTAACTGTTCACTACAGGACCCTGGACTGAAACCCAGCTTCATTTACATGAATTATAATGTTACTTATTCATAATTCCACCTACTGGGTATTGCTGCTTTGGTTGAAATTTGTTTGTTTTGATTGTATACATCAGAGATAATAATAATAATTAATAATAACTATATTCCTAAAAGGGTATAGGAATTGTGCAGGATATGCCTGGAATGAATGGATCATCCTGAATTTATGGGTAGGGGACTTTGGTTTTGAAATGAAAATCAAGATTAACAGAGGGTGTGTGGGGAAATGGGCTCTGTCCTAATGATCAGAAACTTAAGATTCTTCTTTTGTTCTGGGTTCAACACCTGGAAATTTTGCACATTGTGTGGAGGAAATCTGCAGGATCGGTCCAGATTGCTGGCAGTGGCAGTGTGGAGCTGACTTTGCACCAAGGTCTGACCAGTCTAGCAGCAGTATAGGGCTGACATAGCAGTACACTGGCCCACCAAGTCCTCAGAAGCAATACAGGTATCGCAGAACTGGATCAGGTAGCTGCACATGGAGCAGGACCTGGCAGGGATTGGGGGGGGGGGGTGTCTCTGGGCAGGAGCAGACCAGTGGAAGACAGCCACTCCTTGACACCATTTGACTACCATTGAGTCCTTATGAGTGGGGTTTTAGGTGGGTGGGGTTTTTGGTGAGACTAAGAGTCTGGCCCTCCACAAGTTTCACAATTATAATTTGAAACTATGGGGTTGACCAAACTCCTGATGCCCTGATTTGGTTAGCTCAGTTTCTTGTATGGAATATGCATCATGTTCATATTTCTTTTAATAGCTTTTTCCTTTCCCCCAAATAAAGATACTTGTGGTTCCATGTTCCTAAAAGACTCCTGAGTGTTCGCAAGTGCAGAAGAACCATCTGTAAAGGTGACCAGACTGTTTTATTTTAATTTCTCAGAGCCAGAAATAGGAGTACAGCTCTGGGTGGAGACTCCAGCTATTGCAGTGGTGTCCAAACTTTTCCTGTTGCGCCCCCTTCCCTGTAATGGAATCTGTCCATGCCCCCCCCCCCCATTACTGCACAGTTGGTTCAGCAGAGGAGCTTGGGCTGAAGGCAGAGCTGGGGACAGAACTGGGGATGGGGGAGAAGCTGGGGCTAGAGGTGGAGCTGGCCTAGGGGCAGAGAGGGAATGAGGGCAGAGCTGGGCTGCGGGCAGAGCGGGGGGGAGTGGAGGAGTGGAGCTGTGGCTGAGGTCAGAGCTGAGTTGTGGAGTGGAGCAGGGGGCGGAGTAGAGCTGTTTATTTAGGAAATATACAATTTTGTTACTTAATGCATGTTTGGAGGGAACATTCTCAGTTGTTTATACCACAATAACTTCAAAGAAGTCGCTGAATAAATGAGGAGTCAATGGAGTTATAATGGTTTCAGCGAGAGGGAAATCGTAAACTGATCACATGAAATAAATTAGATAAGTTGAATGATGAAAATCAATGCATCTGTGCCAGCAATTTAAAGAAAGTGATTTTCCAACTTATAAAATTTTGAATATATCAAAAATTCAAAATATATCATCTAAAAAAGATCCCAATTTGTAACCTGAGTTAGTGTGTGTGTGTGCGCGTTTGTGTGTGTGTATACACAATGAAATATCAGAAGTGAAATGGTGATTATCTTCTTAACATCTATTCATTTAAATGAATACAAAAAGCCGTAAATTGAGTGACATCTTTTATCCGTAAAGTATTATTCTCTCTCTAAGCCTTGATTTGATACATCATATGTCATTAGATTCTTCTACATTACATTTCATTTCCCTTCCACAAAGTAGTAGTGCCATACATTAAAGTTAAACCTCAAAAACATTAAAGAGAAGGCATTTTAACCTGCATTAGCTGTGTATTTAGCTAGCCATAAAGCTTTCTTCCCCCTTGAGATAAATACTCAAACACTTTAACAGGCTAGGGCACAATAGCTGTGCTAAAACAAATAGATTCTTATAATGAACTACTTTTTCCTTTTTTGATTGAATACCAGTCTTGATGCAATTATACTGTAAAGTGAGTCTTTTGCCACTGGAAAGCAGGGAAACCTTAAGTACATCCTTGTCATCAGACAATCCCCAGGAACCTCTCTGCTCTTTTTCAAGATTTTTTTTTCTTGGCCGGCAGCCGAAATCCACTTTAAAATAGTTTAAAGAATTTAGAGTTTGCTTCAAAGCCCACTGAAGTCAACGAAGACTCCCAAAGACTACAGTGGTCTTTGGATCACACCCTGGCAGCTAGGTGGAGGGATAGCTCAGTGGTTTGAGCATTTGCCTACTAGCCCCAGGGTTGTGAGTTCAATCCTTCAAGGAGCTACTTAGGGATCTGGGGCAAAATCAGTACTTGGTCCTGCTAGTGAAGGCAGGGGGCTGGACTCAATGATCCCTTCCAGCTCTAGGAGATGGGCTATCTCCATTATTTTTTTTTTAATACTTCAGGGATACTGTTATATTATTTAAGTATGGTGACAATAGTTATGGATAATGCCTGGGATAAACCCTGCAATTCTCAGTCAGTTCACACGTAGGCAGAACTCCCAATGAAATCTGTGGGTAAAGGTGGAAGGGTTTTAACCTCTGCCCATTAATTAACAACAACAAAAAGTGTAGATATGTCATTTCTCACCAACTGTTGAGCACTAGTAATAGCAGATATGAGAAAAATGTGATGTGGTCTTAAATTGCTGCCTCAAAGGAGAATTATGGTCTAAGTGGTTATGGCATTAATCTCTCAAAGAAGGTTTTTATGACACACACATAAACACAAAAAAGCCAATGGTCTAATTAACCTTCCTATTTCCCATGAAGCACCTGGGACACTCTGGGTTTTAAAAAATGTGTTTATTTGCCCTCTTCAACTGTTCTCTCCTCTCCCATAGGTTGATCCAAAGCACATCTGCCTCTTTAGTGTCTCGCTGTCCTGGAACACTCATAGATGTTAAGTTTGATTCTCTTTTAAAGCGTCAATACACTGCAGCTCATTAATTTCACCGGTATTTGACAAACACTTATTTCAGTCACAGCATTTAAGTGGTTTCTAGTAAATGTAAAACAAGTTTATTAAACAAAGTCACGGGTTTAAGTCATACTTAGTACAAGGAGTGAGGATAAAAATGGTTACAAGCAAACAAACGTAAGAATACACATCTAGGACTAAAACTTAAGTTCAGCAAGTTATAACTACTCCCTAAACAGGTTTCTCACCTATATTCAGTTTCCAGGGTCTTCAACTCTCTTAGTTTAGGGGCTCAATGTTCTATGATTTCAAGAGCTCCTTGAATCCCCCAAGTGATGGAATACACTGGGGTTCTCTCTCCTTTCTCTTTATATCCAGCAAAACTTTGACATGTATTCTTTGAAAAGTAAGTTCAGACCAAGCTTTTATTTCCTGCCAGGGTGTTGAGTGGTTACCTCCTCCCCTTGTTAGCTTGAGGGATTTGTTTACCTTTTATGTAAATGTATTCCCAATGTCTCTTGATTTTTACCTGGTAGACCCCATTCAAGCAGGTGGAACCACATTCCTTTGTCTGGAACAGGTGTGGCTTAGGCACCGCTTGCCAAATACATTTTGAGAACATAATTCTAGTGCATATTTCTAACTCTAATTGTACATACTCTGTACCCACTGTAGGGGGGAGGGATAGCTCAGTGGTTTGAGCATTGGCCTGCTAAACCCAGGGTTGTGAGTTCAATCCTTGAGGGGGGCCACTTAGTAATCTGGGGCAAAATCAGTACTTGGTCCTGCTAGTGAAGGCAGGGGGCTGGACTTGATGACCTTTCAAGGTCCCTTCCAGTTCTCAGAGATGGGATATCTCCATTAATTAATGAATTTTATTTACACCACACAATGATTTTTTAAACAAGCATGTTACTAGTTTGTGTATGATACCTTACATGACACCTTTTAGATACAGATTATGACAACTGTGTGTTAGGTGCAATGAGTATGTCCGACCTGACAAGAGTTGCTGAACCACCAATGGGTATTGTGTCGCACAAATATTATTTGCCTAGATCTAGTCAGCTGACAATGATGACTGTCATTTCCCATTCCTGAGTATAGGGATAAAGTGTGGTATCTTGAATACTACTGTGTGATAACTATCAGTAAAGACCATCTGTTTAATAAGGATCATTGTGCATGAAAGGCTAGATTTTAAAGAATGGGAATCTTGTTACTGGAGGTTCTTGGTTTGCTACACTTAATTCATAGCAGCAAGTACAATTAGTAACCTCTTTGCAAAACTGCCTCAGTTTGTGGCAGCTAATGTATTTGATATAGATCTTAGTGACAAAAATCGTTATATTAATGCTGGTCAAAGTCTGAAGAATTATAAACTAAAAGGTTACATTTTAAATTCAGAAATTGTTTAAAAAAAGACTCATCCATTTTTCTATTGTGCCAAAGTCATACAGTCAGTATCAAATCAAACATCCATTCATGTTACAGATACATCTACTGAATTTAAGGATGTTTGCATATGTGAGAATAGAATCCAGTCTTGAGCAGATGTGTCTCTGAGCAGTTTTGGGGGTCTGGGCAGGTGATTGTGGTGGGGTGGTTCTGGACATACACAGTTTTAATTAAAACAAAATTCCATATCTTTGACTTCCCCAGCTGACAAGCCACAGAAGAATGAGGCAAGCTACTGATCCAGTGGTGCCAACGTGAATCATTGGGAAAGAGCTTATTTAAATGCACACATTGACATGATTATTTTAGGTCATGAAAGAGTGATGCAAAGGGGACTAGGCTTTTAACTAGAACTGTTTGGGGATTTTTTGACAAAACATTTTTCACCAGAAATGCCAATTCTTTGAAACTGAAATTACTTGTGGGAGAGGGTCAGTTTTGACCAAATTTCCTCTTTGAAAATTTTGAAAAAGAAGTTTAAAAATTGTCTAAATGTCCGTTTTTGACATTTTCAAAATGAAAAATTTCTACTTTTCCAGGTCAAAATGACTTTTTCATTTTAAAATTTAAGGTAATTTAGTGTGTGTGTGTGTGTGTGTGTGTGTGTGTGTGTGTAAAGCAAACAAAAAGAAATAACGGTAGAAATCAAATTGAAATATTTCAGAATTATTAAAACAAAATGTTTAGATTGGACTGTCCTAATTTTTTTCTCTCCAGATTTTTCATTTGCAAATATTTTCAAGATTTCAAATTTTTATCCCAGCTCTTGATGGGAAATATTTAGAAAATCTTGAAAATTCTCATGGGCCAAGAAAAGAGTTTCCCACCCAGCTCTAATTTAACAGCCTCTTTGGCACTTGTATCATGTTAAAGAATCTGAACTGGCATAACATATATGGAGATCACTCTCCAGGGTCAGAGCTCAGGTTAGAGAAGCATGGCATTATCTCTACTCCTCCAGTAAGCTACGTCTCTAAAAGCAGGACTGCAAAGAGGGTACGGTTAGCAAAAAGAGTTTCCTGACCACAACCTTCCAGCCCAAATGCTGCATTCTGCTGTAAGATATGAGCAGAGTGTGGCCAGAAAAAAAAAAAAAGAGCCTATGTAACAACAAGCCATTCAGGGAGCAACCGAACAGCAGTTAGGCATATACGTGAATCTGAGCATCTTTCCTGCTTTCTGAGGAGAACATGAGTTACAATCCATGGGAATAACTCATGACCCTGTTGCCACGTTGCAGATTGCCTTGGTCACTATGACTTACACATCATACATATTTTACAGCCTTTGTTTCTAGGTTGCTTACACACACACATGATGAGAAATGTGCCCAGGTGTCATGCATCAGTGCTGTTAATCATGGCAACATCAGTGCCTTATGAATCAAAAAGCTCATCTGATACTATGGTCCAGAGCCCCCAGGTGATGCAGGTTGGCACAGCTCCATTGACGTTATGCAAGAGCAGCAACTTTGATTTAAATGTGGACAGAATTATGTCTTGTTTAAGTCTTGGGTAGGAGGATCCACACTCATTCCATCAAGTTCTTCATAGGAAGATATTATGCACAGAGACAAGAAAATGCCTGCTAATCTCATCACCTCTAGTTTTACATGCTTTTTACACGATTGGGATAGTATTTACATAGTTCCACGATCCAGGAGCGTTCAGCCCTAAAGGCGTGTGGATTGTGGCATTTTCCTCAGATTCTTTCTTTCTTTAATAGTGAGCTCCTTCCTCCCCTCTGCTTTCCTAAGGTCATGAGAAGAGAGATGTGAGACATTCCAGTTTTAGTACTCCAGCGAATGTAACAATGTTTCATTTGCTGGGAAAGCAGGTTATAACAGAAATGATTCCTGAATTGTTTGGAGGATGCTGTTTCATGGATGACCTTGCAATTTACCTGGTGAATGGTAAAACCTGACCATAACTCCTATTCTTCTTCCACCCCCTAACGTGACTACAATTAGATATCCGGATGTTAACAGCTACAGTATTACACCGCTACCTCAATATAACGCCACCCGATATCACATGAATTTGGATATAACGCAGTAAAGCAGTGCTTCGGGGGAGCGGGGCTGTGCACTCCAGTGGAGCAAAGCAAGTTCAATATAACACGGTTTCACCTATAACGCGGTAAGATTTTTTGGCTCCTGAGGACAGGATTATATCAAGGTAGAGGTGTACCATCTTTTGCTTAAAGAACATCTAAGAACCTGTACCTCCTAAAGTCAGCAGATCGTCACAGAACTCAAGGCTACCCAAATTGGTTTGGTTTGGCTAATCCACAAAGTTGTAAGAATTGGGAGATAGATATCAGTTATATGACACATCTATGTTGAAGTGACTGATCTTCTGGTCATAGAAAATGGGGTATTTTCAGTCCATCCACTTCTAGTATCCTGAGTTCATCACTGTTTGTGGAGGTTCATCTGTGTGCCTTGATCTAACCAAAAAAAAAAAAAAAAGTCATTGTCATCCAGAATAATTTAGCCATCCCTCCTTTACCTGATATTAAATGCTGTTATCACTTTGACATCTGCAAAATGCAAATAATAGCACTTCCGTATCTCACAGGAGTGTTTTGAGGATAAATGCATAAATGATTGTGAGGTGGGTCAGATTTTATGGTCATGGGAGCCACAGAAGTACCTTAAATAGTACCATTGTGGCAGTGAAGTCTAGCCATTGCTCTGAATTGTATTTCTTATATGAATTACAATGAGTTTAAACTTGCTGTGTAAAAGATGATGCTGATTAACAAAAATTAACCAGGAAACACACTCAGCCCTCCTGAGATGAAGGAGCTATTAGCATGATAACAGTACTTACTATAAAACCTTGTGTACATTAGGAAAAAACTACTCCTTGGCAAATCCAGCCAATCTCTTTGGTGAAACTGCAGATTTTAACCCTGTTTTATAAAACAGTGAAGGACACAGTTTGTTCTGGTCTACATCTGCAGTTAAACTATGTTAATCACTGTGACTCTAAGACCACCCCAATGCTGGAGGGCAAGGAGCTGCCTTGTATGTAAAAAATAAACCTCAGCTGGCCTGACCAGCTCAATACACCTCACATACCATTGTCATTATATTTATTTAGAAGAGTCACGTAATGTATCATTTGAAAACTAATAACCCACTGGTCATTAATATCACTGTGAAATGTATGCAATGATGCTGTATGTGAAATTATGGATAATCTCTGATATTAGGTTTTGGAGTCAGTAAATGGACCAAGGAGGCCAAACAGGTGGTGGGTTTTTTTTTTTTTTTCCTCTTCAGACAAAGAAGAATGGCCAACACCTTTCTGGCTCAATTGCATATCATGCCAAGTGTGGCCAAGGTCAATGGTATATTAATTTGCATCAGGGATCTGAGAAGGTTCATTTGCATTGTAAAATCACAGGAGACTGCAAAAATTAACCTGACTTTGACTCCCTGGTAGACACAAAATGCTGGATTCCCAGGAGAGATTCCTGACTTTGAAAACAAAGATAAGGATATAAGAAACTGGAAAAAAAAAGACTTTGGGGGTATCTATCACCTAGGGGACAAAGGGGAGCAGCACCCTTTAAATTCATGAAAGTGGAGCCTCTTAGTCCAGGAGGCAAGAGTAGTTGCAAACTGACTATAGGCAAGAAAACTGCTTAGACAAAGATTATAACTTAGTTTTAGTCACATGTTTTGTTTTGTTTTACTTGTATTCACACCTGTCTCTTCTATCACTTTCATCTCTCTTTTTGTTAATAACCTCATTCTGGTTTTATCACAACCCCATCTCAGTGCTGTGTTTCACACTGAAGGGTAAAATCCTCAGCCCAACTAACAGACTGGTATGTGCTCTGTCTCTTTGGGGGCAGTGAACTTGATAATTTCTGTGAGGGTCCAGTGAGAGGGACTGGGCACTGAAAGGGAGACGGTTTTGGGGAGACTTGAGACTTGAAGGGCTGTTGGTGTCACCCTGCAAGGAATAACCAGGGTGGTGAAGCCAGGCTGAGGTGAGTGTGCTATAAGCAGGCTGCTGGTATCCGGACTCTGAGCCAAAGTTGCACAGCACAAAAATCATCTAAGGTTTCAGGGCAGGCAGTGGTGCAATCCCCTACTGGTCTGGGGGAACCTCCGAAGCATCACAATCACCACTTCAGAAGCACCCGTGGGTAATGCCTTGTCTAGACAGGAAAGTTATATCAGTATAGTTATACTAGAATAACCCCTTGTGTCAACACTCGTATTCTGGTATTAGAGTTTTAGGCTCGTTTTTTTTCCTGTTTAGCTTGCACATTCCTCCCAAGTGGTACAAGCTAAACTGAAAAAAAGCCACTTTTATATTGGAATAAGTGTGGCTACACAAGAGGATATACTGGTATATCTATATTGGTTTAAATTCACACCTTAGCTTTATACCAGTATAACTTTCCTATATAGAAAAGCCCTGAAACTTGACTTAGGGCATGGCTACACTGGAAACTTCAAAGCGCTGTCGCGGGAACGCTCCCACGGCAGCGCTTTAAAGCGATAGTGTGGTCGCGCGTGGTAATCCACCTCCATGAGGGGATTAACTCCGAGTGCTGGGAGTGTGGCTCCCGGTGCTCGGAGCCTGTCCACACTAGCGCTTTAAAGCGCTCAGACTTGCTGCGCCTGGGGGTGATTTTTCAGCAAGTTAGAGCGCTATAAAATGTAAGTGTAGCCAAGCCCTTCTCGCTTCTCGGCTCTTTGAGCTGTGGCGCAAACCTAGTATCTATAAGGTTTATAAATGGAGTTTACTTGGAGACCCCCCTCTGATGCTGGCAGACCAGGTGTCAGCTCATGCCAAGGCTGTGGGCCTTACTGAACACTGACAAATGCATAGCTGGAAACCAGTCTGCTAACCTGTGTGTTAATTTTATTAAAGTAGATATTAGAGTTATAAGAATGTGTTTAGTGTTTAGACTTTGTGGAATGCTTGTAGGATACTGCATGTATTAATCTTACTTATAATATCTGTATCCCATGTTATAAGATAATATTTAAATGTTTGCTCTGTAACTATAAAAATATTTGCTAAGACTTTAAATTCTCCACAGTCTTGGGAGAAGCATTACCAAGTGTGAAATGCTAGTTTAGCACAAGAGGTGTTATCTTCTCACCAACAAAAGAAGGCCTGTAGACACCAGACAAGCCATTGTAGACAAGCTATTTTAATTGTTACCCAACACTTCTGAAGAGGGTATGTGCACAAGCCTGCATCCCATCACAGCTTGAATGCTGGGGGAAGGGAATAAAATGCCTGTTAAGGAGAAACTGGTATATTTATGCTGTCTGGGCTCTGAGGGGCAAAGATTCTTAACCATAAGCAAGAGATCCCCATGCTGCTTGGGCTGGGTTAGCCCTAAAGGATATAAAAGCTGCTAATTATAGAAGCGTCTATTACCTTTTGAATTTCAGATGGTACCTCATTTGTGTGTACATGTTTACCTGCTTTCACCTTGTGAATAACTCTTTTATTTCTTTTTCCTAGTTAATAAACATTTAACTGGTTTGTTACAGGATTGGCTACAAGCATTATCTTTGGCTTCAGATCAGAGTACAATTGACCTGGGGTAAGTGATTGGTCCTTTGGTACTGGGAGTAACCTGAATATGGTTGTGATTTTTGGTGTAAGGGGCCATCTATCACAAAGGCCAGCTTGCCTGGGTGGCAAGATGGACTGGAATGCCCAAGGGGACTGTCTGTGACTCCGTGGTAAGGCTGTTATAGTGCGTTAGGAGTTCATATTTATTACTGATTTGGTGAGATCTATTTATAGAACATACAACCAGTTTGGGGGTTTTGTCCTGCTTCTTGACTGCGTGCCCTAAGGTTGGCATTCTCAGTTGTGAGAAAGGTGAAACACTCCACCCCTAAGAGAAGTTAATTAGCATCATAAAAGATTCCTCCAGCTAGTGATATTTGCTCACTATACCACCAAAGAAAGTAAATTTGGAGAGGTGATCAAGGGGCCTTACTGTGATTAATGCAACTAAACCAAATGCTAGAAAAATGATGGATTATTGTTACTAGTTTCTTTCTACAAAGTTGTACAAGCTGACCTGTGCTGCAATTTCTTCCTTTCCTTTTCAAGGCAGTTTCTTTCTTAGCCTTGTAGTTATACTAGCTTCTTTTGGGAAATCTCCCTCTGTGCTCTTATCATCAGCATAATGGTGTGAGTGCTCGTGTAGACAAGACAATGGCTTTTTTTTTTTTTTACTGCCATGTGGTCTAATCCTATTTAGAATAGGACTATTTGCATTGCTTGAGGATAAAACACTTCTGTACATCAATGCCATGTCTACATTAGCACTTCCGCTATCTGGTGAAATTGCACTAGGGGTAGTAAAATGGTGAGAGACTTATCCACACTAGTCTGGTGTAGAGAAGGCTTTTGCACACTTGTAAAGCTCAGCCCTGGTGAATAGTAAAGAAAAATAAACTATTCTAATGTCATAGCATTCACTAACACCTTTTCATCTTGCAGGATGCTAGAGAGATTTGCAAACTTAACTACATGCTACACACTATGGTTACTTCATATATAACTGAAATGCATCCTGTCTCTGGGACAAAACTCAGCAGGTGTTCAACAGCACACAGCAATGCTGCACAACAGCCCTGGGTAGAAAGCCAACACTTGAAACTGCAGAGGGAATTTTAGGTGCATGCAATGTAATTGCCCAGTCTGGAATTTGGCAAGGGTGCTGAAATTAATACAACTACTCGTATTTCAAAAAGTACCCTGGGATCGTTGTTGATCCTAAATAGTTAGGATTTTGATTTAATCCAGAAGTCACTGGGGTATATCCCCAAACAGCACCGAAGTCATTAAATGTTCTTGAAGTCAATGGAGCTATGTTGATTTACACCAGCTGAGGATCTGGCCCAGCACATCCAGCAGAACAGTGTCTGCCTGCCTAACACCATGAAGGAGAATAGCTTCTGTAATAATTCAAGGGGATGACGAGTGCTGCTTACTGAATTGCCAGCACTTTCTGCAGCAGGTGGGTGTTCCTTAGATGGCTCCTGTTGAAGTACTGATTCACACAAATACTGAGATCCGATGGAATCACAGCACAAGGTGGGTGTAGCTGCAGTTTTGCTGGGCTACATAGGTTTTTGTACTGTAGAAATATATGCCTTAGAATTATGGATTAGAGGAAAGGTCATGATTGCCCCCACCTGTTGCTGCATTGTTACATGATATTGATGGTAACAAAGAGAAGAGATATAAGAAAGAAAAATATGAAACCTGTTGTGGTTTGTTGTACAAAAAACAATCCCACAAGTATTTTGGAATATTTATTTAATAAATTCCATATGCTGTCACTGTGACAAAACTATATCCATTTGTTATGTGAGCCAGGAGTTAGCTCACAATTTGGGGGAATTCTGTAATTCCCCCAAATTGGATTAACATGCAAGGATAATTTTTTTAGCTTCAACAGAAATGTACTTATACAATTTGGCAAGCTAACTGTAATTTACTGCAGACTTTTGTATCTGGTTTCTTATAGTATGCTTCACCAGTTCATCCAATAGCTTTGTTGTGCAAGATTATCCAAATCTAATTTACATACTGGAGGCTACATGGTCAAGTGGAATTATGTCCTTGTCTTTTACCTCTGTGAACCTGGATTCACATGTGGCTGGAGTTCACGACAGTAATGTATTTGGTGGTCTCAGTTACCAGCATGTCACCAATAGAAATTTGTCCACATTATACAAACTACTTAATTTTGACAAAGTCCAGGCCAATTTGCAACCTCAGATCAGGAGAGATCAAGTACTGGAAGAAAATATTCTGAAAGGTCATATGTTCAAACTAGACCAGCCCAGCCCGCAGGCATCTAATGTTCACAACTGGTACTTATATGACAGACAACATAAGCTTTTATTGACCTTGGCAGCACTGCAAGGCTAATATTTTCATAAGAGTGAACAGTTGTTGAAATGCTTTTCTTGACTATAAATGACATGTGGGTTCTTTTTTCATGTTTTAGATGGGCAATCCATCTCTGCTGCTGCCGCTGCTACTTTTATATGGGTTTCTAAGGCGTTTATGCAGCAGTCTCTTGTTCCAGGCCAGTGCAGGTTTTTCCAGGTACCTCTTCAAGACATCAGTGCCATACATAAGGTGTTTTCAACCTTTTTTCATTTGCAGATCCCTATAAAGTTTCAAATGGCTCCCTTGCTAAATCTTACACATAGTCTGCGGGCCCCAGGTTGAAAACCACTGTTCTGTGGTAATGATAACCTTTTGCAGACCCCTCGAGACATAGTCTGCAGACCCACAGTGGTCCACGGACTACAGGTTGAAAACCACTGCCATACACCAACTAATAGATGTAAACATGAGCATTCACACCAGAATCCTGATTCTAAGTGTTAAGTTTATGTTGTTAATTCATACGTATCTATTCAAAACAGCTTGAATAGCTGCCAGGAGCTGCTCACAGAGAACCTACAAGCCATATGTATTGGCAGAAATTATTAGGTGAATAATTTTAAATAAATGAATACATGAACAGTTTACAATCAGAGGGAAAAGGCAAAATTAATAAATTATTCATTACGAATTATTTACCTAGCTCCAATATCGACATAATTCCCTTGGGATCCAATCCTGCAAAGTGCTTAGCAACTCTGAGTACCGTCATCCCTCTCTGATTCTCTAGCTTTGCCTTGAGACTTATCTACTCCCAAATTTTCTTGCCTCAGGATATGCCTGAAAGAGAGGGAGCAGATTATGACTGCAGTAAAATTGGCAGATTCTCCAGCCTCACTAAATGGATGTCTTTAAACAAAAGAAATGACCCAATGAATGACTCTACCTTGTACCTCCCACTCACTAAAAATTCTCACAAAGAGGGGAGAGAACTGGTCAGCTGCTCTCAGAAGATGTTGAGAGAAGATAAGGTTGCAGGTAATACCACAACTGCAAGACAGCTCAAGGTAAAGGTGAAAGCTTCCAGGTGTTGGATGGGGAAGAGGGAATCTGGGGCTGGAATCCTCTGAGAGGCCCATACAAATCTCTTGCCAAAGTTCATGAAAGTCATTAAGAGGACTTTGATTTTAGTAAAGAGGTGAACTCAGGTGAATATTACCTGAACTGGGGTTTCATTATGAAAGTTTTGCACAGCTCTTTTTTGTCACCTTTTAAAGCATGTTGCAAGGTATAGCTTTTCTCTCGGGTCTGCAGGGAGATGGGAGAGAGGTGATAGTGTGGTATCCCAGGGTGGTTCTTTTGGTGGGACTGATTATTAAATTCCAAAAGAACCACCATGGGATACCACACTATCACCCCTCTCCCATCTCCCTGCAGAACCAAGAGAAAAGCTACATGCTTTAAAAGGTGACAAAAAAGAGCTGGGTCGATTGTTAGAGCATGTCCTGTATGAATTCTATTTTTAAGAGTCGGTTGTGCTCACTCATAGCCCGGGCTGGATGCTCTTTTATGTAGCTAGTGTAAGTCTCAATAAAAAAATATAATTTTAAAAAGTAGCTCTGTTTTTTAAACATGGTCATGATAAAATCGCAAATAGTGTACCTATTTTGGGTTAGGCTCGAAGAGCGACTATTTTGTCTAAATTGCTGAACGCATGGCCGAGTGCAGAATCCTGTGATGACATTGACAGTAGATTATCACATGATAAAATCCCAGGAAACACCACAGAGCAGCTGCTCTGTTTCACCAAAGCCATTGTGTTCTATGGGTGAACTGGGGCTGTGTGAATTTACCTGCCCAGTACCTGACTGATATTTTTTTTTTTATAGAAAGTGACTCTAATGGTGAAGCTGGTCATATTTAGTATTTTGTTAAGCTGACGTTAGCCATATAATGTGATATGTAAATGTTTCCTATTTATGAGGGTGTCAACAAAAGGACTTGCCTGCACTCTGTTATTGTTCATGCCAATGAAATGACTATACAGCAGCCATTCACAAATACAGTGCATTTAGGGTGACCAGGTGTCCCGATTTTATAGGGACAGTCCCGATATTCGGGTCTTTGTCTTATATAGGCGCCTATTAACCTTCAGCTCCTGTCTCAATTTTTCACACTTGCTACCTGGTCACCCTAAGTGCATTCTGCCTTTCTGCATCTCTGCCCCAGCTCTGGTCTCAAAGCTATCTAAAAATAATAAATAATGCAAACAATGCTCAAATCAAATGAAAGCTTATTTAGCAAAAGCAAGCAACAACAAACAAACAACTCCACTCCCCTACTCCAAACTCCCAAATGTTAAAAATGACAGAAGAATCCCCAAGCAGAGATGATAGCCCTGCAGTAGCGGCCTCACCATGGTAAACTAAATTATATGTACAAGCTGGATCCAATAAACCATTCAACATGATAAAGGGGTGCTATTATATTACAAAGCCCAGAAGGCTCCGGTACTTCCACTGTCATGAACTGAACAGGTTAAAAGTATTTTAATGAGCCTGACATACTTTTTGCCTTTAGCTCTGTTTTCACTGTAGAAAGCTATCCCTTTACTCATGTACATGGTAGGTCACCAGGACAAATTAGGAGGAGGTAATCTAGTTTGTTCCAATCATTCAATACTGTGAAATAGTTTAGGAAACTATGTAAAAGCAGCCAGGAACCAACTAAGTTTTATGAGATGTCTTGTAATCAAAAGTTTTCCTTTTGGAAAATGAAATGTATTTTATTGTTGAGTAGAAGCCTCCGAAGAGCCTGTCATGACTTCCAACTGAGGAAAATTAGACTAGGATCAGCCTCAGAAAGGAGGATCCCCTGCCACACGGGCTTTCTGTGACTGGGTAAGAGTGGAATGGCAGATGAGAGCTGCAGTTTCCTTTAAACAGCAAATCCCTTTAAGCCTCCCCTGTCCTTTGAGTTTTTCTCACCTGTGGTCATTTGAGGTACAGTAAAAAGGACAAAAACATAGTCCATGAACCAAATTCCGGAGTCCTTACAAAGGCTCAGGCCTTCCCCTTGAGATGAGATACTGGTGAGAAGGCACGAAGCGAGAGGAGGTCACTGACTTTCCCCTCACAGTTAACTCTGAATTTTTCAGCCAGGCAGTTTTTCCAGCTCCATGGGGTACAGGCCTTAAAATGTGCAATGCATATCTTAGGGGCTCTTCAGTAGTTACAGGGCCACCCATGCAGGGTCCCAGTCCTTGGTGGCTCTCTGGCAGCTTGGGTCCATTGAAGCTACCTGCCACTGGCTGCCTGAGGGACTCTCCTTAAGGGGGATTCGTGAGCAGGAATGTTAATACAGCTCTACTCTATGGAACTATGTGCACATGCAGCACAAAGATCAACAGAACATAACCTGGCCCTCAGTTTTTATTTAGTCAAAACTCCTAATGGGCCCAATCCTGACACTCTTACTTAGTTCTTTCTTGCATAAAAGTCTCTTTTTGAGAAATTGGGGCTTTTGTCTGAGCTAAGAACTGTATTAAAAGGGAGAAAGAGCTTCATAATGCAACGCTGTCTATGGAAACATGAGCTTCTATTTTATGCAACTCTGATGTCAGCAGCACATTCCTCATGTGTAGGACCAAGTCCACAGCTTGTAAAGCGGCATGCCTCTCATAAAGTTCATGTGTCCTTTTTATACCAGCTGAGGATCTTGCCTGTAGGCACCACCGGGTATGTAGAGTAAATACTGTACTTCCTGGCCCAGCTCCTCAGCTGATGTAAATCCGCATAGCTCCATTGACAGATTTCAACCAGCTCAGAGTAATAGGAGGCAAGATCCCATGGAAAGACCAATTAGGGAGAAAAGGAGTCAAAGGGGGCTGGCAGTTCATAAAAAATATAATACTAGAAGCTCAACATCAAGTTATTCTAATGCACATGAAAGATAAGAAGAGCCACAGGAGACCAGTGTGGCTGCACAAGGAGCTTTTTAGTTATCTAAAAACCAAAAGGGATACATACAGGAAATAGAAGGATGGGCATGTCACCAAGGAAACATACATGAGTGTGTAGGGACAAAATCAGGAAAGCCAAGGCAAAGAATGAGTTACAGCTGACAAGGAATGTTAGAGACAACAAGAAAGGGTTATACAAATATGTCAGACAAAAAAGAAAGATCAGGGATAGTATGGGTCTGCTGCTCAATAGAGAAGGTTAGCTGGTAATGGAACATGGTAAGAAGGCAGAACTGCTTAATGCTTACTTTGCTTCAGTCTTCACACAAAAAATAACGTGACCAGATGATGAGCAAAGTTATCATAGACAATAAAGGGGAAGGGATGCAGAACAGGATAAGTAAAGTACATGTCAGAGGTCTTCTGACTAAATTGAATGAATTCTAGTCAGCTGGGTCTGATGCTATGCATCCCAAGGTGCTGAAGGAGTTAACTAAAGAACTCTCAGAACCACTGGCAATAATATTTGCAAACTCATGGATGACAGGAGAGGACCCAGAAGACTGGAGAAGGGCTAATAGAGTGCCCATCTTTTATAAGATGAAAAAGGAAGAACTGGGGAACTATAGACCAGTCAGCCTGTCCTTGCTACCTGGGAAGCTGCTAGAGCAATGTATAAAACGTTCAATTTCTGAATACCTAGAGGATGAAGGGGTAAATCACCAGCAGCCAGCATGGATTTACTAAGAACAAATGTCAAACTTGGCTGATTTCCTTCTTTGATAAAGTAACTGGTTCAGTGGATATAACATACCTGGACTTCAGCAAGGCTTTTGACACAGTCCATGGGTGGCAGGTGAAGCTTCCCCTGTGGGAGGCTAGCTCCCTGTCCCGCATCTTCCACCCCATGCCTGCTCTGCCCTGGGCCCTGCCCCTGCTCTGTGCCAGGCCCGGCCCCCACTCCACGTCGTCTCCCTACCCGCTCAGAGCCCCGCTGCTGCTTGCTGCATTCCTCCTCTCTTCTCCCTCTCCTGTGAGGCCCCCACCACTTGCCTCTCCACCCTTCTCCCCCATGAGGCCCCCCACTGCCCACCACTTGCCGTGTCCCTCCTCTCCTCCACACTCCTCCCCTGCGAGGCCTCTACTGCCAGCAGGGATGTGATGAGCAGTGGGTGGGGACCTCTGGAGATGGGGGTGAAGTGGAGGAGAGGAGGGACTCACCAGGCAGCGGTGGGGCCTCGGGGAAGGGGCGGAGCAGGGACAGGAAGAGGCAGAGCACAGGCGAGGCCACCACCACCTAGGCGTCCAGTGGCGGGTTGGCAGTGGCTGCGCCAAGGGAGGCTTAGCCTCCCCTGGCCTACTATATCCGCCGCCTATGACACAGTCCCACATGACATTCTCATAAGTAAGCTGGAGAATTGTGGGCTCAGCAGAACTACCATTAAGTGGATACATAATTGATTAAACAACTGCAAACAAAGAGTAACTATTAATGAAATGATGTCAGATTGGAAGGAAATCTCAAGTGGGATTCCACAGGGATCTGTTATGGGTCCGGTGTTGTTTAATATCTTTATTAATGACCTGAGTGTAGGAACAGAGTGCATACTAATCAAATTTGTAGATGACACAAACCTGGGGGGAGGGGATATTGCAATCAGTTTGAAGGATAGAGCTAAAATGTAAAGGGATCTTGATAAATTGGAGAACTTGGCTATAGACAACAAAATGAAATTCAACAAAGACAAATGTAAGATGCTACACTTAGGGAAGAAAAACCAAATACACAAATACAGAATGGGGGATAACTGGCTTGGCAGTAGTACTGCTGAGAAGGATCTGGGAGTTGTGGTGGATCACAATCTTAATGAGTCAATCTGATGCTGTTGCAAAAATTAGCAAATGCAATTTTGGGTTGAGCAAATCCCAGGAAGAGAAAGTGCTGCTCTACTCAGCGCTGGTTAGGCTTCAGCTGGAGTACTGTATCCAGTTTTGCTCACTGCTGTATTAAAGGATGTAGAGAAACCGGAAAAGATCCAGAGGTGAGTGACAAAGATGAGCAAAGGGACGGAATGCAGCCATACGAGCAAAGGCTGAAGGAACTGGGTATGTTTAGTTTGGAAAAGAGGGGATTAAGAGGGACATGATAGTCGTCTTCAAATCCTTGAAAGGCTGCCATAAAAAAGATGGAGAAAAATTGTTCTCTCTAGCCACAGAAGGCAGGACAAGAGGCAGTGGGTTCAAACTACAGCATAGCAGATTTAGATTAAATCTCAGGAAAAACTTCTTAACTGTAAGAACAGTAGGAGAATGGAACAAACTGCTTAGGGAAGTCGTGGAAGTTCCTTCACTGGAGGTTTTCAAAAAGGGGTTGGATAGCCATCTGTCTTGAGTGGTTTAGACACAACAAATCCTGCATCTTGGTAGAGAGTTAGACTAGATGATCCTTGCGGTCCCTTCTAACTCTATGATTCTATGACTCATAGGAGTCCCTCCAATTAAAACCAGCTGAGGATCTAGCACTGTTTTGAATCCAGTTCATTTCAATCTTTACCCACTGCTATAAATTGGCTCTGAATGCACCTTTGTGTCAATTCCATCTACCCACATTCAGATGTCACCAGCCTCCACTGCATTCCTCATATGAGAATCGTTGTGATTAGTTGTTTGTATTATGATTGTCACCAGAAAATCTGACATTGAGAGTTTCCTCACAGTTATACAGTATTTGAAAATGAAAACATAATGCAAATATTAAGTAAAACTTCTTATAACAACAAATACGGAATTAAAAAAATATGATTTGAAATACTCTGTATCATTCATGATGTAATCTCCTGGCAATAGAAAACTGGCAATGTGCTCCAGTCATGCTTTCAATTATGTTACTAAGTAATCACACATTAAAGTCTAATGGCAAATGATTCTTTATTCCCAGGGTGCCCTGTCCAATTGTTTTCTAAATTGGTTTCAGGAATAAGGATGCAAGCATGACTGCAAAAATACTATTTATGGTTTGGAAGTCCTCTTTTTTTTGTACTTTCTGGCAGAAAGTTCAGAGCAGAGAACATTTTTTTTATTTGTAAGTCCATGTTTTAGTTTGACAGTTAAGAAATGCTTAGCCCTAATGACAGACTTGCTTGAGTTGATAGACAGAGTTGTCAAATTTCCTCTGCCACCAAATATGGCCTCTCAAGGTCCTTCTCAGACCAACATTTCTATGATTGTATATTGCTTGTCCCATGAGAAATTAGTATTCTCTGAGGAAACACCTCTTTGGAAGCTTAACATTTTGCAGTCACTTCTTACTTGCTTGGTCTTGCATTAGATAGAATATACTGAGAAGAATATGCTGGTTTTGTTTGTGTCTTGAGTGTAGTGGATTACCAAGATATAATTAATTACAGTAGTTATATCCCTCCTCCCCTAAAAACAACAAGGAAAAATAAATTAACTCCCTGAAGAGTGGTGAATCCAGAGGTTCCAGATAGTTTTCAAAGCTTTAGGAAAGTTAGAATTCATGTTATGTCTGAAGTCCATTCTTCTACTTCAAATGTATCTCTAAATTGTATATTGTGTTTCAATAAGACATATTTATATATGGCTGTATGCAGTGTTGTTTTAACCAGGATATTAGAGAGACAAGGTGGGCGAGGTAATATATTTTATTGAACCAACTTCTGTTGGTCAGAGCGACATGCTTTCAAGCTTACACAGAGCTCTTTTTCTAGGTCTGTTTAAGTTCGAAAGCTTCTCTCTCTCACTAACAGAAATTGGTCCAGTGAAAGATATTACATCTTGTGTCTCTAATGTTTATATGGATGACATTTTCTTTTCCCCAACTTGGCTGTTTTTGCACATCTTAGATGTCTTTGTTCTCATGTTGTTGCTCAGTGAAGAGAGTTTATTCATTCATTTCACACATTCATATGATTCTGAGAAGTAAAGCATTACAGGTAATACAGTCTAACTACCCAACCCCCCAAATTCTGGGTTAACCAAAGGTCTAGTATGCCCCTGGGGTTACTTTCGGAACTATTTAGGAGCAGAGAAGGAAGGGTGAAACGTAGGATAATAAAAATGGAGGGTGCAATACAGGGAGGGAGTTGGAATCCACGAGAGAGCTGTGCAGATCTGCTCCCAGAGCCAACTGAAACAGCCATCTCCATAAACTGCAGCCCTCCTTCTGACCTCCTTGTGTCCTGAGCATAGAGCTCAACTACTGCAAAGTTTAGAAAATCTTCAGGGCTTGAAGCTAAGCTCCGATGGAGCTTTTCAGCTTCACAGTTGCAGAACTCCCAGTTACTACAACCCCATATCATCTGAAGACTTCCCATGCTCCCCAAGACCTTCATATAATTGGGGCTTTTATCTGTTATTATCTATATTAAATATATATACTTTTCATACAGACACAACTGCAATGGGTTTGGAATTCATGGGCTAAAATCAACCACTAGCATAGACAGGTATTAACTGTCCCCACTGGCACCTTAATCCATTGTCCCCTGCTTCTCTCCTCAAGCTTCACACTCTATATGTGCAGACAGTGTAGCAGCATAGGCGTAACTGATGAGGAGAGACTTTGAAACTCATCTTGTCAGTTTTACTCTCCCCTCCCTTGCATACCAAGTGTAGAATCCAGTGGAACAGCACTGCTGGTAAACTACAGTGTACAATGACTAGCCGAAGTTCCAGCAAGTTGCATCAAAGTCCAATTTGAGCACTGCAAAGCTGGATGAATTATAAACATTAATTAAATAAAATAGCTATTTTTAGTTAAGACCCTAAATGGGTCTGATCCCTATGAGATTTCGATATACTGAGCACGCAAATACTAAAGATTACATTACTGTAACAAGCTTTGCATGAGCTTATTTGTTGTGGAAGTTAGTTCAAAAAGCGGTGGCTTGTTTTTTAAGCAGTGCATCCTGCTGACAGCATATGACATGCACCTTTCTTGGAGTGATGCCAACACTAAAAGCCATTCAGAGTTTCCTATTATTTCACTACTGTCCACAATCTGGCTACCATTTCAGATCTGTGGAGCCCTAGGAGGCTCAAGACCTGATTACCTGAGACACTGCCCCTCCCTCTGCCATTGTGGAACTGCTGCACTTGGAGATGTCAGAGCAGGAACTTCCTTGATTTAAATGATAAGTGGCTATTCAGGTGGGAGTTCTCCTTGGGAGAGTGGGGAGGTGGGCTGCAACATTGTCACTTTGGAGTGCTTGCTCTTCCATGGCCTGTCACAGCCTGGATTTGTGAACCTTTTGGGCATACAGTAAAGCCAATGAATATATATATATATATTTGGCATTTGGGGAGAATAGGGGTTGATTGGGTAGAAAGTTAGTGGGTTTGGCTTAAGTTGTTATTGTTGTTGTTAGTGTATAATTTGTTGAGGATAGTTTCAGGAAGAGCTCCATCTTGCCATCTATACTCATGATGGTTAATAAGTAGGTCCTTACTGCATACATTCCCATTCATTTCAATAGGACTCCTTTTAGAGTAAGGGATTATTCAACATGAGTTAGGGTTGAGAAATGGGCCCATAATGACATGAAATTATTTTAATCTAAAATATACAGGTACTGCTGGTTTTACATGTTGAAAAGTATCCTGAGTCTTGAGAATGGTGCAGTAGAAATTTAAATAAATAAATATAGTTCATGAACCTAGGTGTCCCTATTATCCACATCTCATATATGATTCAGAGAGACTATTAGACACTGGAATGTCCTGTAGTCTGTGGTAATTAAGAACAAGGTTGCAGGGCAGCGATATACTACATTTACCCAGTCATCCCCTGAACTGAAGCAGAAGACCTGTGAAAGGTTCCTAAACATAAAAGAAATAAAAATAGCAAATGCTTTAACTGAATTTAAATGGAAATATTTCACTGTGCAATTTTTAACTGTATCTGTTTCTGCTGGAAGGAAAAGTGAAGGAGACAGAATGTAAAAATAAGGTTTGGAAAGTTCCAATTATAGTGAACATAATTTGCTGATGTTTGGTTTGTGTTATAAAGGGTAAGCATGCTCAGAAATTAATTAGAAAACTGCCCAAGTTCCCTTTGAGCACACTTTCAAAGGTTCTTGCTAATAGCCAGAAATGGTTCTGATATCAAGTGTACAATGTGTACTAAATTATTATGATGAGTTTTGTTTAATTTTATTATAGTGCCTAGATGTACCCAATGAGATCAGCCCCACCTTGTGCTAGGCAATGTACAAACATATAGTGAGAGAGTCTCTGTTCTGATTACGTACAATCTGAATAGAATAGACAGACAAAGGGTGGGAGAAATAAAGTATTATCACCATTTTACAGATTGAGAACTGAGGCACAGAGAGATAAGGCTTATTCAGCAAGATACTTAAGCAGGTGTCTAAATATAAGCACTCGTTACTACTAAATTTGAAATACTCACATGTTTAAAGTTAGGCTTATGCTTAAGTACCTTGCTGAATCTGGACCTCAATGGCTTGCTCACAGTTATGTATCTGATGAGTCCCAGTCCAGTGCTTAAAACCCAAGACCTTAATAAACATTGATCCACTACAGTCTGCTAAATGGTATGATAAGGTGGCTGAGATAATATCTTTTATTGGATCAACTTCTCTTGGTGATAGAGACAAGCTTTTAAGCTCCATAGAGCTCTTCTTCAGGTCACTCTAGAGCTCAAAATCTTCTTTCATCAACAGAAGTTGATCTGATAAAAGATATCGCCTCACCCACCTTGTCTTGCTTATATTCTGGGATGAACACGGCTACAACAACACTGCAAATGACAACACAGCTAAATAGCATGGCACTCTGTATCTTCAGATGATTTTTTAAAAAGACAGAAAAATTCAAGTTCTGTAAAGTTCAACAGATCTTATGGCCATGTGGTTATCAGTGAGCAGCTAATGGGTTATTAAACTTCATTGTCTACATTAGGCTCTGAGTGATGTTTAAATACATATAAGCTAACATACACCGCTACCTCAATATAACGCGACCCGATATAACACGAATTCGGATATAATGCGGTAAAGCAGTGCTCCGGGGGTGCGGGGCTGCGCACTCCGGCGGATCAAAACAAGTTCAATATAACGCGGTTTCACCTATAATGCGGTAGAATTTTTTTGGCTCCCGAGGACAGCGTTATATCGAGGTAGAGGTGTATGTTGTTTTTAGTAAGGCTTTTGACACAGATCCATATGACACTTTCATAAGCAAACTAGGGAAATTTGGTCTAGATAAAATTAATCTATGGTGGGTGCATAACTGCCTGAAAGACTGTCCTCAAAGAGTAGTTATCAATGGTTCTCTGTCAAAGTGGGAGGGTGTATCTAGTGGGATCCTGGAGGGATCTATCCTGGGCCTGGCACGACTGAATATTGTCAGACTTGAATAATGCAATGGATAACATATTGATAAAATGTGCAGATGACACCAAGCTTGGAGAGGTTGCAAGCATTGTGGAGGACAGGATTAGAATTCAAAACAACCTTGACAAATTGGAGAATTAGTCTGAAATTGGCAAGATGAAATTCAGTAAAGACAAGTGCAAAGCGCTATACTTAGGAAGAAAAAAATCAAATGCACAAATACAATATGGGGAATAACTGGTGAGGTAGTATTGCTGAAAAGTACCTGGGGGTTATAATTAAGACTATCTTTTAGTCATGGTAGGTATTTTTAGTAAAAGTCATGGACAGCTCACGGCCGTAAACAAAAATTCACAGGCTGTGACCTGTCCAAGACTTTTACTAAAAATACCTACTGTGACTAAAACTTGGGCTGGGGTACTCGGATGGTAGGGGGGAGAAGTCCGGTGGTGCCGAGGGTGCTGGGGGAGGGGGTCAAAGTGACCTGGGATCCCCTCTGGTGCTGGGGCAGAGGGGGACCAGGCTGCGGTGTGCGGCTGGGTCCCCCCGGTACTGGGGGTGGGGAGGGCCGGCTGTGAGTTGTGGTGGGGCTCCCTACCCAGCTCCGTGTCTCTGCAGCTCCTAAGCGGTGGAGATAGGGGCCCGGGCAGGGACTCCTTCGCTGCTCCCGCCACAAGTGCCAGCTGCCACAGCTCCCATTGGCTGTGGTTCCCAGCCAATGGGAGATGCGAGGGCAGGGCCTGCAGGTGCTGGCAGCGTGTGGCACAGAAACACCCCCCCCATCTCTCTGCCGCCTAGGAGCTGCAGGGGGCTCCCCCACCCCAAGTAAGCACCCCCATCCCCAAACACCTGCCCCTAGCCCTGAGCCCCCTCCCACACACCCAAACTGCTGGGTCAGCACCAGCCACTGCAGAAGTCACAGAGGTCACGGAAAGTCACAGAATCCATGACTTCCATGACCTTTGTGACTGACTCACAGCCTTAATTATAATTGATCACAAATTGAATCTGAGTCAACAATGTGAGTCAGTTGCAGAAAAGGATAATGTAATTCTGGGGTGTATTCACAGATATGTGACATAATTGTCCCATTCTACTAGGTACTGGAGTACTGTGTCCAATTCTGGATGCCACACTTCAAGAAAGATGAGGAAAAAATTGGAGAGATTCCAGAGGAGAGCTACAAAAATGATAAAAGGTTCAGAAAACCTGATCTACCATGAGGAAAAAACTGGAGATGTTTCGTCTTTGGAAAAGAAGACTGAGAGGGACCTCATAATCTTCAAATACACTAAGGGCTATTAAAAAGAGGTCAGCGATCAATTATTCTTTATGTCTGCTAGAGATACTACAAGAAGTAATTGGCTTAATCTGCAGCAAGGAAGATTTAGGTTAGATATTAGGAAAAAAGCTGTCTAACTATAAGCATAGTTAAGATCTGGAGTAGGTTCCAAGGGATGCTGTGGAATCTCTATCCTTTGAGGTTTTTAAGAAGAGATAAAACAAACACCTGTTAGGGATAGTCTAAGAATGCTTGGTCCTATCTCAGCACGGGGGTTGGATTTCATGAGTTCTTGAGGTCCCTTCCAGCTCTACATTTCTACAACTCCATGTTAGCAAACAGTCATTTTCCCAGTCTCAGCAAGTCCTAATTCCATTTGAAATATAAATTATTGCATAGTATCAAGATTTTATTGTTGAACTGCAATCAGATAAATTAGCACTTTCATTCAGTTTCACTATATCATAATTTACCATAAGTGGGTTCTACTCTACTGTGGCTTCTATTATTGATTCAAGAAATAACAACATAACATATAAAGAGGTGAATATAGTACAGATTTAGAAAAACGGTTTACAGAATTTTGTTGTTGTGCAATATAGAGGGTAACCTTTTCAGTAAGAAATTTTAGGAAGAAAGACACAGAAATCAGCTAAATTTATGATTTCACTGCAACTCACCTTCTGTGGACTTTGACTTCAATGGACTTTGGATCAGGCCTTAGATGCATATAGTAGTTTGGATTATGTGATACTTCTTGCAAGTACTGTATACTACATTTGAGGTAAGTGTATATTCAGTAATGTTAGGCTTCAGATCCATAAAGATTAACATCTATGATGTTGAGAAATGTCAAGAGCCTCCAGGGATGTTTCAGATATAAGAACAGTGCAGTGAGCCTGTCCATATAACTGATCATACCTCAATTTAGCAGCTTATTCAGAAATCAATGCCACAGAAATATACACAATATCAGGGAAGTTTTCAGATGAGCGTATGAAAGTCTAAACAAACAGTCAAAATTATAAATGCATTATCATTTCTTCATGTGAAACCCAGTTGCGGAATAAAAGGAAAAGATTTGCAGTTAATTTTCAGAACATGACCCAAGATAACTAGAAATTGATTCAATTTAATTATTTCCAAAGAATCAAATAACTTATTTCCATGGAACTTCAGCTGTGATCTAGAGATGAGTGAGCCACTGAGATAAAAGCAGCTGACCCACACTTTCACCCAAAATATGAACTGCTGTCAGACACAGAAGTTTTGCGGGTTCAAAACTGTTTGGATAACTTCTGCTCCTTCTTCTATTTTAATTCCTTGTACATAGAAACTTTCTGTTTCAATCCGAACTGTAAGCTGAAGCATCAAAATTGCAGAAAAGTCTTTTAATTTTATTTCCAGTCTCATTAGAACAGGAAGTTTACCCATTACTACTACAGACAGCATTAGATGGATGGATGGATGTAGGCATACATTTGGATTGGGGAATAACCGAGACCAGCTCAGTTCCGTTTAGGGGGTATAAACAATGTGAAGAACACATAATAGCTATATTATATGACAACTTCCATCCAAGGAACTGAAAGTGCTTCATCAACATTAATTAATTAAACCTTGAAATACCCCTTTTAATTTACAAACCTAAAGTGAACGGCAAGATAACATCCATGACAGTACTGACTGACTACTAAGTTCGGGGTAATTCAGTTCTGATTCAGGAAAGCGTGTAAGCACATGTTTAGCTTACTGAATCAGGGCCTAATTGTGGACGCCTATTTTGCATTAGTACTCCAGAATGAGTATCAGAAAGACAGAACAGATTGTGCTGGTGGGGGAGTGGCACTATATGTGAAAGAAAGCGTAGAATCAAATGAAATAGAAATGTTAACTGTACCACTGAATCTCTATGGATAGTAATTCCATTCTCAAATAATAAGAATATAGTAATAGGGATATACTACCAACCACCCGAGCAGGATAGTGATAGTGACTGCAAAATGCTCAGGGAGATTAGACAGGCTATAAAAATAAAAAACTCAGTAATAATGGGCGATTTCAACTATCCCCATATTGACTGGGTACATGTCACCTCAGGACAGGATGCAGAGAGAAAGTTTCTCGACACCTTAAATGACTGCTTCTTGGAGCAACTAGGCCTGGAACCCACAAGAGGAGAGGCAATTCTTGATTTAGTGGAGCACAGGATCTGGTCCAAGAGGTGAATAGAGCTGGACCGCTTGGAAATAGTGACCTAATATAATTAAATTTAACATCCCTGGGGGGAGGGGAGGTAACACTAGAGCAGCCCAACACGGTAACATTTAATTTTAATAAAAATGAGGAAGTTAGTTAAACAGAAATTAAAAGATACAGTGACAAAAGTGAAATCCCTGCAAGCTGCATGGAAATATTTTAAAGACACCATAATAGAGGCTCAACTTCAATGTATACCCCAGAGTAATAGAGAACCAAAAAAGAGCCACCGTGGCTAAAGAACAAAGTAAAAGAAGCAGTGAGAGACAAAAAGGCATCCTTTAAAACGTGGAAGTTAAATCCTAGTGAGGAAAATAGAAAGGAGCATAAACTCTGGCAATTGAAGTGCAAAAATATAATTAGGAAGGCCAAAAAAGAATTTGAAGAACAGCTAGCCAAAGACTCAAGAAGTAATAGCAAAAATTTTTTTATCAGAGGGGTAGCCATGTTAGTCTGAATCTGTAAAAAGCAACAGAGAGTCCTGTGGCACCTTTAAGACTAACAGAAGTATTGGGAGCATAAGCTTTCGTGGGTAAGAACCTCACTTCTTCAGATGCAAGTAATGGAAATCTCCAGAGGCAGGTATAAATCAGTGTGGAGATAACGAGGTTAGTTCAATCAGGGAGGGTGAGGTGCTCTGCTAGCAGTTGAGGTGTGAAGACCAAGGGAGGAGAAACTGCTTCTGTAGTTGGATAGCCATTCACAGTCTTTGTTTAATCCTGATCTGATGGTGTCAAATTTGCAAATGAACTGGAGCTCAGCAGTTTCTCTTTGGAGTCTGGTCCTGAAGTTTTTTTGCTGTAAGATGGCTACCTTTACATCTGTTATTGTGTGGCCAAGGAGGTTGAAGTGTTCTCCTACAGGTTTTTGTATATTGCCATTCCTGATATCTGACTTGTGTCCATTTATCCTCTTGTGTAGTGACTGTCCAGTTTGGCCAATGTACATAGCAGAGGGGCATTGCTGGCATATGATGGCATATATAACATTGGTGGACGTGCAGGTGAATGAGCCGGTGATGTTGTAGCTGATCTGGTTAGGTCCTGTGATGGTGTTGCTGGTGTAGATATGTGGGCAGAGTTGGCATCGAGGTTTGTTGCATGGGTTGGTTCCTGAGTTAGAGTTGTTATGGTGTGGTGCGTGATTGCTGGTGAGAATATGCTTAAGGTTGGCAGGTTGTCTGTGGGCGAGGACTGGCCTGCCTCCCAAGGTCTGTGAAAGTGAGGGATCGTTGTCCAGGATGGGTTGTAGATCACTGATGATGCGTTGGAGAGGTTTAAGCTGAGGACTGTAGGTGATGGCCAGAGGAGTTCTGTTGGTTTCTCTTCTGGGCCTGTCTTGTAGCAGGAGGCTTCTGGGTACACGTCTGGCTCTGTTGATTTGTTTCTTTATTTCCTTGTGTGGGTATCGTAGTATTGAGAATGCTTGGTGAAGATCTTGTAGGTGTTGGTCTCTGTCTGAGGGGTTGGAGCAGATGCGATTGTACCTCAGTGCTTGGCTGTAGACGATGGATCGTGTGGTGTGACCGGGGTGGAAGCTGGAGGCATGAAGGTATGCATAGCGGTTGGTGGGTTTTCGGTATAGGGTGGTGTTAATGTGGCCATCGCTTATTTGTACGGTGGTGTCTAGGAAGTGGACCTCCCGTGTAGATTGGTCCAGGCTGAGGTTGATGGTGGGGTGGAAGCTGTTGAAATCATGGTGGAATTCTTCCAGGGTCTCCTTCCCATGGGTCCAGATGATGAAGATGTCATCAATATAGCGTAGGTAGAGAAGGGGCGTGAGTGGACGAGAGCTGCGGAAGCGTTGTTCCAGGTCAGCCATAAAAATGTTGGCATATTGTGGGGCCATGCGGGTGCCCATAGCGGTGCCACTGGTCTGGAGGTATATATTGTCACCAAATTTGAAATAATTGTGCGTGAGGATAAAGTCACAGAGCTCATGGTCAAATGCATCATCTCGAAGAAGTTCACGAATCTGAGGACCAACAAAGACACCTACCTTTATCTTAGCTTCACTTAACCTTGGAAATTTTCCACGGAGGTACTTGAAAGCTGCTTGTTTTTTGTCAATGGCCTTGACAAAGTTCTTCATCAGACCTAGCTTGATGTGTAAGGGTGGTAACAAAATCTTCCTTGATTCAACAAGTGGTGGATGCTGAACACTTTTCCTCCCAGGCTCCAATGACTGTCGGAGTGGCCAATCTTTCTTGATGTAGTGGGAATCTCTTGCACGACTATCCCATTCGCAGAGAAAACAGCAGTACTTTGTGTATCCAGTCTGCAGACCAAGCAAGAGAGCAACAACCTTCAAATCACCACAAAGCTGCCACTGATGTTGGTCATAGTTTACACACCTCAAAAGTTGTTTCATGTTGTCATAGGTTTCCTTCATATGGACTGCACGACCAACTGGAATTGATGGCAAAACATTGCCATTATGCAGTAAAACAGCTTTAAAACTCGTCTTCGATGAATCAATGAACAGTCTCCACTCATCTGGATCGTGAACGATGTTGAGGGCTGCCATCACACCATCGATGTTGTTGCAGGCTACAAGATCACCTTCCATGAAGAAGAATGGGACAAGATCCTTTTGATGGTCACGGAACATGGAAACCCTAACATCACCTGCCAGGAGATTCCACTGCTGTAGTCTGGAGCCCAACAGCTCTGCCTTACTCTTGGGTAGTTCCAAATCCCTGACGAGGTCATTCAGTTCACCTTGTGTTATGAGGTGTGGTTCAGAGGAGGAAGATGGGAGAAAATGTGGGTCCTGTGACATTGACGGTTCAGGACCAGAAGTTTCATCCTCTTCCTCTTCCTCGTCTGACTCAAGTGAGAATGATTCTGGTGCATCAGGAACCGGCAGTCCTTCTCCGTGGGGGTACTGGGCGTATAGCTGATGGAATGTTTGGATAATGCACAATCCACTTTTTCTTCTTTGACACACCTTTCCCAACTGGAGGCACTATGCAGAAGTAACAATTGCTGGTATGATCTGTTGGCTCTCTCCAAATCATTGGCACTGCAAAAGGCATAGATTTCCTTTTCCTGTTCAACCACTGGTGAAGATTTGTTGCACAAGTGTTGCAGCATATGTGTGTGGCCCACCTCTTGTCCTGAGCTCCAATTTTGCAGCCAAAATAAAGGTGATAGGCTTTCTTAACCATAGTGGTTATACTGCGCTTTTGTGATGCAAAAGTCACTTCACCACAAACATAGCAGAAGTTATCTGCACTGTTCACACAAGTACAAGGCATCTCTGCTCACTTTGGCTAAACAGAAATGTGCCCCTTTGCAAAATCAAACACTGACAAATAGGAGAGCACGACACTGTATAATTTCTAGAGCTGATATAGGGCAATTTGTTCAGCAGAGTGATGTAAGCTTTGTTATGATTGCATCATCCATTACTTCTAGGAATAACATGATGCAATTCATATCATGTATGACGCAATACCAGCTTCAGATTGCATCATTCATTGTTTTGCCTAAAAAACAAGTACTGTCCAAACCCAGTCATAGATGTATTCATAGATCCAGTCAAAGATGTATTTTAGTCATTTCTGGTTTAAATTGAGATCCCTTCCCTTTATAACTCACTTATACTCCGCCATTCCCAAGTCAAGGGTCGTATATACTGACCCAATAGCATATTTTGAAAACTAGAGCCAATCAACAATTTTAAGCATCATTTTCATTCTCAGTGACCCAGAATTAGTAAAGTTTGACTACATTTATTTCAGAAGCATTTTGGCTGTAGAGCAGGGTTATTCATAAAAAATGTAAAAGGGGATTATACTGACCTCATCATGTGTTCTGTATCTTTTCCTTGATGTATGCAGTCCACATTAATTGATTCATTAATTTATCTTTGTACCTAGGGATTGAAATGGTTAGCATGCTTTTGTAGTAATCAGTTCCTCTTCTTGCTCATTTTTTTACACTCTTCAATAGAACAAATTCAAAGTAAAAGACAATGACTGTATATCCTGTGAATTAAAGTGGCCATTGGGTACTCTAATTAAAAAATTATGTCAATTGGGAACATAATTTCAACCAAAGTTTGCATGGAGACCACTAAAAAGGCATTGTCTTAAAGCCTGAAGGCAGAGTTCATGTTCAGAAACAATCCCCTTTGTCCGTGAATGAATATATTGTTCATACTTTGGAAAGCTGACAAAAATATGTATTGCTGATTTTTACATTGCTGTTGAACTGCACGATATTAGTGAGCATAACTATAATCTATACATATTCTTTAAAACAATATTTGAAAGCTGAAACAAACCTACCTAAATGTTCTTTCAGAATCATGACACCCCACCCCTCAGCCAAAATAGCTTGAACCCCATGTTATTAAGGCTTAGATTTGATTGCTTCTATTATTCCAGTTTTTCAGGAACATTTTAATTTGGATGATGAGATTTTGGAAAGCTAGACTCGGATGCTATATGGCACTCAGGATATCCTGAGAATAGGACTGGAGTTCTGTGGCCAATGGAGCCCCAGGGAATTACCCATGCTGAGGAGCCTGGAGATCTCGATGCTCCATGGAGTACAGCTTCAGGAAGAGCGGTAGGAAGTGACCCAGGGAGGATGAGTGACTGGTATCTCCCATCTGTGGGAGGTCAGTGTGTTTCGGTGGGATTCCCCGCTGACCCAGTAGCAGACCCCCTGCCACTGTTAGGGCCCTGGGTTGGGGTCTGGTGGAGTCGGGCAGGCTGGGGTCCCCTTACCCGGCCCGCCACCCCACCTTGTGGCAGCCTCTTGGGTACTGGCCACTAGGCCACACTGCCCTGTGTCTGAGGGCTGTTATGTTGACTCTGGTTGCTACGCCACACTGCCCTGAACACAAGGGCCTCTGTAATTGATTCCAACCACTAGGCCATGCCGCTCTGAATGCAAGGGCCACGGTATTGACTCTGGCCATTGGGCGGCATTGCCCTGATTCCAAGAACTGCCATATTGGCTCTGGCCTCTGGACGGTGCTGCTTTCAGTCTGAGGACAGTATGGTAGACTGTAACCACGGTGGTACCACATCCCCACCCCGCCCCAAAGGAGTGCATACCATGTGACACACAGACATTTCAAGATGTAGGCACAAACAGAAAGCTGCTGCTTAGAAATCTGTTCTATAATTATCTATATTAGTGAAATAGTATCAAACTTATTTCTTCCTCCCATGAATTTTCACTTGTGCATTCTTGTAACATTTTTATAACACGCTTTTCAAGAGGAGGAGTAAGTGGAAAGACATTTCAAGTCCAGCTTAAAATACTGCCATAGATTATAAAAAGTGGTTGCTAGATCAATATATAAAAAATACCACCTATTTTTTTTAATCTTTGCTTCCAGATTGCATTGCATAAATTTGGAATTATTCTCATAAAACTTACTATTATTTTTATTTTCTTATTTTCTAACGTCTGCATGTCCTTAAATAAAAAACAGACAAAACACACAAAAATCACATTTAGTATTCAGTCCACAACATAGCAGTGTATTTGAAACAAAAAATAACCATATTGATGTTGTCTGTTTCATTACAAGTTTGAAAAAAAGAAATAGAACAAAATATTGGACATCGCTTTTAACAACTTTAATTAGGGTATGATGGTTATTTAATATGTTAATTGAGTCTTAATCATGATAAAATGGACTAATCTCACCATTATTGTGCCATTATAAAAGTGTAATTGAAACAGACTAAAAATACAGTACATTATTTTCAGTGTCTTAAATTCTTAGATCTCAGACACAACACTACAATGGCTAAACATATGTTTTGTGTTGAACAAGTTGTATTTTGTCGAGTAGTATGATTTCATTTTGTTGGTATTATACATTTAGTTTTAGATTACACCGGTCAGTTTATAGTAGCAATCTCAAGACAAAGCTTTCCATACCTTTATCTTCTCTCTTTTTTTTATATATTGGATATCCCATTAAAAAAAAAAGACTCTGCCTTTCCAGATGATGTGTTCAGTTAGATCAGCAGTGTTGCTAACCCTTTGCATTCAAAAACCATGAGACTGGATTAAAAGCATGAGATTTAAAAAAATAATACATTGTGTGTGTGGCAAGTGGGAGTAGATGGAGGGGGAGTTTCCTTTGCCTTCTGGTTTTTGCGTCTTTAGGGTACATTTGGTTCAGGCTTGTCTCCACAACCATGAAGTCTAGAATCTTAAATAAAATAAATAAATAATAAATTAATGGAGATATCCCATCTCCTAGAACTGGAAGGGACCTTGGAAGGTCATCAAGTCCAGCCCCCTGCCTTCACTAGCAGGACCATCTTACTTTTTAAAAATGAAAGCTGAGTTTCTTATGACTCCAGGAGCTGTGGCTTTAGGAAAAACATCCAGCGCTGTGAGACTCCTGATAAAATCTCGAGAGTTGGCAACACTATGAACTGGAAGGAACTCCACTGATTTTTTTTAGCCTTATCAGCATTCTTCATTAATGTAAGTGAGAGCAGAATAAGATCCACAGTGCATGGTGTGTATACAACAATCTACTATATAGTTCCGACTGCATACTTCATACAGAAGAAAGCCTCCCACTGGCTTCAGAACTGGGCCACATACCTATGTATTGTATCGATGAACAAAGTGTCTGATTATGTCTGGAGAAACATTATTCCGCCAAGATCATCAAACTCTACTTTTCTATGAACAATATTTCCACAAGGCTATGGTTTGATTTTATGATCTACTGCTAAGAGCAGTAGTGCAGATAAAATTATACCCCTGAAAATCTTAGCACTGGATAATAATTTCACTAAGAGATATGTGGTACTGAGCTCTCAAGTACCGTGTATAGAATTTAAAGTGCCATATCTATTGAGTAGAGAAATGTTGGGTTTAGTGAAGCAGTATACACTACATGTCCTTGTTTCTTGAAATGATATACAGCCTGGGTTTTTTAAATATTATATTTTTCTTAAAATCAATAAAGCAAATAGAATACTCATGCTTTCACAACGAGGAAGTCAAACGAAATCACTTCTACTAATGTTCACAAAAGACCCTTAGCTTCATTAGAGTGTCAAGGTGGGTCAGGTAATATCTCTTATTGGACAGACTTCTGTTGGTGAGAGAGACAAGCTTTCAAGTGACACAGAGCTCTTCTTAGCTTCATGTTCATTTTAAAGAGTGATTGAAAGACTAACCTGCCGGTCACAAACACAGGGCCAAATTCTATCTAATGCAAGTAAAATCAACTTCCATTGAAGTCTCTGAGCCAAATGGAGTGCTGACATAAGGGTGGTGTTATTTAGATGAGCAGGTTTTCAAAATCAATAGTCAGGACACTTTTGTGGCAACATTCTAAGGGTTGAAAAATCTCCCCTTTTTTATTGAAAAAGCTCCACCTGAAGCAGTGTCAGAAATCAAAGAAACGCTGAGCTATGCCTCTTCTACCTGAGACTGTCTGTCCCTTGCTTCCCTCCTCTCTATTGTTCTGGCAACCACAGGAGAGAAAGGTGAACAAAGGGACCTCCAGATATTCACCACTCCTTCCACAACATGCTGAGGGGCCAGAGTAGGGGTTTTGCTCTGACTGGATTGGCTCATCCACTTTGTCAAATCTTTTTGCAACAATGTTGCCTGGATAAGGCCTGGTCTACACTAGGAAATTAGTTTGGTATAACTACGTTGTTATGGGGTGTGAAAAATCCACACCCCTGATCTATGCCGTTATACCGACCTAACTCCCAGTGTAGACAGTGTTAAGTTTACAGGAGAATTCTCCTATTGCCCTAACTACCACCTCTCAGAAAGGTGGATTACCTACCCCGATGGGAGAACCCCTCCCATCGGCGTAGGTAGTGTCTTCACTGAAGTGCTAACAGAGGTGCAGTTGTAATGGTGCAGCTGTGCAGCTGCAGTGTTTTAAGCCCTAAGTAATGACAAGCTATGGCCTTAGATAATACCTAGAGTGAAATAAGTGCTTACTGTGCAATGAAAGTGAAACAAATCTGTACAAAACATTTTATATCAAGGTATCAATATATCTTGAACAAACATTTTGTTTTAAAAAAACCTCAAATGTTTTGTTTGATTAAATGAAAAACTGAGATTTTCAGATGCCAGACAGAAGTTTTCATGGCACTGTGCCATCATGTGAAAATATTAGGAAAATAGGGGCCATATATAAAGGGCTGCTCAACAGAGCAGAGGGCAGTCTCTCCCTCGCTTGCTAGGGACAAGGACTGGCTGACTAGGAGCTCCGGGGCTAGAGCAATGCTGGGTAGGGTAGCAGAGCAGAAGGAGCTTCTGGCTGACCACTGCCAGACTGAGGCCCTGGAGGAAGGAAAGATAAGGTCCTAGGGCTGCCCCCACTTGCCCTGAGGGAAATAGCCAACACAGACTGCAGTTTGCCCCTGGAGCAAGGGACTAGACTGGTGACTGCAGCAGGCCACCAAGGCAAGTGGCTGGACTATAGACTGCCAATTCCCCTGAAAGGGGGGGAGACAGTGGAGCAGGGAACAGCCTGAGGGCTGTGCCCAGAAGAGGACGCTGTGGTCTGGGGAGCAACGTAGGTCCCATAGTGGTGGAGACAGAAACGCGGGAATAATGGTGAGCGAGACACCACTGGAGAAGGGTGCCCTGCGGAAGGACTTGAGCTAATTCCAGACCAACCAGCAGGAGGTGCCATGGCAGCGAGTCCTGCACCGCCACAGACCCACTATAATACCATGTTGAATGGGCTAAAGAAGATAAATTGGGTGTTTCTATTTACCCTTTCTCTTACTGGTAATACAAAAACAAGAGGCTATTCACTGACAGTTAAAAGCAACAATTTTAAAACCACTAAAAATGAAATGCTGTTTACACTACATGCTTTTAACCTGTGGAACTTATTGCAACAAGACGATTTTGAAATGAAGTACTTAATAAATTGAAGGAAGGATTAGACATTTATGTGGATATCAATAATATTCACAGTTACATTAGATAGTTTAATTTTTCTGAAGGGATATAAACTCATGATTCAGGGCATAAGTGAACCACTAATTAGCATGGGTTAAGAATAAATATTCCATAATTATCCTTTACGGGCTTTTTCACACCTCCCTCTGGGATAGCTGGCACTGGACAGTGACAGAGACAGGATAACAGCAGACTAGATAGAACGCTGGTGAGATCTGGTATAGCAACATAGGAATTGCCCATACAGAATCAGACCCAATGTCCATCTAGCCCAGTATCCAGGCTCTGACAGTGGCCAGCACTGGATACTTCAGAGGAAGGTGCAAGAACCCTGTAGTATGGAGATGTGGGACAATCTGCCATCTCATCCTAAATTCTAACAGTAACATTTTCTATGTTCCTGCGGCTAAGAAAACGAATTGATAATAGTGAGACATTTACATTTTTGAGATTTTTTTAACTGCTCCCTAAAAACCATTCAAATAACTGCTGGCATTATTATCTACCGTGGGAAAATCTACAAAGATTAAAAATAGAACTGGCTGAACATTTGATTCAGTGAAATTTGCCCTTTTCCTTCTTTGCAAATTAGCTATGAATGGACTGTCATTTTTCACCAGTTTTTGTGTTGTTTGAAATTAGATGAATGCTTAGATCGACAAATTTCAGCTTGTGAATCATTCTCAAATAGTTCCCTGTGACAGTTCCATCAAGTATTCATTATTCAAGCTGTGTGACTGGTCATGCAGATTACTCAGTATTGTTTCTATTCCCTGATTGAATGGTTGATCCCTTATAAACTATAGTCTTGGAGCCTTAAAACTTCCTTTTGTCCTGTTGGAAAAAAAATCTGTTTTTTTTTAACAGGAACTCAGTATTATTCAATAGAATTCACCCTGAAGGGCAGTGAGATTTTAAACTTCTCCTTCCATCCAAAATGAATTTTGCTTCATTGTTAAACACATTTTTGTTTTGTGATTAACCAAATTTGGGCAATGGGCCCAACATTTGTTTCCTGTGAACATTCATCTGAACAAAACTTCCCTCATACAAATGTTCATGAAAAGCAAATAGAAGGGGCTGTGCACACATGCCAAGCCAAATTCTATTTAGAAGTCATGGAAATTCCCCCAACTCTAATTCATACACTCTTTGTAAGCCCTGGCCCTTAGAAGCTGTGCAAAAGTCTAAAGCAGAGTATGGCAGTGGATTGTTGTTCTGGTTTCATTACACCTGCATGGCCTTCTTCCATGTTGGTATTTTAAGACCCACCCAGGGCTAAAGTGAAAGAGGTTCTCCATGTTTCTGGTATCTGCAGATATTCCATCGGGTTCAGTGGAACATCACTAATCAAACTGATATTACAGTACATTTTGGGGGCTCCAGCAGCAGGAGAGTTAAGGCAGATCTTGTGGGACTGGCAGTCGTCCAAATGATCTAACTGCACAGGAATATGGTCTTGTGAAAATTATCTAAGACACATGAGAAAGCACAAGGAATAAATGAAACGGATGACCATTCTACTATAACGGATCAATAGGTGTCTTTAAGAAATAAATGCTGTCTTAGACCCTATTTGACGTTAACTGAAAATAATCCTTTCTCAGCCATTTATTTACTCAAACCAATGTGAGCTGCCAGGGTTTATTAGGGTTAGACATAAGTGCTAGTGCTACCCTATCGCAATCGGGTGCCCTCAGCAAAGTCTTGTTATGGTTTCCATGATTAACACAGTGCAGCAGTAACAATAGGCCAGCTGTGCAGAAATCATTTTCTTTCTTCTGGATACTATTATGAGACTTTACTCATTTCAAAGCAATGACAGTAACTTTGTTTTCCTTTTTTTACATGAGGTCAAACAATATGGTTTAGTCCTTTATGCATTTCATATGACATTACAGGAAACATATTGAATTTGGCTTCAGCCAACCTTAGAACTATCAGTCCTTATTAATATGAAAGTCAGGATTCTAGAAGGAGAGCATGAATTATTTGAACAATGTGTGACAGCACAAGCACCCTGTCTGTCAAAGCAGGCTGTTCTTTTCTCTGTCAAGCAGGGGTAGGCTCAAGATGCCTGAGTAGCCAGTAGATGGCAGTGTTAGAGTGTAGATTAAAACCTTGGATCCACTTTGCATGAAACAAGCCAAATAAAAATGGCTTTTTGACTTGGAAGCATTTATTAAGTGAGCTCTTAGCCAAAGAATTGTCATGCAGCCAGGTTCCTGCTCTGGAAAGATCCGGGAAACCACAGGTGCTGCTCTGCTAGTGCTTTCCCTGAAATGAGACCGAAGCCCTTCTCAGAGCAAAGAAGTAGTGCATATGTCTGCTATTCATTTATTCAGAGCCACGCAATCTGCCAATCAGCCTTTACATCACTCGGTGCCTCGGGAAAAGCTGCTCAGCAACAATCTTTGTTACTCAGGAGAACCGAGCTTATGCTTTTGTGGCACTTTGAGACAGCATGGAACATTCTTTTTCTGTGAAACTCAGCATGCGTAAATCAATTTGGAGAAGACCTGAAACCTCTGACCCTCCCTGCTTCAGACCAATCCAAGCTTAACTCCTCCTCTTGCCTTCCCAGAAAAGAGGGGAAGGAAAAAAAGAAGACTGAAATGACAAGCCCAGTCACTGGAAGGTGGTTATGTTTGTCTCAGCTGAATGGATGTGCAGTTGGGTTGGGGAAACTCTTTTGAATAGATTCAGAATAGGAAAAACAAATATCCAAGTTTTGCTTGTCCTTGAAGCTGACAGCTGAATGCAACAGACGCTTAGCTTTGGCTGAAGTTTATATTATGAATATGGACAGTAGACAGTAATACCACTCATTCCTCCTCCCCTGCAGAACAGATTTAGGGCTCTATCCTGCTCCTACGGAAGTCAATGGGAGCTTTGCTATTGTCCTCAGTTTGGGAACAGGTCCTAGTTCTAAATGATCACTTCTATGCACTGAATTATGGCACACATTACTTAAGATGTATTTGGTGGTGGGGGCTGTTAAGAGGTGATGTAAAGATCTACAGAACGGAAGCCATGTGCAGTTAACAAAAACAAGAAATCGTATTGGTTCTACAAAACCTAGAAACTCTGCTACATATTTTTGAGTGCCATCTACTGGCATTTTATCTATTTACTATTTACAGATATATATAGACATCTCTAGTAGCAGAGTTAGAGGTATATTTTCAAGTCATTACTCATCTAGATTCACATTTACTGTTATTATGTGCCTTTAGTACTATGAAGCTATTTATTCTTCAATACATATTCCGCTAGGACAATTGCTATTCAGCTCCCCTTGCCAGCTTGAAAGCCACCCTAGCCTATTTTGTTTTATCTAGGAGCAAACTATGGGTCTGATTAGATCCAAATCTTCATTCAGATAGACGTGGACCAGGGCACTGGTGAAATCCACCATATTTGTACTGGTGGTATTTTTCTTATGGGCTAAATCCTACCGTCAGTTCACAGCAGTGGTTTTCCTACCAGGGCATGTGACCTGCAGGCTGCAGTATGCTGCTATACTATTTTTCCATGGGAAATGGTTGGTGGATGTATGTAGTTGTGGATCCATGGGTGCCTCCCTGCTTCTTCCCCCATTGCTTGGGGGCAAGGACCCCCAGCTAGATTGTCCCCGGTGTAGACTCTTCAAATCCTACCACTTAACCTATATAATGAAACATTAGTTTTGTTAGGTCTAAGACCCACTGCACTTGTCTGTGTGTGTGGTTGCACAAGGTCAGGGCTTGCCCCTCTGATATTTTGCAGATATCTCTATAATGAACATTTGTTTCACTGAATCTTTTTTAGAAGTGTTTCCTACACATCATTTTTCAAATTTCCGATTTTCTTAGAGCAGCTAACTCAGGAATGAGGAGAGTTTTAAAAATATATGACCAAATCCCTAGACATGAGGCTAATGAAGGGCTTAGGAATAGTGGCAGCGTGACAGAGGGGAACAAAGGAGGGGGGATTGACATTACCGTATCCGAGGTAGAAGCCAAACTTGAACAGCTTAACGGGACTAAATCGGGCAGACCGGATGATCTTCATCCGAGAATATTGAAGGAACTGGCGCGAGAAATTGCAAGCCCGTTAGCGATAATTTTTAATGAATCTATAAACTCGGGGGTGGTGCCATTGGACTGGATAATAGCTAATGTGGTTCCTATTTTCAAAAAAGGGAAAAAAAGTGACCCGGGCAACTACAGGCCTTTTAGTTTAACATCTGTAGTATGCACGGTCTTGGAAAAATTTTTGAAGGAGAAAGTAGTTAAGGACCTTGAGGTCAATGGCAATTGCGACAAATTACAACATGGTTTTACGAAAGGCAGATCGTGCCAAACCAACCTGATCTCCTTTGAGCAGGTAATAGACTTTTTAGATAAGGGAAATGCGGTGGATCTAATATACCTCGATTTCAGTAAAGCGTTTGATACGGTACCGCACGAGGAATTATTGGTTGAATTGGAAAAGATGGGGATCGATATGAAAATCCAGAGGTGGATAAAGAACTGGTTAAAGGGGAGACTGCAGCGTGTCGTACTGAAAGGTGAACTGTCAGGTTGGAGGGAGGTCACCAGTGGAGTTCCTCAAGGTTCGGTATTGGGTCCAATTTTATTTAATCTATTTATTAATGCCCTTGGAACCAAATGTAGGAGTGGGCTGATAAAGTTTGCAGATGACACAAAGTTGGGAGGTATTGCCAATTTGGAGAAGGATCGGGATATCCTGCAGGGAGACTTGGATGACCTTGTAAATTGGAGTAATAGAAATAGGATGAAATTTAATAGTGAAAAGTGTAAGGTGATGCATTTAGGGATGACTAACAAGAATTTTAGTTATAAGCTGGGGACGCATCGGTTGGAAGTAACAGAGGAGGAGAAGGACCTCGGAGTCTTGGTTGACCGCAGGATGACTATGAGTCGGCAATGTGACGTGGCCATGAAAAAAGCTAATGCGGTCTTGGGATGCATTAGGCGAGGTATATCTAGTAGGGATAAGGAGGTGCTGCTTCCGTTATACAAGGCACTGGTGAGACCTCATTTGGAATACCGTGTGCAGTTCTGGTCTCCCATGTTTAAAAAGGATGAACTCAAACTGGAATGGGTACAGAGAAGGGCCACTAGGATGATCAGAGGAATGGAAAACCTGTCGTATGAAAGGAGACTCGAGGAGCTCGGTTTGTTTACCCTAACCAAAAGAAGGCTGAGGGGGGATATGATTGCTCTCTTTAAATATATCAGAGGGATAAATACCAGGGAGTGAGAGGAATTATTTCAGCTCAGTACTAATGTGGACACGAGAACGAATGGATATAAACTGGCCGTGGGGAAGTTTAGGCTTGAAATTAGACGAAGGTTTCTAACCATCAGAGGGGTGAAATTTTGGAACAGCCTTCCGAGGGAAACAGTGGGGGCGAAAGACCTCTCTGGCTTTAAGATTAAGCTAGATAAGTTTATGGAGGGAATGGTTTGATGGGATAACGTGATTTTAGTCAGTTAGTCAACAATGTGCCATCGCTGATAAATAGTATCAATGGTCAATGAGGGTCTGGCTGGAGAATCTTGCCTGCATGCTTGGGGTTCAACTGATCGCCATATTTGGGGTCGGGAAGGAATTTTCCTCCAGGGTAGATTGGCAGAGGCCCTGGAGGTTTTTCGCCTTCCTTCGCAGCATAGGGTGGGGGTCGCTAGCTGGAGGATTCTCTGCGACTTGAAGTCTTTAAATCACAGGATTTGGGGACTTCAACAGCTGAGTTAAGGGAAAGGGGGTGGGTCAGCTTTTGTGGCCTGCATCATGCGGGAGGTCAGACTAGATGATCATAATGGTCCCTTCTGACCTTAAAGTCTATGAGTCTATGAGTCTATGAGTAGGCCTAAGGAAAGAAAGGTTTGGATGCTTTGAAGAGTAAGCAGAGTATAAAGGAATATCAGTACTTTGGGGAAAAAAATTCTGTGGCTAAATTTAGGCAGCATCTTCTACGTAAAATGAAAAAAAGTGGCTGGGGAAGACCCTTGGCGTGCAACAATGGATTCTCAGTGCTGGACTTCCATTAAATTGATGCAGTTCACACTCCACAAACACTCCAGGCCTGTAAGGCAGATTCTGGAGTGATTCCTGGTGTCGTGTTCATGGTCATTTTGCCTTTATACTTCCGTTTTGTTTGGTGCAGCTTACTTCTGCCCCTGGAAGGAATAATCTGCACAGAAGGCTGTTTATGAAACCAGCAGCAGCCAGGATATGGGCTCACAATCATGCTGCTTTTGTAAGGTTAGTGGCACATCTGTTTTGGGTAAAGTTGTCACAAGGCTGGAATTTGGCCTATAGTGTAAGATCTTGCATGTGATTTGTTTGGGTTGTGCTTATAATATCCCCCCTTTATTTCATTTGTGTAACATTTTAAAAAGAAAAGTCATCTGAATCGAACAATTAACTGGTCTGGTTTACACTCTGTTGGATGGAATTTGAAAATAAAATAAACAAACATTAGCTATTTGATTGTGGAGTCATAATCTCTTTGATTCAGAGTATGGAAATTTCTCTTCTTATTCCTTCTAGAGATGGGCTGGTCTCCAAAACCTGTGGAGTGTTCAGTTTGGATTAATATTTTAAAGTTGGGATGCTTATATGAAGCTTTTCCATACCGTTTTGGGTTGGAAATGGGTTTGGAAATCGTGAAGGAACAGGTTCTGTTTTCAGACTGATAGTACTTCCTGTATTTGGTTTGCTCAGAAATACCTCAAGCACAGCCTTTCATGCAGTGGTTTGTTATTTTTGCTTCATGTCTTGGCCCTCACATCAGGATAGAGACAAAAGAAAATGTATTAAAGGAACACTTGTCAAGATAGAACCTTCTAGCAAAAATATTCCATACTTGGGTTCCTTAAACTGCAGGGCCCAGATCCTATCATCAGACCTGGGAAAATGTATACCTTGGTAGAACCCACTGAAATCAGTGGGACTCCAACCCAGCATAGGGCTGCCTGCATGGATTTGCCCACAGTATTGGGGCTTTAATTATTAAAGTGGCAATTGCCTTAATCTCATTTATTTTTCATAATTTGGGCAACATGTTTACATGTCAAATCTCTCTCAGCCTAATTTAGACTGACAATATCTCTAAAAAAGAAAAGTTAATCAAAAGGTTTTGAGCTTTACATAATAGATTTGGGTTTCATTTCAAATTTGGCAGAACTTTGGGTTGGTTCTTATTTTATCCCCACTGCTTTGCCCAGTCCTAATATGGACGTAATACACATCCTATACAAAACCATAAGCATTTATTTAGGGTCAGATCCTGCAAGCTGCCAATCCCCTCCTGAGAGCTGCTGAGTCCCAGTGGAGCTCAACAGTTCTTGAGCACACTTAGGAAGTGCACAGCACCTTGCAGGTTCAGTCTTTGGAGTCCCAGGTTGCTAGTATAAGCTTTTGTGGTAGAACAAAGTAGGGTCCCAATTCTGTAAACTGCCCACCCCGGGCAGACCACTGCATCTGTGTGGATCCTCATTGAAACCAATGAGGTGCCATATAGGTGCAGAAAATTTCCCCTCTAGAGCAGCTTGTGGGATTGGGGCCTAGGTATATAATTTTAATTCACAGTACTGGATACCAGTCCACCAACTCCAGTCCTGAATTCAGCTAGCCTGTTTCAAATCAGTTTGAAACATCAGTGAAAATCTGTGTGGCACTTGCTCAACCCCTTTTCCAAGTCAAAGCAGATTATTCATAGTTTTCTTTAATGTCTGCTGTTTTGTTTATGGGGAACGGTTCAAGGAAGTTTTTCTTTAATTCAAAACAAACACTTTGCTTGCACACAGATTGTTTGAGCTTTAGCTGTTCCGCTGGAGCCTGCACGACAGGTGTTGCTATAGCAAGAACATTTTGTGGATCAAAAAAAAAAAAGGAAAGAGAAAGATGTCCCATGGTGAACCATGGCTGCTGATTGTTTCCCACTTGTCAATCTTTACGATAAAACTCTGATTAGCAATTAGAACTGTGAGACATGTTGTGTACATATGACTGTTGGCCATTCTTGATCCCACTGAAGTCAATGGGATCTTCCCTGTACATTTTAATAGGAGCAAGATCAGGCCCATAAAATATAATTGGTGATTTTACGCATTTTATAGTTACTCAAAAGTACAAATCCATACAAAATAAATATAAAACAAATTAAAAATATATGTTGGAGGTGAGAGTGAAAAAGATGGGCCAAGTATTAGTAATTTTTACCAGTTCAAACCCATTCCAGCTAAGTACTGGCTATAAGCCACATCATCTGATAGTTGTTCAGTGGCCTACATGAAATCAGTCAATTATTATTAAAAGGATTGTTGGTTAAGCACTTACATTGTAACTGATGTTGTACAAGACCCAAAATACAGACAATCCTTCCAGAGCTCATAATGCAAACAAAACAGACACAGTGTTGACAGGATGCATTGGAGATCCCCTTAGAGAGAATAATACATTTACAAAATATTTGTCTAGTTATCGACGAACTTATGTGCAGTGATTCAGGAATTTTCAGAAGCACACATTAACATTTCAAATATTGTATTAGTGACAACAGGTTGAGCTCCTCAGTTGTAATGCAGGTACTATTCAATACTTTGCTCAGGAAGGTGCTTTTTAGACTGAACAACTCAGGGCAAGGGACTGTCTCTGTCTTGAATATCTGGAAAGCACCTAGCTTTAATTGACCTTCAGGTTAGCATAGCTGTGTGAATCAACTTCATGAAATCTGACACCAGGAACTGACTGACAAAATATATGATTGCAGCATGTGTGGCAATGAAAACTAACTGTAAAATACAGAAAAAGCTGTCTACAAAAATTTAACAGCAGACTTCCCTCTGGTGGGTGGACAGTTGCTTCTTCACCTCTGGCATGCCACATGTGGATGAGTACTTCTTTTGGTGTTCCTTGGTGTGCACACAGTGCAAACAGAGTTTAACTTCACTGCAGTTAGGATGAGGAGAACTTGGAGAGGAAGGAAGCATCCATAACCACAAAGGAAAAGCTAGAGAAAATTGTTGTAATAATTCCATGTAAAGTGGTGGACAATCCTATTACAACTGTTCTGATTGTATTAGGTTGTGGGAATGGAATGGAATAGAAAATAAGACTTTGATGAGGCTTTGGTAGTGTATGATAGGGTAGTGGGGAGAAGGATAACCGAAGATGGGACCAGACGGATTTGATTATGACACATAATGGACAGTGAATGGAAGGAAGTCAAAACAGGAGCCAGATGGAAAAAATTAATTGATTTAGACAGTAGTTTGCTCCTTGCAGCGGTAGTGCTTAATCATCAATAATCTCCTTCTTCCTTCCCTATTATAGCTATTGACAGTGCATGAGCCTCATGTCTCCACAAGCTGGAAGATGGTGCCGTTGGACATAGAGGTGTGTGCTATCTGTGTATGGCTGGCATTTTATTTCATTTTAATCTATGATGTTTTACAATCTCTCCTGATGGCTTTATATAGATGTTGAACAGGATGGAGGAGAGACTGTACCCCTGAGGGACTCCTCAGGAAAAGTCTCTACAGATGGAGGAGCAGGTTCCTATCTGGGTTCAGCCTGAAATAATTGACTGAAGCCAACTCAATATGATTCTACTAACTCCTGACACAGCTCTGAGGCTGAACAGCAAGAGTCCATGGTTGAACATATTAAATGGTTTGGAGAAGTCTAACACCATCAGTATGGATGGATGGCCCCTGTCCATGGCCTACAAGAGATCCATCCGTGATATCAATACTGTCTCTATGTGACTGAGCGCTGAGTAACAGCAGCTGAGCCAGCACTCTGGTCACTGCAACTCTAATTAGTTACTCCAGAGCAGACCTCATTAAGAAGAGTTTTGCTTAATTGATAAGTTGAAGAGAACTAAGAGGCTAATGAGGCTGTTGATACAAAAGGCACAGGAAGCTCTCTCCCCTGCTTGCCCCAGGAGCTGAGGGCCCCTAGGACTGTAGGGGTGAGTCTATATAAGGGTGAAGGAAGCTAATATTGTAAATAAACTGCACAGAGTGTTTTACCAGCAAAAAGATCTCTGATCTGTTTGTGGACTTGAGCAGAGGCAGGAGCTCGTGGGCCCTGCCATGCTATGCTTCATGTCCTGGCAGGGGTGGTCCAGAACACCAACATAATCAGGGTGTCTTTTGTATATGTCTGTAAGTGTGCTTCTCATCTAGCTTTCATAAGAATGGGAGATTAGATACCAGGTGGTAGCTGGAGTGATGGCTTCTTACATACTTCCAAGGTTATGATGAACTTTAAGGTGCATGGCAAATTTCCTTCCCCAAAGGATGTGTTGAGGATCTCTGCTATCATGGGTTCAGAGTTGCCACACCACTTGGCAATGGTGATCTTCATTTAACAGTTTCCACAATTTAAGAGCTGGTGGACCAGATTCTGCTCTCTGTAATACTGATTGTAAATCTGCAGTTACTCCATTCATTTCAATGGAGTTACTTCAGTCATAGGCTGCTGAAGCTAAAACCAGCCTGTTAAAAGGAGACTCTTAGATGAATAAATTTGGGCTCCTCAGTGGTTCTGGAATCAGCTACCTCTGAGAAAATACCTGTGCTGAAGGTATAATAAGAAAGACTGATTGAGATGCAGTCACTAACTGATCTTTTCAAACGTCATAAATGTTTGATCATGGTGTAGCTCTTGTGGGGTTAAGACACCAAGCTCTGCTTATAAATGAGATGTTGCCTCTGAGAATCTCCAGCACCATAAGCATTGTGTAGAAAAGTCAAGAAAAAAGGGTATCTTGGAGGCTTTTGCAGTTTTTGTGAGGGGAATTTGTGCTAGACAGTAATGATGGTGAATTAAACTTCTTTTTAATAATAGATTACTCATGTTCAGCTATCATAGAAAATCCATTCCTGGGTTCATGTGGGTTCAACAGTTTCTGACAGAAAGAGGAGAGGAGAGGTTTCCTGAACCAAAGACAGAGAGGTAGTCTGAGGCTGTTTCAGGAAGTATGGGTTGAACTTGCATCTGCTCTAGCCTCCTCAATGTGCATTTCTGCTGGTCAAGAAATGTAAACTTATTTTTGTGAAAAATTTGGAATTTAAAGTTACTTTCATTTTGAAGTGTTCTAAAATGTCATATTTTAAATATTTACTCTAAAGTTGTGAACAAATTCTATTCTTGACATTTTTATTGAGAATATTATTGAAAACATTATACTGTTGTAAAAGCAAGATTGCAATAACCATTTTGATAATCTGATGAACATTTTGAAAAAACACTGAAAAAGCATAACATTTAATTAAAAAACAAACAAAATTTGACAGTGTCCACAATTTTTCACACAAAAAAAATTGTTTTTGAAAAACATTTTTCAATTTAAAAGCTCTTTGCTCAAAAAAGTTGAGCAGTTCTAGGTATGTTACACTAGCCCAGGCTGCCTCTAGAGTCCATTAGAGTGACTGATTTACTCACTTAGGGCTAGATTCTGATAGCCTTGCTCATGCTGAATAGATGGGACTGCTTGTGGAGTAACGGGCTGGTCAGCATAAGGGTATCTGAATATGTGATGTGAATTGTTGCTTGGAAAATATTGACAGTGTGTGTTATGTCTCGGGATGCTCATTCAGAGAAACTTTAGCAGACTGGTTGGGTACGGCAATAGCTGAAGTCTTTTGTACTTTGAGGTTCCAATTTTCCCCTTTTGACTGTGCTAACAGCTATGCACATGCTCCTGTGTGTCACTTGTTAGTCATCTCCCACTTCAGGCAATGCTCCGTGTCTTTTGTACACTGTGGAAAGTGGTGAAATTTCTTTTATTTTAATATTTAGGTGTATTAATGCATCATTTAATTTTCAAAATGTCAGCTGGATCAATGGTTCAAAAGTATCTAAGTTTGCAAATGGGGTTCAACCCATTATTTTAATGTGGGTACTGAGAGATTCCTTCTTTCTATATCACCTGTATGTGACAGAATGCTTCTCTTCCACTTATTTCACTTCACCACTCAGAAACCAGTGATGGGCATGGTACAAGAACCTGAGTTGAAAAGAATTATCCTGAAGGCTAAGATCTTGCTTGCTTACTTACTTTCTTTCACAAAACTATGAAATAAAAATTTTACAAGTAAATTCCAGGCACTTGATTTACATGGGCCTGTTTTATCAACATTTCTTACTAGACCTGTAATGTATTTGGGGCTATGATATTATTCTAAATGCCTATGGTATAGCCACGCTTCCTCCACCTCTTTACATTTCTGTTATCTTGTTTGGTGGGTTTCTTTTTTTTTTTTTTTTAATCTTAAGGCATAGACCAATCCACTGTTTTCTGCAATGATTTTGCTCACAGGTTCACTCTAAACAACCATGCCATATTCCCAGGACATCCATAAATCTGATATATTTTGACTATTTATCTTGCAGGCAATAAATATCCGTTTACAAAGTGCTTTTTATGAATTAGATCAAATTACATTTGGGCTGCTGTAGTCCTGGAGAAAGAGGTGCCAGGCATTTGATGCAGGAGAACATTGTATTTAACTTCAGGGGAGAACAAAACTTGTGATTTTTATCATCAAAGGTGAAGCAGCAAAGCGCTATTTCTTGTTAACATTAAACCATTTATTCTTATTTAGCTGTCAGTTTTATTACAAGCTTTAAGTCCGATGCTCATGACAAAAAGTTCAAGCACATTTCAAAATGAATTGGTTACGTACATATTTCAGAAAGTTCTGTTTTATAGATGGTATCTTAGGATGGCTTATGGATTACTATTGATTAGAAATTATTAAAAAAGAAAATTGAAAAGTTGATATTCAGAGCTGCTGAAATTAGCTCAAGTCTCATCAGAACACATTCTCACTCATTTATTGTACTTACGGGATGGTATTATTCTGCGAACTCCAAAAGAACATTGCAGTATTTGGGATTTTGGTTAAATGATCATCCAACAACCTGTTACTCATACAAGTAATCGTTGCTCATGAAAGTACCCTTAAAAAAATACTAGAATATTCCATAGTAATCACCCCAAATCACTAGTGGATTACAATATGCCTGAATTTTCACGCACACCAGTGAAATCAGTAGTAATTCCACCGAAGTCAGTAGAATTACACTGGTGTAAAAGTAGTGTAAATAAGAAGAGGTGATTACCGTAGAAGACTGGCATTTATTTATTATAAGGGAAGTCTTACTGAAATCAATGGAACTACTCAAATAAATAAGGATTAATTGTCTGTATGACCAGGGGTGAAAGTAACTTCATGGACTTACCAGTACACAGGGCAGCTGGGGTCCTGGGCAAGGTGTGGGGGTGGCTCTGGGCCCCTGGAAGGGACGGAGCCTTGGGATGAAGGGGTGGGGCTGGGGCCAGACTCTCTGTCAGCCCTTCAGTGCTGCCTGGCCTGCGCCACCCGGGGCTCTGGCTGCTGGCACAGTAGTGGTGGCCAGGAGCCCCAGGTCCTTTTAAATCGCCAGGCCCTGGGGAAACTTCCCCTTTCCCCCCTCCATCAGTAGCTCTGCCGGTACAGTCGGCTATGTACCGGCGGCCACTTTCTTACTGGTATACCATACCGGACCTTACTCACTTACTTTCATCTCTTGGTGTGACACAAGTAAATACAGGACCAAATTTACTAACTTGTGTGAAGCTGTAGTATTGCATTCCATAAATTCTGCTTGTCTATATTTGTTCTTAAGGAGGAAAGATTATTTCATTTTAAATACTTTCTTAAATTTAACCTCTCTGATCCATTTGGAGATGAATCCTTCAATTCTTTTGCAGATACCTAGCCCAGCTGTTTTACTGATCTCCCAGCCACTATCCTGCCACTTCTGTAACTGATGTCTGGCACAGCAGCTCAGAAATCAGTCCAGTGGCTGACAGCAGATTGCCAAAACTGTGAAAGGAAAAGATAGCTTTACCATGTGGCTTTGAGCTCCTAACAGTATTTACATACTTGGGCAAATCAGTGTAAGGAGTCCAATCTCATAGTTTTCCTTGGTTTATGTGGCATTGGAGTTTTTTTCACTGCACAAATTACAAGGCCAGCTTATTTTATGATGAAGCTGGATGGCTAACCTCCCTTACACTTCATGGCAAGAAACAAATATAATAAAAGTGAGTGACTTTAGTGCACAGCAACAAAATTAGCATCCGGTGAGCTTTCAAATACTGCACTTCTACTTACCTCTGGCAACCAATGTCCTGTGATGTTCAGCTACTGAGCCCAAATGATCTTTAACCTATAGATTTGCATTTGGAGCACCCCAGCACATGATTCTTGCAAATTCTGATTTCATAGAGAAAGCACATTGGGCCAAAAATGGGAAACAGTGCTTTTGCCACAGTGAAAATGTGTACATTTCCCTACAAATAAGGGGGATCATGATTAAATGGATGACCTAGCAGTCCTCAAGTGTTACTAATTTAAAGGGTGAGTGACTTATCAGATATTGTATAGTTGTGTAATTATATACTTGTCTATGTTAAATATAGAAAGAGTGAAAATCCAAGTTAATTTCCTTCTTTCTATCTGAACCTTAAATCTTTTGGCTAAGAGAGGCTGAGCAGAACAGTACTGGAAACTTCAGGGATGCTTTGACCAGGTCACTCATCATATGGGGTGTAGATATATTTTATACATACAATACAATTAATGGATGTTTGAAAACTTTGTCCTGTACCGCATCTTTTTTCCTTTATTTTTTCTAATTTTTTGTGTGAATAAGTAAGGATGGAAAAGATGATCCATGGAGTTCTGAAAGGAAGATGGGTGCTGAAGCTCAGGGGCGATGATTATGAAGTTGTATGTGGCGAGATTTCCTCCTTTTTGCATATGTGAAATATTTCCCACCACTCTATTCCCCCTCAAATCCCATGAATAGGTTTTAAATACATTTTAAAACATAATTCTAACCAGTTGGAACAGCAGGTCTGTATAAATAAATCCTCCGAATCATTCGTTTAGCCAGTAGTCTGGAAAATGACACTGTTCTAAGGATTAATACCACTCCGTGACATGCTAAAGTAAAACTAAGACCAACCCATTTTCAACACTCACTGCCTAAGGTGCCCCAACATGTGCACATAAGCTGCACACTCCACAACCTACATTTTCAAGAGTGATTGGTGATTTTAGGTTTCCCAGTGTGAGCCACCTTGACGCAAACTGGTTTTCAGGAGTTTTGAGCATCCACCTTTTGAATATCAGGCTCCTTTAACATGATTTAAGTTTATCACTCAAAAATGGAGGCACCCAAAATCACTACTATTCTTGAAAATTTAGTATGTACTTGTGCAAAACAATTGTTTCAGTCAAGTAATATTTTCTGAGCACAAAAACAATTTCACACATATGAAAGTGCATTTTGAATGATCAAATATTTGCACCAACATACTTTTTTAGTGCAAATTTGGCACTGACTTTGGAAACATTAACCCATGAAGTAGTTAGCTCTATGGAGAAAAGACTGTCTTCTATTTTATGTTTGCAATGCCCAGTGCAATGGCACCCCAAAAGCTGTTGACATGGTCAGTATTTTTTGTTGTTCACCAAAACAATTCTGCCTTTAATGGTTTCTTGAAAATGTTATCAAAATGGCTATAGAAAATTTTTGTTTAGCAAAAAACAGATTTTTGGGAAACAAAACATTCAAATAACCTTTCAAGGCTCTTGCTCAGAGTGCTGCCCCAACAAGGCCAGAAAGCTATGGCACTCCCTCCCCAGGCACTCACCCTTATTGTTTGGCTGTTATGTGGCCTTCTCTCACTGGAAGCAGGATCAGGCCCATCTGTCATAACACACATGGAAAACCACAGCCATTGCAATAACAAAGACATTGTATCCCAAGAAGAGGGTCAAAGAAATGAAATTGTAACAGTCTGATGTTATTTGGTTGAAGAAGAAATAAGGTATAGTCAGAAAGTAACTGTGAACTCTCCCTGCTTGGGATTTTTTTTCATTGAGGGCATGTTAAAGAAAACTGCCTCATAAAACTCTTAGGCAAATCATAGCCATAAATCATGGGCAGCAAAACAATTTTCCCCAAGCCAATGGCAAATTGTTGCTATACCTTGAGTGTAAATTACTAACAATCAGCAACTCACCTAGGAAATGGAGCAAGTCTACAGTATATTTACAATTTATCAGAGGTGAATACACTTTTGACAGAATTTAAGATCCACATAAAAATATAAAGAAATGGGCTAGACCCTCAGGACTTGCTGAAATCCCCTTAGTAAAGGACCCAAGAGCAGGGGGGGAAAGCTGTTGTGTACTACCTTTATATCTCCTCTTCCCAGTGCTGGTTCTGACTGAGGGATGGTTTGATACCTGATCAAGTTAGACTTATTCTGTAACACAAGACAAGAAAATACATATGGGCCACATTCAGATGTTGTTTACAAAATCTGGTGTAAATCTAAACTAACTGCATGGACTGCAAGGGAGTTACTCTAGACTTAGAGTCATAGACTTTAAGGTCAGAAGGGACAAATATGATCATCTAGTCTGACCTCCTGCACAACGCAGGCCGCAGAATCTTACCCACCCACTCCCGCAACAAACCCCTAACCTATGCCTGAGCCACTGAAGTCCTCAAATCATGGTTTAAAGACTTCAAGGTGCAGAGACTCCTCCAGCAAGTGTCCTGTGCCCCCACGCTGCTGAGGAAGGCGAAAAATCACCAGGGCCTCTGCCAATCTGCCCTGGAGGAAAATTCTTCCCCTACCCCAAATATAGCAATCAGCTAAACCCTGAGCATGTGGGAAAGACTTAGCAGCCAGACACCCAGGAAAGAATTCTCTGTAGTAACTCAGATACCACGCTATCTAACATCCCATCACACGCCATTGGGTATATTTACTGCTAATAGTCAAAGATCTAATTTTGGCAATTAATTGGCTATCCCATCATACCATCCCCTCCATAAACTTATCAGATATGTCTTTTGCCCTCATTGCTCCCCTTGGAAGGCTATTCCAGAACTTCACTCCTCTGATGGTTAGAAACCTTCATCTAATTTCAAGTCTAAACTTCCTGATAGTCAGTTTATATCCATTTGTTCTTGTGTCCACATTGGTACTGAGCTTAAATAATTCCTCTCCCTCCCTGGTATTTATCCCTCTGATATATTTATAGAGAACAATCATATCTCCCCATAGCCTTCTTTTGGTTAGGCTAAACAAGCCGAGCTCTTTGAGTCTCCTTTCATAAGACAGGTTTTCCATTCCTCGGATCATCCTAGTAGCCCTTCTCTGTACCTGTTCCAGTTTGAATTCATCCTTCTTAAACATGGGCAACCAGAACTGCATACAGTATTCCAGATGAGGACTCACCAGTGCCTTGTGTAATGGTACTAACACCTCCTTATCGCTACTGGAAATACCTTGCCTAATGCATCCCAAGACCGCATTTGTTTTTTTCATTGCCATATCACATTGGCGGCTCATAGTCATCCTGTGATCAACCAATACTCTGAGGTCCTTCTCCTCCTCTGTTACTTCTAACTGATGAGTCCCCAGCTTATAACAAAAAGTCCTGTTATTAATCCCTAAATGCATGACCTTGCACTTTTCACTATTAAATTTCATCCTATTACTATTACTCCAGTATACAAGGTCATCCAGATCTTCTTGTAGGATATCCCGGTCCTTCTCTGTATTGGCAATACCTCCCAGCTTTGTGTCATCCACAAACTTTATTAGCACAGTCCACTTTTTGCACCAGGGTCAGTAATAAAGAGATTAAATAAGATTGATCCCAAAACTAATCCCTGAGGAACTCCACTAGTAAACTCCCTCCAGCCTGACAGTTCACCTTTCAGTATGACCCTTTGTAGTCTCCTCTTTAACCAGTTCCTTATCCACCTTTCAATTTTCATATTGATCCCTATCTTTTCCAATTTAACTAATAATTCCCCATGTGGAACCGTATCAAATGCCTTACTGAAATAGAGGTAAATTAGATCCACTACGTTTCCTTTGTCTAAAAATTCTGTTACCTTCTCAAAGAAGGAGATCAGGTTGGTTTGGCATGATCTACCATGTTGTATTTTGTCCCAATTACCATTGGCCTCAATGTCCTTAACTACTTTTCCTTCAAATTTTTTTCCAAGACCTTGCATACTACAGATGCCAAACTGACAGGCCTGTAGTTACCCAGATCACTTTTTTTTCCTCATTTCTTAAAAATAGGAACTATGTTAGCAATTCTCCACTCATATGGTAAAATCCCTGAGTTTACAGATTCATTTAAAATTCTTGTTAATGGGCTTGCAATTTCATGTGCCAGTTCCTTTAATATTCTTGGATGAAGATTATCTGGGCCCCCTGATTTAGTCCCATTAAGTTGTTTGAGTTTGGTTTCTACCTCGGATGTGGTAATATCTACCTCCATATACTCATTCCCATTGGTCATCCTACCATTATCCCTAAGCTCCTCATTAGCCTCATTAAAGACTGAGGCAAAGTATTTGTTTAGATATTGGGCCATGCCTCGATTATCCTTAACCTCCACTCCATCCTCAGTGTTTTGCGGTCCCACTTTTTTTTTTTGTTTTCTTATTTATATGGCTATAGAACCTTTTACTGTTGGTTTTAATTCCTTTTGCAAGGTCCAACTCTACATGGCTTTTGGCCTTTCTCACTTTATCCCTACCTGTTCTGACCTCAATAAGGTAGCTGTCCTTTCTGATCCCTCCCATCTTCCACTCTTTGTAGGCTTTCTGCTTTTTCTTAATCACCTCTCTGAGATGCTTGCTCATCCAGCTTGGTCTACAACTCCTGCCTATGATTTTTTCCCCCTTTCTTGGGATGCAGGCTTCTGATAGTTTCTGCAACTTTGATTTGAAGTAATTCCAGGCCTCCTCCACCTTTAGATCCACAAGTTCTTCAGTCCAATCCACTTCCCTAACTAATTTCCTTAATTTTTTTAAAGTTAGCCCTTTTGAAATCAAAAACCCTACTCATAGATCTATTTTTGTTTATCCTTCCATTTAGTTTGAACTGAATTAGCTCATGATGACTCGAACCAAGGTTGTCCCCTACAACCATTTCTTCTATGAGGTCTTCACTACTTACCAAAACCCAAATCTAAAATGGCATCCCCTCTTGTTGGTTCAGCAACTACTTGGTGAAGGAATCCATCAGCTATCGCATCCAGTAAAATCTGAGCCCTATTATTATTACTAGCACTTGTCCTCCAGTCTATATCTGGGAAGTTAAAATCTCCCATGATCACACAATTCCCATTAGTATTTACTTCATTAAAAGCATTAAAGAGGTCTCTATCCATATCCAAATCAGATCCCAGTGGTCTATAGCACACCCCAAGCACTATCCCGGGGAGGCTCTAGTAGCTTTCTTCCCCAATGTGATTTTTGACCAGACTGACTGTCTTATCCATTCCATCACTTCTTATTTCTTTGTAGTCTAACTCGTCATTGATATACAATACTACTCCACCACCTTTGCCTTTATTTCTGTCTTTCCTAAACAGCACATACCCTTCAATACCTGTACTCCAGTCATGACTACTGTTCCACCATGTTTCTGTTATCCCTATAATATCTGGTTTTACTTCCTGCACCAGTAACTCTAGTTCCTCCATTTTGTTACCTAGGTTCCTTGCATTGGTGTACAAACATCTTAATTTTTGCTGTTTGGCGTCTCACATTCTTTACCTGATTAGGCATAGACATTCTACCGCCAGTATCACCTATTAGACTGGTATCTACACTACCCTTCCTCCTTATGTCCATTCTCCTACCCACAGCTGTATCCCTTTTTACTTCATTTTCTTCCCTCTCGATGTTAAAATCTGGTGCGGAGATTACCTGGACATCTCCCAACCATTGCCCCCAAATTCCTAGTTTAAAGCTCTCTTAATCAATTGTGCCAGGCTCCATCCCAGAAGTCTATTTCCCTCCCTACTCAGGTGAAGTCCATTCCGAGAGAACAGTCCTCTGTCCATGAATGCCTCCCAGTGGCCATACATCCCAAAGCTCTCCTTATAGCACCACTGTCTGAGCCATCTGTTGATCATCATAATCTTGTCACACCTTTGTTGCCCTTCTCTAGGAACAGGCAGAATCACCTGAGCCTTGATTTCCTTGAGCTTCTTCCCCAGCCTGGCATAGTTTCCCTTGATACATTCCAGCGAGAATCTAGCCGTATTATTTGTTCCCACATGAAGGGCAATCAATGGATTATTTCCCACTCCCATTAGGATCCTCTTCAGCCTCAGGTCCACATCCTGTATCTTAGAATCCAGCAGACAGCACATCCTTATGTTCTCTGGATCTGCGCTGGTTACAGGCCTGTCTATTCCTCTCAGTAAGGAGTCCCCAATTATGTAGGCCTGCCTTCTCCTGGTGATGGTGCGATTCTCTGGTCTATCTCCTGTTCCCTCTAGCTGCAAGTCCTCTCATTTCCTATTCTCCCTTGCAATCCTCTGCAACCCATCCTGTATCCTCCTGGGGCTCATATTTGGTGTTGTTATCTCCATTGACTCTTCCCCTCTTCCTATAGAACTAGCTGCTCTTCTCTTCTTCCTTGCCCTCTCATCTTCAGTGACCACCTTCTGTGCCCCTTCTTCATTTTCCAACTCCGCAAACCTGTTCCTGAGCTCTATTTCTCCTTCACTAGCCTGTCTTTTCCTCTGCCTGGTTCTCTTAGTCACATGCTTCCACTGTCCACTTTCCTTACCCAGCAGTCTCCCCTCAGAGTTCTTTGGTCCTGCTTCCATCTGCAAGTCTGAGCTTTTCCCTTCAGCCTCCTCATGTCTTTGCTCCATCATCTGCTTGAACCGCCTTCTAAACTCAACCAGAGTTTCCACCTGCATCTCCAATCCTCAGATTTTTTCTTACATAAGAACGGCCGTATCGGGTCAGACCAAAGGTCCATCTAGCCCAGTACCCTATCTACTGACAGTGGCCAATGCCAGGTACCCCAGAGGGAGTGAACCTAAACAGGCAATGATCAAGTGATCTCTCTCCTGCCATTTATCTCCATCCTCTGACAAACAGAGGCTAGGGACACCATTCCTTACCCATCCTGGCTAATAGCCATTAATGGACTTAACCACCATGAATTTATCCAGTTCTCTTTTAAACGCGGTTATAGTCCTAGCCTTCACAACCTCCTCAGGTAAGGAGTTCCACAAGTTGACTGTGCGCTGCATGAAGAAGAACTTCCTTTTATTTGTTTTAATCCTGCTGCCTATTAATTTCATTTGGTGACCTAGTTCTTGTATTATGGGAATAAGTAAATAACTTTTCCTTATCCACTTTCTCCACATCACTCATGATTTTATATACCTCTATCATATCCCCCCCTTAGTCTCCTCTTTTCCAAGCTGAAGAGTCCTAGCCTCTTTAATCTCTCCTCATATGGGACCTGTTCCAAACCCTTAATCATTTTAGTTGCCCTTTTCTGAACCTTTTCTACTGCCAGTATATTTTTTTTCTTCCATCAGCTCTATCAGGCGACACTTCATGCAGACGAAACTCTTTTCAGGTACCCCCTCTAGGATCATGTACATACCGCAGCTTACACATCCAGTCATCTTCATTGTGTCTTCCACTGCTTGGGTCACTACCACTGCTGTCTCTGTATCTGTCATAGCCTTCCCACCTAAGTCCCATTAGTCCAGGAAACACAAACCATACCAAAACACCACCACCCACAGCAAAAGAAACCTACAACACTGCCAGAGGACCACACACTCCCTTCACTAGCCTGTCTGTTCCTCTGCCTGGTTCTCCTAGTCTTCCTTGCAAACTCCCACTCAAACTCCTCTGTTTACAGCTCTGTTTGCTGGCTCCTGTGCCATTGCCTGACTGGCTACCTTTATAGGACCCCTAATCAGAGAAGCCCTGCCCCCTAATCAGGGCTCAGCTTCTCTCCCAGCACACTGCCCCTACCAGCCTCTACAAATGCCTTCTCCTCCAATAGAACTCCCACTCAAACTCCTCTGTTTACAGCTGTTTGCTGACTTACATTATTGTAAAAGAGATCAAAATCTGGCCTAAGTGGGCATTAAGGATGAACACCCACATGTGAGTTCTTTTCTCTTGACACATGATGACAAAATGAAGGACATAAAGGGGACACACTTTAAAATGTGCTCATTTTTCATGGCTACTGTTTGTATCCTGCTAGTAATGCTATAAAATGTCCATTTTGCAACCTGCTATATAAATGAAAGAAATGGAAGTAATGCTCCTCTCTGTCTTTTGTTTCCTTGATATTCCCCTGGTTTATATCAGGTAGCAATATAATACTTTTGTGAATAAAATTCTTCACTGAGCTGCATGTACACTTCTAGGTGATCATAGACTTGGCATTTGAGCCTTTCCATTGTTCGGTGTCATGCTATTCTCTACACAGGACGAACCTAATGTGATCAACCTACTCACTTATTGCTGGGTACCTGCCCTTCACCCAAGCTGAGCTTCAGGGAAAGGATCTAGCCAGAGGAGGGACTGTTCCAGCCAGCAATAGAATTCATAATTTCCAGAGAACAAGAGAAGGAATTAACATCCTGGGGTCAGCGAGGATCAAGCTTAGGAAAGAACCAGAGGCTGCATGTGAGCAAGGGCTGCAGCCTGGGTGCTGGGTTGTGAAGACTGAGCCAGGCAAATGTAACTTGTTGCTGGCTGTAGCCAGCAGTAGCCACAGCAGGTGGATGCAGAGCCTGCATGTTGGAGGACAGTGCACAGGGATGACAGTGAAGTGCAGTTATCCTTCTGACCTGCCCTTAGGGGCTGGGTTAGGAACTGCTGTTTTGAGCTCTTAAAAATAATTATGCCTGAGGAGTTTGCATCTTTTAATTTTTGGTACTTCCTCAAAGTCAGGGTACATTCTATCCCACTGAGACCTAGCGTTTAGAACATCGCCACCCCTCACCTCTGAGCTTGTGGTATGCAGTACATGCTACCACACTTCTAGGGAGGACTGGTGTACCACATTATTCACAGTGACATCCCACAGTGGGGTTGGTAACAATATGGCACTGCTTTTTTTAATTTCATGGGGTCTTGTTGGGCATGGTGCTTGTGTGCTTATGACCCATGCATGGGGGAGTTTAGTTAATGTTGTTCTTACAAATGGTCATATCTGGTGTTTTGTAACTTTCACAGTGGCTAATCATCAATAGTTACTAAATAATATTATTAATTAAGCATGATCGACATGGAAGCGTAAGGTCCCTCAGGTTATGAAGCTCCAATCACTGTTCAGCCCTAATTTTGAATCCCAAATAGGAAAACACAGGACCTGTGTTCTTCAGCCACATTCTTTCCCTCTTGAATAATTTTTGGCTCTTCCAGTCTCCTTTCCTTTAGGCAGGGGGTCCTCATACAGCTCATCACATAAGGAGTCTATATTTTTGTGACAATAGCTGTTTTGACTATGCTATGCTTGTGTTTTATGCCATTCTCCTGCCTCATTGCCTCCAGTAAAGTGTAGTCCATGATCATGCTCCCATGTGAAATCTTTCATGGGATTGTCTGCTAGTTGGGATATAAAGCATTAGAACTAGCTGAAATTTTTCAACTTTAGATTTTTAAAATAAACTTTCATTAAAAATTCAAACTGCAATGAACTGCCCTATATCTACATCTATATATACAGTAAAAAACTTCTACCAGTTCTACATCAGGTACTATACTATATATATAGTACCTGATGTAGAACTGGTAGAAGTTTTTTTTACTGTATTTTTGGGGGTCAAAATTAAACAAAACAAAACAAAAAACCCCTGAAAAAAGTGTGCATCTATGCAACTGCAGCTTGCAACCTGTAAATTCTTGGTGAAGTTTGTAGATTATGGTAGCCAGCATATAGGGATTTTTCCTATCCCAGCGTTGTCAGTGGCCTAAATTGAAACCACTTTTGATTTTACAGAAAACAAAGCCTAAATTCTTGGAAGAAATACCTGACTCTTCACCTCTTTGTTATCATATTTAACTAGTTTGTTTTGTAAAATAAAAACCAAACAAATGGAACAAACCAAAAATGTTTTTTGCAGTTTCCCATTTATTTTAATAGAAGACTGCAGTATGTCATTTCTACCACTATGTGGAGCTGCCTGAGGCTATAAATTAGATGTATGCCAAGAAGACAGGGATGATTCACAAGGGTGTTTCCCAGCAGTAAGCAGGCACAGTATTGTTCCTGGATCTAGAGAAAAACTGGAGATGGGTGATTCTCTAAGGTAAGAGTATGGGTCTTTGTTTCTATGGTGTGCTGGACTGGAGAATGGAGAGGAACCAACTCTACAGCTGGTTTCTTGTTCTCTAGCTCTTTCTTGGGTTTCCATATTACCTGCTTGATATAATTAGGAAACCTAGTAGTTCACCACTTTAGGACTTCATGGATTTCCCATCCCAGAATTGTGGGTGGTTTAAAAATGAAACCTTTTATTTGAACTCCCACAAGCTTTTAAGTTTTGGATAAAATGGAACTTGGATATGAAACAGGCCTGCTTTTGTGTTTAAAAAAAAAAAAAAATCCCAACCCCTCCAAACAAACCAAAGCTTGATTAGAGCACAACTAATATAGATTATGTTGGGCTTGGTATAAGACTTAGATTGTTAACCAATGCTTGGCAAAACCTAAGCCACTGCAGTGTGGCAGATAAGGGACAAAACCAACACCTCTTATCTGAACCACTTAACAACCTTTGGTGATTCGAATAAACAGATGCATGAATAGAAAACATTTGTTTTCTGCAAAACCAAACCTAACTCATGGCAAGCAGTCACTCAGCATTCCCCTCCTCTGTTCTTATCTGTTACCTGTTGGTTTGTAAACCAAAACTGTGGGCTTCCCAGTCTTTCTCTAGTAGGAATACAGTTATCCAATTTATTGCTCCGTGATTGCCTAGAGAGCTTTCACATCTTTTCCCCTGAAGTCCTACTCATGCTCTTTAGACAGTCAGAGGGGTGACAAGCTGTTAAGGGAAACTGCACAATCAAAAGTAGTAAGGAGTGGGAAAAGGTCCCTAACATTGAGAAGGTATCCTCAGTTACTATGAAACATTTGTTCATAGTTGGTCTTTCACATAGTCAGTTCCCTTATGTTCTCACTACGAGAATAAGAACAAGAAATCAATGTTTATATTACACTAGCAACTGCAAGAATGGCACTTTGGTCAAACTATTAAGCGATTTAGAAAATAAATTCACCAGTCCAAAAGGCCTTCTTATATTTCGGATTCTAATATGTTGACTCTACTTGTCACTATTCCCTAATATATTTTTATACAGAGGCAGCTCAGTCAACTTTCTGATGTCACCTACCACAGCCATTTATAATTTTATAGATAAATAATAAAGGTGATATTTTGTATAGTTGCTAATACAATGCTATAATAATTGAAAATCAACTAGCAGTTTTAATTTATTTCTAAAATGTTTGTTTACATTGTCTATACTGATTACTCAGCTCATTTATATAGTGCTTACCAATCCTATATCTCAGGGGTCGGCAACCTTTCAGAAGTGGAGTGCCGAGTCTTCATTTATTCACTCTAATTTAAGGTTTCACGTGCCAGTAATACATTTTAACGTTTTTAGAAGGTTTCTTTCTATAAGTCTATAATATATACTAAACTATTGTATGTAAAGTAAATAAGGTTTTTAAAATGTTTAAGAAGCTTCATTTAAAATTAAATTAAAATGCAGAAACCCCCCGGATCGGTGGCCAGGACCCGAGCAGTGTGAGTGCCGCCTTTGGCACGCGTGCCATAGGTTGCCTACCCCTGCTATATCTCTTGAGTGTCCAAAACTTTCATTGGCATCATTGTGAGTTGGGTAACTGGAAATGATGGTTCATTCTTAATATATAGATAAATGAATATTTATAAAGGTTTGAGTTTTAGATACGGGGCCATAGTAAACTCCAGATCTGAACTTTGTGGCTTGGGTCCATCGTGTGTGTGTGTGTATGTGCATGCACTCTTTATTTACTGAGTGAACAAGCCTTTGATGTGACCTAGAGTTGAAGAGCATTGAAATATATGAAAAATTAAACAGTGCAATGGAATTTTCTTTTAAAGCGTCTTTTATTGCAACTGCCTGGTGCTCATTGTACCCTCAAACTTGATTAACTTCTTTTTAGAGGCCATCACACAGGCCCTGAACCTGTGATTCCCTAGATATGGGCCCAATTCTGTGTCCACTCAGTGAAGTCACCATGTTCATCTCTGTCAGGGATCTGAGGGCATGGATAGTACCAGATATTTCTCATATGTCATATTAGTGGAATCATGTTAATGTAGAGTTACAGTGGCAGCAAGACTTGATAATATTTAGCATTTATTCAAAGTCTTCCATCAAAAGATTTCAGAGTGTTTTCCAAATATTAAATAATAAAGCCACAAGTTGCAACACCTCTGGCGTGAGAGGAAAATATTGTTATAGCCATAAAGAGGTTTAAACTGTGGTACAAAGTGGTGAAATGTTTTGCTCTAGGTCACACAAATTATGTTGTGAATAGGGCCTAGGAGTCCCATGACCTAAGCCTTAAATCTGTCACCATTTTCAGAAGGGCGGAGGTGTTCTGTTCCTTTAACAGTGTTCCATCTGCAGCTATTCACTCTAGATATTACATGTCATGTCTTGCGAGCTATGCAATAGCTGCCAGATACAGAACTAGACATGCTACAACTGTGGGCAGCAAAGTTCTTGTCTGTTTACTTTCTTCATTTCCTCCTCCACCACCTCCAAAAGCAGTCATAGAACTCTCATCCACCCATTCTGCTTTACCTGTTAAGGAGCATACATAATGTTAGGCTAGTTGTTTTTTCTGCTTTGGTTTTAGATAGTTTTTGGTATGTTAGCATCTTCTCTTCCCCCATGAGTTAGTCGCCTAGGCTCCATACTATGAATGGGGAGAGAGAAGCACCTTCGAATGTGATCTGCAAAGTCAGCATGGTAGGTGAAGAGCAGCCTAGGTTAGCCAATGGCAGATGCCGAGGAGAGGGGCGTGTCTTAAGCCAGGCGCCTCTCATGCACATAGGTACCTAAGTCCAGGCTGCTGTGAGGTACCTATCTCTGCATAGTGATCCACAGCTGGGAACCCCTCTTCCGGAGTCAGGTGGATTAGGTTCCTCCGCTGTTTCTTATATGAATGCCTTGTTGGGTGCCTGCCTCACTCCACACAAAATGGCTGGAGGAGGTGGTAGAGGTGCCCACCTTATAATGTTTAGCTCAGAGGTTAGAGCACTCACCTGGGGTGTGGAAGACCCAGGAGAAGGGATTTGAACAGGGGCTTCCCACCTGTCAGGGGAGTGCTCTAACCAGTGGCCTATGGGATGTTCTGATCTAGGGCTCTCTCAATCTCTCATGTGGAAGCTTCTTCACATGTGGGTAAATAATTAGTCATTGGCCAGGGAGAGAGTGAAAATGACTCTGTAGCCTGGTGTTAGGTAGGGTTGCCAATTTTGGTTGGACGTATTCCTGGAGGTTTCATCGCATGACATAATCTTTAATTAAAAATTAATCTTTAATTCCTGGAGACTCCAGCACAATCCTGGAGGGTTGGCAACCTTGGTTTTAGGGCACTCACCTGTGAGGTGGGAGACTCACGGTCCAGTCCCCCTGTTTCAATCACTCTTTCACCCTAGGCGAGGGCTCCAGCCACTGAACTAAACATTATAAGATGGGTGGAGGCATCCCACGCTGCCCTGGATTTTGAATGGAGCCTGATCTGATAGGTGATATCCTATATTTCCTTGGTTTGTGGATTGCTCTGGGGCTAGGTGGGAAATGGGTGTCTGGCTGTCTAGAGTGAGGCTGCAGTGCACATGCCCAGAGGCAGAAACTTAGGTGTCGGGGGAACTTTTACCTTGAAAATGTAGGTGCTGAGTGCATTTAGGTACTTACAGGGATTGGCAGGAATTTTGTGCATCTCAGTGAGGCCTAAAACTGGGGCTTAGGCACCTGAATCTGGGGTATAGGCAGCTAAGTACCTCTGTGAAGCCCACCTACGACCAAATCAATGCATGAAGTCTCACAGAAATTCCCCAACCTCTAAATTCTGAATATTGGTTTCAGATGACAGTCTGGCCATCCTCAGAATTGTACATTTCCTCTGACGCTGAGGTACTAGTCCAACAAGCTTTATTCTAATGGGTATGCTGTGTGGTCTAATATAGAAAGTCCTCACTATTAGAAGTTATCATTCTCTGTTCTGTTAGGTGGCCAGGTTGCAGAAGGGAAGTGTGGGGTAAAAAATTTCCACTGTACTGCCTGCTTCATATTTTTAACCAACTCTCCTACATTTACTCCAAGGTTATGTGATGCTGTATGGGGCCCTTGCAAGCATTTTCATACCTTCCTTTACATCAGGTATCAATAATCAAGGATGAAAGGTGACAATCCCAGATGCCAGTATGAATTAGCAACATAAGAACATAAAAACGGCCCTATTGGGTCAGACCAAAGGTCCATCTAGCCCAGTATCCTGTCTTTGGACAGTGGCCAGTGCCCCAGAGGGAATGAACAGAACATCAAGTGATCCATCTCCAATCACTCATTCCCAGTTTCTGGCAAACAGGCTAGGGATGCCATCCCTGCCTGTCCTGGCTAATAGCCATCGATGGACCTATCCTCCATGAATTTATCTAGTTCTTTTTTGAACCCTGTTATGGTCTTGGCCTTCACAACATCCTCTGGCAAGGAGTTCCATGTGTGGACTGTGCATTGTATGAAGAAATACTTCCTTTTATTTGTTTTAAACCTGCTGCCTATTAATTTCATTTGGTGACCCCTAGTTCTTGTGTTATAAGAAGTAGTAAACAACACTTCCTTATCTACTTTCTCTACACCAGTTATGATTTTATAGACCTCAATTATATCTCCCCTTAGCCGTCTCTTTTCCAAGCTGAAACATCCCAGTCTTATTAATCTCTCCCCATATGGAAGCCATTCCACACCCCTAATCATTTTTGTTGCCCTTTTCTGAACCTTTTCCAATTCCAATATATCTTTTTTGAGATGGGGTGACCACATCTGCATGCAGTATTCAAGATGTGGGCGTACCATGGATTTATATATATATAGGCAACATGATATTTTCTGTCCTATTATCTATCCCTTTCTTAATTATTCCCAGCATTCTGTTTGCTTTTTTGACTGCTGCTGCACATTGAGTGGATGCTTTCAGAGAACTATCCACAATGACTCCAAGATCTCTTTCTTGAGTGGTAACAGCTAATTTAGACCCCATCATTTTATATGTATAGTTGGGATTATGCTTTCCAATGTACATTATTTTGCATTTATCAACATTAAATTTCATCTGCCATTTTGTTGCCCAGTCACCCAGTTTTGAGAGATTCTTTTGTAGCTCTTCACAGTTTGCCTGGGTCTTAATTATCTTTAGTAATTTTGTATCATCTGCAAATTTTGCCACCTTACTGTTTACCCCTTTTTCCAGATCATTTATGAATATGTTGAATCAGGCTGGTCCCAGAACAGACCCCTGGGGGACACCACTATTTACCTCTCTCCATTCTGAAAACTGACCATTTATATCTACTCTTTTAACCAGTTACCGATCCATGAGAGCACCTTCTCTCTTATCCCTTGGCAGCTTACTTTGCGTAAGAGCCTTTGGTGAGGGACCTTGTCATAGGCTTTCTGAAAATCTAAGTATACTGTATCCACTGGATCTCCTTGGTCCACATGCTTGTTGACCCCCTCAAAGAATTCTAGTAGATTGGTGAGGCATGATTTCCCTTTACTAAAACCATGTTGACTCTTCCTCAACAAATTATGTTCATTTATATGTCTGACAATATTGTTCTTTATTATAGTTTCAACCAGTTTGCCCAGTACTGAAGTCAGGCTTACAGGCCTGTAATTGCCGGGATCACCTCTGGAACCCTTTTTAAAAATTGGCGTCACATTAGCTATCCTCCAGTCATCTGGTACAGAAGCTGATTTAAATGATAGGTTACAGATGACCGTTAGTAGTCCTGCAATTTCACATTTGAGTTCCTTCAGAACTCTTGGGTGAATACCATCTGCTCCTGGTGACTTATTGCTGTTACATTTATCAATTTGTTCCAAAACCTCCTCTAAAGATCCCTCAATCTGGGACAGTTCCTCAGATCTGTCAACTTTTTGAAAGAAATTCACTGCAGGATATAAGAACTCCTGAAAGAATTTAGTTATTTTCCCCCAGTTTTTTTTGGGGGGTGGGGGGCACTGAGGGGGAGGAGAGGTGTGATTTGGAGTTGCCAGTGGGGTTAATTCCTTGGCTGTTCTGTCAAATGTTAGGTTCCAGGACAGATATTTGTGTATATATGAACAACTGTTTTTTAATAACCTGCCAAGAAGCTATAATCTTCCCATTGCAGTCCCCCTGGGATTTAATTAGAATGGTTTTCCACAGCCTGACATGTTTATGGGGCATAGGTAAAGAGACAGTTCATAAAGCTGTCAATTTTCTGAGAAATTAAAGAAAAATTGGGCGTTTTAGTGCCTTGGCAATTCCATGCTGCTGATACTAGCATTGCAAACAATGAAATCAAAGACAACGTAACAAGATACTGATGTATTAGAGGTGGGGAGGGTTAAAAATTCTGTACAAGGGCATTTGTCAATTTGAATGCATAAAGAGAGAGATATGGAAAACAAAATATAAACTTGGGTAGCTTCACATTAGGCAGTTCAGGTTTCAACAGCACTAAACTGAACAATAGTCTCTTCATTGCTTCAGCAGTAGCTATAACTTTCCCTCACCTAGGGCAAGTGGGAAGGAACAAAACCTGTTACGTGCAAGGAAATAGGGTTGGTGTCTGAGACCAGTTGGTGTTGGTGTGTATGTTACTCATTTGTTAGAATCTCAGCATGCTCTCTGACATAAGTGAAGGGTATCAAACCCTTGACAGGGAACTATGAAATTCTACTGCCTCTTCTTTTTGTAAATAAGGAAGTTGAGGTGTTCAGTGTGGATGGACATTTTGCCTCTTAAAAGGGGAGCAGAGATAATGTCTAATTTTTATATTCAGGTTTGCATTGTTTGCTCTTAACTGATTCATGCCCAGGCTTCTCTCTAAAACATTTCTGTACAGAGTGGCCTGGAGAAGAACATACTAGGTACCAAGCTATGTCCTCATTTGCATCTTTGTAATCCCAATGACTTCAGTGGACCTGCCTGGATATAACTGAGAGTAAAATGTATTGCTTTAAATATTTACTGACTTCAATACAAAATACTACATAGGTTATATTTGAACTCCTGCCTCCCTCTCCCCACACCAGGTTCTATGCATCTGTAACTTCACTGATACCAATCGATTTAAAGTGGTATAGAAACCAGGGTGAGTAGAACCTCTCTCTTTATATAATATGGTGAACTGAAGCCCTGGAAACTCTAGGGGGCATTTGACATCCTGAGCTGAAATTGATGGTTCAGGTCCATCCCTGTATAAAATAGCTAAGAATAATACTGTAATTTTTATAGAGACTAAGGTCACATCCCTACAACTGACTCCTTGTGGGTCGAAACTGGCACCAGTGCAGAGCCACAGTGAAATTTACATACAGATGGAGGCTTGTACGCAGGGATCTCTTCATGTCTGAGGTGCAGCCACCTGAGAATCAAGTGGAGCAATGCTTTTAACCACCACAGAGCAGCGCTACACAAAATGCTAGGGGGGAAGTGAAGAATACCACAACCAACAGAAACTGCAGGTGGAAATTACATAGAACAGGAAACTAGGGTAAAGAAGGCTACTCGTATGAAAAGGTGACATGGAGAACATTGTGCCTCTTTGACTTTGTTAGATGCATCTGAGTATTATAAGAGTATTCTAAAGTAGCCTGGTGAATATAGTTTACTTCGGTTTCCAAAAAAATAGATACATTCCTTCATAAAATATTTAGCCATGAGGCAAGTATAAAAGTTTTATTATAGATTATGGTAAGTTGTGCATTAGAACCCAACCAGTTCTGCTGTAAGGGGTTGGCCTCAGCAGCCGGATTTATATTCTTATTTTCCCACGTTTTATATAAAAATTGGTTTCCTGGTTAACTTTATATTAAATTACCTTGTGTTGTTTTTCACATATGATTTTGAAGCATCACTTTCTTCAGTTTACTTAGCCATTGATTTTTCAAAACTAAGACAGTGTGGTTTTCCAGTCAAAATGTAGTTCAGATTCTCCCTTGCAAAGCAATACCAGGTAGTGAATCATTTGATACTACTATCATATGTGTAAACACCTCTTTTTTTGACTTGCCTGCTGCCCATTCTGTAATTTGTTTACAATATTTATCTGGAAAGTTATCAGATACCAGTGGCAAAGAGATCTCTTAACAGTTTTTCCACTATTCCAAAAAGAGAAGGTAAGTTTTGACCAAGATTCAGTTTTAATATTTAGCCTACCAGTAACTGAAGGAATACTGGGGCAGATTCCCAGCTGGTATAAATTGTCAGAGCTCCATTTATGTTAGTGGAAGATCTGCCCCATTGATCATATTGCCTGGTTTCATTGACCTTGATCTGCTACCAGAAATTAAGAACACATCTATCCAAGAAATTGTTTTGGGAACTGCATGAGAAAAACATATTTTTCTTTCTGTATGCCATAGGACTTAAAGGGTCTCTGCATTTTTCCTTAAAGTTATATGAAAGTTAGGGATTGACTAAGTTGATGGCTGCCTGTGACTATTGAGGATACAGTAACAACTAAAAACACTTGTATTTACTGTTATCTTGTCCTCCTCCCCTTTATCTCCATTGGTCTGTTTATTCACCTGGTACATATTGTCAAAGTCTTAGATTGGGAGCTCTCTGGGGCAGGGACTGTGTCTGTTGTTTGTTTATACGTGCCTAGTACAATCATAGATTGATCCTTGATTGGCGTCCTTAGGCACTACCGCAATAGCAATGATAATTAATCTATCACCACTTCCTATGGATGCTTTTGTTTATCTGCACTATGTTTGTTCTCCTACTCTTTTCTTTCCCTCTGTCTTGCTCCTCTACTGTGTCTTCTCCCCTTTCTCTTATGTATTTATCTTCATTAAGATTTCTGCTCTTTTTTCCTTCACTGTTCAAGTCTCTTCTCTTCCCAGCTTTTTAAATTATAGTCATTACTCCTATAAAAGATATTGTAAGAAGCCATCAGATACAGTGTTTGTGTGATGTGTCTCTTATAAACCATAAACCACCTGAGGGAGAATATTTACTCAGCCCAGAACATCATATTTTTGTCTCTTGGAAGATTAGTTAACTTCCTGTCTTTTTCTCATTTCTTTCTAAGTTCCTAACATACTTACTAGGTTTTTTTTCATACACCTATAAAATAAAACCTACCAAACCATCAGATCTAGTTATTGTTTTATATTCCAACACGTACATGATAAAAAGGGAAAATAAAAGTTTATGGGCAGAGAGAATAAAAAAAGAAAGGAGTAGAAGTCTTGGAGAGTCTGTGCTATAGGTCAGCAAAGTAACACAGAGATTGAGTGCAGATCAAAGAAACTTAAAAATTATTTGACAGCATTTGATTTAGAACAGGCACGCTGGGAAGTCTTCTGTAATAATTTATCCTACCTTTCACTCGGAGATTGCTGAGCTGTCTTGAAAGAATTCAGAGACTGCAGAGTGTGGCCTCTCTTTTCATTTATGATTTCAGAAGATGGGATGCAATGTAATGTGTCAATGTGTGATCCAGGTGTCACTCTATATAAGTACTGCTCTAGCTGATTTCTTTCTTTCTTTCTTTCTTTTTTTTTAAATCACCGTGAAATGAATGTTCATGAAAAGAAACAGTTTCCTCTACACTTCATGAGTCTGATTGGAAAAAAGTGTGGAACAGAAGAACTACACACCCTAATTCTGCTTTCCTGTGAGTCCTCTTCTACAGATCTTCTCTTCTCAGTCCTACCATTCAGCTCTGGTAGCAAGGCCTACTAAAATGTGCCAGGGTTATTGGCCAGGCAATATGCTAAGTTCAAGTTCAGAGGCAGTTTAACTTCTGATACATCCTCTGTCTTAGGGGCCTGATTCTGATTGCACATGGGTTTTAGAGCAGTGCATCTCCATTGAGCACAGTTGAGTTAATCCTAATTTACACTGGAGAATCAGGTCCTGTGACTCATTTGCTGCTCTGACAATGGGAGGAATCGGATGATCTAAAAGTCTCATCTGTCTGTTACTACTCTGACATAAATAATTATTAGCAGTATAAGAAACTATTGAGTGATGTTCTTTGGCCTGTGTTATGTAAAAGGTCAGACTAATCTATGAATATAATGCCTTTCAACCAGAAATATCCCAAAGATCGTTGCCTGTTTTGAAATCATATATTAATTCACTCTTAATTATTTAAATCATAGACTAAAATAAACCAAAAATTTCTCTTGGCTAGATTGAACTTTTCAGTCTCCACAGTAATGACATTTGGGGAGCAATGTTTAGGTTCTGCCTGGTGCTGCTCAGGGTCTCAGAATAATGCCAAGGCAATGTGACAATACTGACTGCAAGGGGGAATCATTAACATGCTTGGCTACTTCCTACTGTATTTACCCTGTAAGCAAGCTTTATATAATAAACTGTACATTGCTTATACAGTAGTTTTCTGTGTATGACCAGTGCTCCATTGTATGTTATTTCACTATATCTGCCTGCAATGGGAACCTGAAAATTTGAGATTGTCCTGTTGGATGGCTCCAAGCCCCTCTGCCATTTGTATTTCTGTGTCTCTCCTGTTTAGGGCACAAAAAATGACATAAAATAAATTTCATTTCTTTTAAATCAGTAACATAAAATTTCCCCTTGTAAGTGAATCTGTAGGACAAAGTGGACAAGAATTTCTTATTTATGCCCCCCAAATTATATATTCAGTGTCAGCAGCCATGCAGCATTCAGCCAACCACCAGCTTTAAAAAATCACAAGTCAGGTCCCCTTGAAATTAGGAGATTAGCTTAAAAATCATGAGATTTTAAGAAATAATAGATTTTGGGTTCTTTTTATTCGATTTCTGGTTTTTCAGTCTTTAGGGCTCAGATTTTCAAGTTTTGCTCTGTAACAGCCAGGATTAGAAATTTACTTTTGTTTTTCTTAGTGAAAGCTAGGATTCTCATGTATTAAGATGAATCTAGGACATGGGGCTTTAGGAAACACAGCAAATATTACAAAACCAAATAGCAAAACAATGTCAAGGTTATCAGCAAGCACAACATATGTCTAAACATGCTCCTTTGCATCCTTGGGACTCGCCAATTATTCTGTGGCAATAAATCCAAATACAATATGCTGAACCATTTATAGGACGTATGTTTTCGATTATAATAGATGTCCATTCTGGATAACCTGAAGTATTCTATATGAATTCAACTAATTCAGTACAGACAGTGGAGGTGATAACTTTCTTGTTTACACAGATGCGAGTTCTTCAACAGATTGCAAGTGACAATGGAACTAAATTCATGTCCAAAGTGTTTCAACTGTTTGTCACAAGAAAAGGTGTCAGATGTGTCAGATTAGCTCCTTACCATCCTGCCACAAATGGATTAGTGGAAAGATTTGTCCAGACATTCAAGCAAGTGAACTATGCTATAGCTCTGAATAAATGTAGCTTATAATACAAGATTGTGAATTTTCTGTTGGCCTCTTGGAATGCAGTATATACCACTACAAATTAAACACCAGTGATGTTGTTTATAGGATATAATTTAAGGTCTTGTCTGGACTTCTTAAAGTTGGATCTACAGAGGGACATCCTTAAGAAACAGCGTGGTCAAATAGTCACACCCAAAGGCACAGGTTTCATGTGGGAGAATAAGATTTAGTAAGAAACTGCTGAGAAAATTCATGGAAAACTGGAGTGAATACATCACAACCTGTTTTTTTCTCTCTTACTGGATAGAAGTGGCATAGAACACGTCACAGGGAAGACATATAAATCAGCTTTTGAGCAGTTTCCATGGTATGCTCTGCACCAATAACTCCTATTGAGAATACTGAGCCTACAATGCAGCTGCAGACAGTGACTTGTAATAGCACCAGTTAGCCACAAGTCTATAGTTCTCCTACAAATGACCCTGTCACTGCAGAGCTGGAAGATGCCACTAATATAGCTACACCAGAAACTGCAGACACCGAGATACTTTGTGATGACCCAGAGAGAAGTTGTAATCCACATCTCTGACTTAGGCTTTGTCTACACAACCAAGTTTTGTCTACACTTATATCAACACCCAAAATTTGACTTAATAAAAATCGGAAAAGCTTGTTCACACTAGCCCCCTCTGGCAACAGATCACATCCATATTGGGGGCACCATCATCGACAGTGTGAGCAATGTGCTGTGGGTATATATCCCACAGTGCAGGGCGACGCCTTCTGTCGCTAGGTGTTGTGGGAAGGCGGAGCAGATCGTGGTGCATCTTGGGACTGTGCTAAATGTGGGGGATGTGGAAATGCCCGTAGTGATCCTGGGAGACCTGGCTTACCCCTTACAGCCCTGGCTTATGAAACCTTACATGGGACAGCAGTAAGGAGCATTTCAACAACAAGCTGAGTAGGTGCCTGCTGACAGTTAAATGTGCCTTTGGCAGTTTAAAGGCGCGCTGGTGTTGCCTTTATGGCAAGTTAGACTTTAAAGAGGAGAATATTCCCATGGTCATAGCTGCATGCTGCACTTTGCATAATCTCTCTGAATCTAAGGGTGAAATGTTTGCTCAGGAGTGGAGCGCTGAGGCAGAGTGCTTGGCTGCTGAGTTTGAGCAGCCAGATACCAGGGCTGTCAGAGGAGCCCAGAGGGCATCAATTGAAATCTGGGAGGCTTTGAGGAAGCACTTTGACAATGAGCCGCAGTAACGTATATCTTTCTTAGAGTAGCTTCCATCGTGCATTCCGTGTTTTTTTTCCTACGAAGCTATGTTGACAATTGGGGTGGCATATCCCAATAAGAAAATGATTAAAATGCCTGTGCATGTACTCAGAGTGATTGCAATGTGAATTTGTAGAAAACAAAATAAAGATGATTTACCATTATAAAACTTTGCCTTTATTGATCAAGAAAAAGCACAGTGACACTCACCAAAACACAGATGCTTGATTGGAAAGGAGGGACTGGGAAAGGGCAGACCCTCACAACTGAGTGTAGTTCCAGCTATCATTGTGAAAGTTGTGCGAGGGGGTGGAGTGAAGGGGAAACTGAGGAGTCCCAGAAAGTGGAAAGGAATGTGCAGGCAGAGTGAGGGTGGCCTGGTAAAAAATTGTGCATGTGCTGCAGTGGAGGTCAAGTGTAGACCTGCTCACTTGGCAGCCTTATTAAAGACTTGAGCATTTCTGTTTGCTCCTCCATTACATTTATCATCCGCTCAGTTGGTGTGTTTGGTGTGATAGCCAGCCATGGTCACCTGGGAAGACGTGATGAGACTTCCCCACACAGAGCCAGCAAGCAGAAAATGGAATTTAAAATTCACGGGACTTGCAAGGGGGAGGGGAGGATTATTGTTTACCTGGATTCAGGACAGTGGAGTTCAAACTGCTGACCAGTGCAGTCAGAATGGGCATTGTGGGACACTTCCTGGAGGTCAAATAAAGCGATTAAAGCAGGTTTGGTGTCTGCACTGGCTCTTTCTTGATAATAAAGGGAAGGGGGGGAAAAAGTCTCTCATAGGGGTGGAAGTATTTTGTCGCCGAAAGCGGGCATTTTTCCTGACAAAAGTCGCATCGCAGTATGTATGCACTCACTGCTTTGTCACCAAAAGGCATTTTTTGGCGACAGAACTTGGTAGTGTAAACAAAGCCTTAGTTTGTAGCATGTTGTATCTTTAATGGTAGTTATGCATTTGTAACTTAAAAAAAAATCTGTCCCTACCAGAATGGGAGGAGTTTTTAGTGTATAAGAATGGGGTAGGATCTCTTTTAATAGTTTGAGAGCTCTCTAGTGGCCTTCACTGTCTTCTCTGTTTGAGAAGCTGTCAAAACACTGTTGCAGCAGCAGTGTATATATGTGGTTTGGTCTTGCATGTAGTATATAATTATAATTAGTAAACAGAATTATTTGGACCCCATTGTGTTTGTGTGCTTCCTTTGTATTATGTTTGTTGTGTAAAGAGCAAAACATACACAGGCACCTAACTTCTCATTGTGTTTTTGAAAATCTCCCTCTTTAAAGCACTACCAAGTTTTGTAAATCAGAGGTGATGATTATCTTCTCCGTTGCTCTGCATTCTTCTACATGGGATGTCAAATCCTTCTTGCCATCCTTGAGCGAGTAATTGTAGGGACTGGAATGACCCATAGTAAATAAATCTCTTCTCTTTGGCCTCAGTTCTGCCAATATTTATGCATATATTTAATTTTACACACTGAGAAGTTCCGCTGACTTCAATGGGACTTCTCAAAGTGCATTAAGTTAAGAAGATGTGTAAGCCTTTGCAGGATTGGGACCTTTGTGACCAGTCCTGCAGCCCTTACTCTTCCTACTGCTAGATCAAGATTAATTTGTTTAAAATATTTTTGTAAAAATAATGTCAGGGCATTTTCCTGGACTTTTATAATACAGTAACTTCTCACTTAACGTTGTAGTTATGTTCCTGAAAAATGCGACTTTAAGCGAAACGATGTTAAGTGAATCCAATTTCCCCATAAGAATTAATGTAAATGAGGGGGTTAGGTTCCAGGGAATTTTTTTTCACCAGACAAAAGACTATATCTATACACACACACACACATGATGATTGTGAAGCTTGGTTGAGGTAGAGGAGTCAGAGGGTGGAATATTTCCCTTACTGCTAAATGATGAACTAGCAATTGGCTGAGCCCTCAAGGGTTAACTCTCACACTCTACTGTACAAGGCAGCAGGAAAGGAGGGAGGGCAGACAGAGACACACACCGTGTGTGTGTGTGTGTGTGTGTGAGAGAGAGAGAGATGCGCATTTCCCCTTTAAGTATGAAGAGTGGGGTCAGAAGTATACTGCCTTGTTAATTAGATCAGCAAGCTGAGACCGGATGGCAGCTGCAGCTGCTGCTGCCTGGAAGCTCTTTCTGTCGTGTGTCCCTCCTGCTCTATGGAAGATGGGGTAAGCAGGGTGCAGGAGCAGGGGACACCCTGACATTAGCCTTCCTCTTCTTCCCCCCGCCCCCCACAGGAAGCAGGAGTCTCTGGGAGCAGCTCCAAGGCAGAGGGCAAGAGGAGCACATGGCAGTGTGGGGAGGGACAGCTGCAATTGCTAGCCTGCTGGGCAGCTGCTGCACAGGGAACTTAGGGAGAGCTGATAGGAGGGCTGTCGGTCCAGCCTGGTTCCAACCACCCACCAGGTAGCTCCACTGGGTTGCTCTTCCTGCAAGCAGTGGACAAAGCAGGCGGCTGCCAAATGACGTTAGAAGGCAGCATTGCACAACTTTAAACGAGCAGATTCCCTAATTGATCAGCCACGTAACAACGAAACAACGTTAACTGGGATGACTTTAAGTGAGGAGTTACTGTATTTAAATGTGATGGGGTGTTCACCCCACCCTTGCCTGGAAGGGGTTAATGGAGGCCAGATAGGCCAATTAACCTATTTACTCCTGGGAATTCTGCACTAAAAAATTAAAAATTCTGCAAAATTATGCATTTCTTTATTTCCCAAAATAATGCAATATAATCACACCAGTTTCACTTAAATTTTGGTAATTTATTTAAACTATGATACAGAAAAAAAATCACAATAACTGTTTGGCATTTCCTAAACAGATGACAGTTAAATTACAAATAATTGGTAACCAATACCCTCATTCCAGTTATAATCCTGGATTTTCATTTAAATTACATTACAGAACACCAAAATAAAAGTAAAGTAGAATGTCATGCTCAGACTTTCACACATGAAAGTGAGACAGTTTTGCTAATCATTGGCCTGCATTTTTTTAAAATGAGTAAATAAAATCAATCCTGAGCAGTAATCTGACCCCATTGTGCCACTCTGGCACAGGAAAAAAGTGAGAAAGCACATAGATCTTCCTAGCTGAGGATTCCCTTACTGTCATTTAGTATAAGGTTCCTTTACACCGCTCTGTCAATGTAAAGGAACCTTAAAATTTTGACACATGTTTTAGGCTCCTGGGGGAATTGACTAAGAATGAGAACAATTAACTGACAATGGGAACATGAGCAGCCTCCCTGCCTAGTTGTTGCATTTCTGCTCTGCCTCAGGGGACAGAACCTGCCTCACCAAGCCCCACCCCTCCAAGCTGGGGTGGGGAGGAGGAGGGGCGAGGATGGTCGGGGGAGGGACCCGCAATAGCAAGTGAGAGGGACAGAGTCTCTCTGGCTTGTCTGCACCACAGGAACGTGTCCATCCCCACCCTATCCCCTTAATATTTCTACACACACACACACACACACACACACACACACACACACACACACACACACACACACACATGCCCAGCCTAATTAGGAGAAGCTCACCTGTGTGGGAACAGGTAGGGCTTTTATAAAGCCAGGCAGCTGATAGCAGAAAAGGGCTGCAGGGAAGTAGGCTGCAGTCACTTTCTGGGAGGAGGGAGGTGGGAGACTGGCAAACCCAGAGAGTGGGGGAGAGCCAGAAGGTAAGGAAAGGGCTCAGGGAAAAGGTAGCAAGGTTCAGGAGGGTGCAGACTTGGCTGCTGATTAGAGGGTCCCTGAGCTGGAACCTGGAGTAGAGGGCAGGCCCAGTTTCCCCTGCCAGCCACTGGAGAAGTGGCACCACAGTGAATGGGAAGATTGCCAGAGATTGCTAGTGAAGAAAGACTTAGATACCCCAAAAGGGGAAAACATGGATGGTGACCTAGCCAGAGGGCCAAGTCATGAAGAAGGAGCACCCAGAGTAGCAGAGACAGAGAGAGAGAGAGCAGCAGTAGGGCAAGCAGTGAGCAGCAGAAGGGGGCCTTGAACATGGAAGAAACTAATCCCCAGAGTGGTCAGGAGGAGGCACCCCTAGCAGTGAGTGAACCCAGTGACAATAGAGTTTAGCTTGTTTGTTTTGTTCTGTTAAAAGGTAAACTTTGGCTTTTACTCTCATATGTTACTATGGTCTTTAGCAATGTATTGTTTCTAATTTAAATCAGAGTTATAAACTTAGATTTATAATTATTAAAATAAATTAGCACTGAGTTAGAATAAGGGATTCACCTTGTGAGCATGTGCATTTCATGCTACTTAGTTCAAATGTAATTTTAAATGTAGTACTTAGTGTTTCCCTCCCCCCCACATATCTCTTTTGTAAATTGCAACCATCAGGCTCCACTAACTTTGATTTCATCGGCTTAGTTATAGAAATACATTTGTTATATAGAAATTGAGCCTAATTTTTGGTCTGCCAACAAGGCAGAGGCATCCAGCCCAGTGGCAAGCAATTCCTTGCTATCATACTTGTCTTCCTTTGCTGTCTGTCTCCCTTCAGGGCTCATGCCATGACTTTCACTGTCACGTGTGCTCACCTTTTGTTCTGCACCTTTTATTTCTGTATTTGATTGCTTGACTTATTCCAGATCTTGGCTCTTTTTAATGTAGTTGCTCCAAGCAAGCTGCAAATCACTGGTAATACTAGAGGTCTCATTTAAGCCTATAGATACAGCATGGAAGCGTGAGAGCATCCAGATATCGACCCCATGAACATGGCTAAGGGTACCTTATAGCAGCTTCTCAAACCAAGCCCAAAACATCTGGCAGTCTTAAAAGTGTCAGTTGTGCCATACCCTCAGATAATGTCCATGTCCTTTTTCCTATTGACTAGGAATCATATTCCATTAAACTTTTGTGGAGCATCCTTTATTTATTTTACACTGAAGAAAAAGTGAATCCTGACCTCAGAGAATGGTTCTTATCTAAAAGATTGGACGGCACTTCCTATCTGCAGATCCTCTGGATATATATGCTAAATTAAGAGTATGCAGTCAAAGCTGCATTTTATTAAATGAAGGAGCCCAGGTAGTCATTTGATTTAAAATTACTGCCCCGTTGATTGCAGAAGGAAAACACGTTATTCCTCCTAGTGTACACAAATATAGCTACATCTGGGTCAAAGGAATGAAATCATTCAGTGTTTACCACTTGACAAGTGCTGTAGTGGTGGCGGTGTGTCAGCAGCTACAACAGGTTGTGTGACTTTCACACTGGAAGAGGTTTCAAAATCTAAAGCAGAAGATAAGGGGTATTTATGAGGAAGAATGCAATAAAATAACCCATTTTTCAGTGGATCAGAAGAAAGGGCTCTGAACACCGTCTTCTGAGGAATTCAACTGCATATCAGTGAAGGTAAAGTGGATATAAGAAAAATGTCATGTGTATGGAAAACATTAGGAAAGGTCATATATTTCAAGAAAGAATATTGTTTACAAGGAGTGTTAATAGGTTCCAGGGGAAATGTTAATTTTTTTTTCCTGGCTGAAATAGCTACTGTAAGTTTTTAATGGTTAATCATTCATTCTTGAATTTTTATATTAAGCATTTCATATTACTTTATTGACTTAACTTTTATGCTCTTCTTCATTTTGACAGTAAAGAATGACCAGGCAATACTCTTTGAAAATTGGAGACCATTTGCAGCTGCTCTCTGCTGAGGAAAGTGAATAATAGGGTGCCCTCAAGGAATTTCAAAGGTATCACTCAACAGAAACTTTTGTGTCTGAAGAAAACTAGATCATTTTATCATGGTAGGCATACTGATATGTTTGCTTTAATAAAATGCCATATTTCTGCCTTTAATCTCTTGTCAACCAGCTATTAAAACCCCAAAGTGTATGTGTGCAGCACATGTAAACACTTGTGGTTTTGAGGTTGCCACAGAATATAATAATAAGGCATGTAATTTGTGTTTTGTGAACAGCCTGAAATAATTTATTGAGTAATGGAAAGAAGCAAAGAAGGGTGTTTTCCCTAGGTCAAGCCAGCAAACCGATTTAATTCAGTGACCCATGCAAATGGCTTTAAATAAAATCACCTTACTAAACCTTGCAGAGTACTTTGAAATGACAGCCTTTGAAATTATGCTTATTTATTCCATGTAAATAGAGGTGAGCAACTTACATATTAGGGTTACAAGATAATTATTTGAGAATCTACTGTGTGGACCTGATTTCGCCTCTCCCCTCTCCCCCCCTCCAATGAGGCCACCATAATTTTGCACCTGCAATGAATTGTGGCTGCCGTGAATTGCTCTTTCAATTGTGTGCCCACAACTCACATGTCTTTTCTTGGCAATTAATTGAAGGCTCAAAATTGTGCCCACAAAAATGGAGGCTTGATCTGAAAATCAGGACCAGCATTTTTTCTGTATAATAATTTTTATGGGTCAGATCTTGAAATCCTTACAGCATGTTTACTCAGGCAAAACTTGATGGAGGTTTGTCTGAATGAAAACAGAGGGAGGATTTGAGGATGTGGTTCTAATAATCATAATAAAATAACTTTATTTATAAAGTTATTCCATACATGCCTGGGTGCTGAGGGCATTGCACAACATAATACAAATTAAACTATAAAAATATGTTTTTAAAATCACGGTCTGAAAATTACCAAGATAAAAACAAACAAGGGAATCCATTACAAAAACAATGATATTGAGCTACCCATCATCATAAAAAACCCACACATTTGAATTGAAAACATCTAGAGTTGTTTTTGTTATTTGTTGAAGTGGAGTGAGATGAATTGAGATGGATTTTTAGGAAGTCACATGCTTCACACCCTAGGGCCCTCCATAGACAAGGCACAAAAAGGGGCGGCGAATTATATGGGCCCGTGGTGGTGCCCATGCTCCAGGAATATTCAGGGCCCAGGGGCCTGGCTCTACCAAAGTTCGGGGCTGGATCTCACCCCAGGCCCTGCCTGCCCCTCTCCCCCGGAGCATCTCCCGGCCCTGCCTGCCCCCCCCAGGCAATGTAAATGGGTCCAGGGGCCACCACTGCCATCACCAGCAGTGCAGTGGGGCTAAGGCAGCTTGCTGCCCAAGGTAAGCACTGCACCCCTCACCCCTCTCTTGCACCCCAACCCTCTGCCCCAGTCCAGAGCCCTCACCCCACACCCAAACTCCCTTCCAGAGCCCTTCCCCCACACCTCCGTCATGCACCCCAACCCCTTGCCCCAGTCCAGAGCCCACACCCTGCACCCATACTTCCTCCCAGAGCCTGCACCCTTCTCACACCCAAACTCCCTCACAGAGCCTGCACTTCAAACCCCCCCCCCACACACACACACACCCAAACTCCCTCCCAGACCATGCATCCCTCCTGCACCCAAACTCCCTCCCAGAGCCTTAGGCAAGTGTGTGTGTGAGGGAGGACTTGGACTTGTTCTGGGCACCACCAAAAATTATACAAACCTGCCGCCCCTGGAAACAATCACTTGCTGATAGGAGAGAGTGGGATCCCTAAAAGGCAAATGGCCTTGGAGCAGATACTATTGTCAATGAAGCTGAAGGAGATGATATAGCTTGGGCCTATACTGCTAATAGCTCTCTCTATACCGTTTTTTATTTTACATATGTCTATTTTGTCACCGCTTGTTCATTTAATCTCTAAATATTCCTAACCTTTTCAGTCACTCCTACTATGGAAATTTCTCAATGCTTCTAATAATTTCTGTTCTTCTACTCTGGATCTTTCTGTTTCTGCTGCATTCTCCTTCAGATGAAGTGACTAAAAAGGAACTTGATATTCAAGGAGAAGGAGTACCATCAATATGTCTAATTGTATTATGACATTTTCAGTATTATTAATTATCTCTCTCTTAATAGAACCTAGCATCACGTTTGTCTTTTTGACCACAGCTGCTCATTAATAGGATATTTTCACTGAGCTGTCCACTGCTTTTCCCCCCCCCTAAGTGGTTGCAGTGCTCTGTCTTTTTCCTGAGTGGAGAGAGCCAATTTAAACTTGTTCATGTGTATGAGTAGTTCGAATTTTCCTTCCAATGTGCATATCCTTGCATTTGTCTATGTTGAATTTCCTCTGCCATCACATTGCCCAGTTTTATGTCCTTCTGAAGTTCCTCATCATCTTCTCTAGTCTTGACTAACCTACATAATTTAGGGTTGTTCACAGATTTTTACACCCTAATGCGCCCCTCCTTTTCCACATAATAAATATATTAAAAACACTAATATATTAAAAACACTTGGGGCATGCAACTGCTCATCTTTTTTCAGTTTAAAAATTGGCCATTTATTCTTATTTATAACTAGTTTCTAAATCATGAAGGAGCATTACCTCTAATCTATGAGTACTAAGTTTCCTGAACCTCTTGTGAAGTACTTGAGCAAAGCTTTTTGGAAGTTCAAATAAATTATATATTCTGGGACTACTTGTATTTTATTCACACTTATTGTGACTCCCTCAAGTAATTCTAATGCATTTGAGAGCCACAATTCTCCTTTACAGAAGCTTTGGGTTTTTATAGCTCCTCCTTTGATTTTTGTTTCACCTGATACTGAAGTAAGGTTCACTAGTCTATGCTTTCCAGGATCACTACTAGCATCTTTTCAGTCACATTTTATATTAATGATATATCTATAAAATAGTTTATAAAGAGTTAATAATTGATTGACAATTTATAACAATTGAATAACCGTTTATTAGAGTCCAACAAGTCATATATTGCTTATAATCATGGCTTGTAACCATCTAAAATACGTTCTGCTGATTGACTTATAACCTTCTATGAAACATCCTACTTATTGTTTAACCTGCTTATAACAGCTATTAATCATTTATTAATCCTTTTATAAACTATTGAGTGTATCCTGGTCATCTTTTTATTAGTAGCTCAACCACTTCAGGCAACATTTTCAAGGGCATCGAAACTTCCTAACTGAGTTTTATATTTCAGTGGCTTTCAGTGGGACTTAGGGTCCTAAGTGACTTCAGTGCTTTTTGCAAAATGTTACCTTTCATTCCTAAATTCCAGTCTGGTCCTGCTAATTTGTAGTTTAAAATACCAATTATTTCAATGTGTCATCTTCTGACTGTCTCATCTTCAGTGCTAACAAAGCAGTGGCGGATTAATAATTTTGCCACCCCTAGGTTGGGAAATAATTGCCACCCTGGCCCCGCCCCGACTCCGCCCTTTCCCCGCCCCATTCCAAACCCCTCCCCAAAGTCCCCTCCCCAACTCCGCCCCATCCCTTCCCCCATTGGATCCCTTCCCCAAATCCCCGCCCCCGGCCCCACCTCTTCCCCCAGCGCGCGGCGTTCCCCCTCCTCCCCGCTCCCTCCCTGCTCCGCGAAACAGCTGTTTCACGGCGCAGGCGCTGGGAGGGGAGAGAAACAGGATGCGGCAGCGCGCTTGCAGAGGAGGCGGAGGTGAGCTGGAGCAGGGGGGCGGGGCGCGGAGGGGAGCTTCCGCCCCTACAAATTTGCCACCCTCGGCCTAGGCCTTGTCGGGCCTAGGCAATAATACCGTGCTGTAACAGAGGTCTTCTTTTACTGCTGTACATTGCACAGATTTGCTCATTAACTTTAGTGAATAAAAATGTAAGCATCTGAACAATTGCAAACAATTATAATTTTAGTAGTTCAAAATGATAAAATTTTACCACAAGTATATATTGTGTTAGGTCCATACAGTATCTCTTTTGAGTTTATTGCTGCCTAATTAGTGTGTGTGGTGAGGGTCAATAAATTACATGACTGGTGCTGGGGAAAAAGCACAACTTTTTTTCTTTTTTTGGTCTGTCTCTGATCTGTAATTCTTTAAATTAAGATTATTTTATGTCACGTTGATTGTTGCTAATAATTTTTATATTTTCATTTGAAGATGGCAGCAGATCTGGCAAACTGTTGATAAGCAATTGAACTTCTAAGAAAGGGGTGTAGAAATCTGCCTTTCAAAATTAACTCGGAGAGAAAGGCATGATATTTTTCAATTTTCCCAAAACATAAATGAAGGATTCCTTGATGGTTACAATCCGAGAAGACCCAGGCAATAGGAAATCAGGATGACTTTACAACTAGAGCTGATTGGAGGATGGTGATTCCATTTTGAGGCAATTTTTGAGATTTTGAAAATTGTTTCCTTGGAATAAAAACAAAACCTTTTGAACGTTTTAGCAAAAAGTGTGTATGTGGGTGGATGGGTGTGTGTGTGTGAATCAGAGCAGAATTTTTTCATTCCAAATCAGGCAGAGGAGGGACTTCAACCTGGGTTCCCACATTCCAGGCCAATTAACCTAACCACCCAGCTCTAGAATTCCTCTGTTTTTAGCCTAGGCCCAAAAACCTTCCTGATATACCTGTTTCCATGAACCTTTCATCTCCACAAAAATGTTTTGGCTTCTATGAAAGAGCATCAAAAATGTTCTGACCAGCTCTGCTTCCAACATTGCATTTCACAAGCCTTGTTTTACATTCCTGTGTCATCCTTTCGAACAGACTCATTTGGATTACATTTGGAAACAGAGCCAGTGAAGCAAAACTAATATAGGTGTGTTAGATGCTTATGGATCGCTTCCTGGGAAAACTGAAACCACAGTCTCTGCCGTCTCTGGCCAAGTGATCTGTCAGTAGAAGGGGACACTGCTCCTAAATGTCATGGCACTGTGGGTCTTTCGGGATAAGATTTTTTTTTAAAATTTTTTTGGTAATCCTAGCTGACATGAGCAATCCTATTCACCTCCGTGGGACTACTTGTGTGGGAAATGGAACCTTATGGTAATAAGTGAGGTGTTAAAGGTTCATGTCGTAATGTTTTTATGGAGTATTGAGATTGGGGTAAGTAGTAGAGGACAGGAAAGATGGTCCTATGAGTAAGGCACTGTCTTGGGACTTGGAAGAAATGGGTTGAGTTCCTGACTTTACCACGAACTTCCTGTGTGACTTTGGGCAAGTAATTTAGTCTCTTAGTGCCTGAGTTCCCTGTTTGTAATGAAAGGAAGATGATACTTCCTCTCATCCACCATTTGTCCGCCTTGACTATTTAGCATTACCTCTTTGGGGCAGGGTCTGTCTCTTATGTTATATATGTACAGTGCCTATCACAATGAGGTCCTGATCTTGGTTGATGCCTCTAGGCTCTACCATAGAACAGATTTTTAAAAATGATATAGTAGATGGTAGCCTTTTATCTCTTCAGATCTGCACTCTAATGCCTTGAGTTAAAAGGAGAGAATACTGTGGTCTCATTATAATCTTCATTTTTGTACAGATGCTGCTCAAAACAGACCTATAACTGGGATGTCATGGGGAGTGGTTTGGCTCAAGATTGAATTGCAAAGTACACCTGAGAGGTGTGCAAAAATGTTGAAAACTGTACAGGGAAACGTGCACAGGACCAAGCTCACACTATGTCTGGTGCAAGTCAGTGCGATTAGCTGGCTTTCTGTGATGTCCTGTCCCTTTAAATGTTCAGAGGGATGTGTGTTTTCCCCATCTCCCCAATGCAAAGCCTCACTTTTGCATTAGCTTCAGTTTTGTGATCAGAACAATAAAGTAAGCACAACAGATAGCTGTGTTTCCATCAGCTCCATCTACGTCCATCTGTCTATTTCCTTCTCTGCTGGCTCCAGAAATATAATGTGGGTGGTGAGGGCCTTCTATCCCACAAGTATCCAGTGCTCCCATTGACTGGATGAGAAGAAGAAGAAGCAGTAAGCAAATAATACTATGGAAAGGTGACCAAAGTTCACCTAGTGGCACAAGGCAACAGAGGGTCCTGTGGCACCTTTAAGACTAACAGAAGTATTGGGAGCATAAGCTTTCATGGGTAAGAACCTCACTTCTTCAGATGCAGTGGCACAGAGTGCCAGACTGCTGGTTCTGCTCCTGGGACAGTGTGTACCAGCCAGCTAGAGATGAAGACAAAGGTAGAACAAAGGAATAGGCTGCTGTCCTGATGTGTACAAACAAAGCAGTGGATGTAAATAGGCAGCCATATTGACTGACCATGTGCAAGCAGAGAAGCAGAGAAACAGCTGAGCCTGCACTGAGGGTCTATAGCCAGCAGAGGGAGCCCAAGTGCAGTCAAAGCAATGTATAAGAGACTCTCTGCTGAGGGGGACGGAGGCGCCCATCTGTCGCCCTGACATTTCATCTCGGGAAGTATGCTGCCTGCCGGGGGCCCGTATCCGAGACGTTACGGAGGCATTGTCGAGGATTATCCGGCCCTCTGACTACTACCCCATGCTACTCATCCATGTGGGCACAAATGATACTGCGCGGTGTGACACTGAGCGGATCAAGAGTGACTACAGGGCTCTGGGAGCACGGGTGAAGGAGTTTGGAGCGCAGGTGGTATTCTCTTCAATTCTTCCTGTCAAAGGTAGGGGCCCGGGCAGAGACAGATGCATCATGGAGGTGAATGCCTGGCTGCGAAGATGGTGTCGCCAGGAGGGCTTTGGCTTCCTAGACCACGGGATGCTATTCGAGGAAGGACTGCTAGGCAGAGATGGCGTTCACCTTTCGAGGAGAGGGAAGACCCTATTTGGACACAGACTGGCTAACCTAGTGAGGAGGGCTTTAAACTAGGTTCGACGGGGACAGGTGAGCAAAGCCCACAGGTAAGTGGGGAACATGGAGACCGGGGAAATGAGTCGGAAACAAGAGGGAGTGTGGGCTATATTGGCAGAGAGAAAGGAGAGTCAGGAAAAAACTGGGAGGAAAGATCAAACCAGTATCTTAGATGCCTATATACAAATGCGAGAAGTATGGGGAATAAGCAGGAAGAACTGGAAGTGCTAATAAATAAATACAACTATGACATTGTTGGCATCACTGAAACTTGGTGGGATAATACACATGATTGGAATGTTGGTGTGGATGGGTACAGCTTGCTCAGGAAGGATAGACAGGGGAAAAAGGGAGGAGGTGTTGCCTTATATATTAAAAATGTACACACTTGGACTGAGGTAGAGATGGACATAGGAGACGGAAGTGTTGAGAGTCTCTGGGTTAGGCTTAAAGGGACAAAAAACAAGGGAGATGTCATGCTAGGCGTCTACTACAGGCCACCTAACCAGGTGGAAGAGGTGGATGAGGCTTTTTTCAAGCAACTAACAAAATCATCCAAAGCCCAAGATTTGGTGGTGATGGGGGACTTCAACTATCCGGATATATGTTGGGAAAATAACAGCGGGGAACAGACTATCCAACAAATTCTTGGACTGCATTGGAGACAACTTTTTATTTCAGAAGGTTGAAAAAGCTACTAGGGGGGAAGCTGTTCTAGACTTGATTTTAACAAATAGGGAGGAACTCATTGAGAATGTGAAAGTAGAAGGCAGCCTGGGTGAAAGTGATCATGAAATCATAGACTTTGCAATTCTAAGGAAGGGTAGAAGGGAGAACAGCAAAATAGAGACAATGGATTTCAGGAAGTGTAGAGATGCATAGCTCCCGAATCGCCAGTCCACAGGCGCGGCAAACTGCTCCCATGGCTACGAGGCAGGAGTGACCTTCAATCCAGCGTTTGTGTTTGGGAAACTTATTTGGCTGATTTGATTGTACCCTCGCAGCTGGTGTTCACGCGCTCAAGAGATGGGTTCGTTATCTTATGTGTATGTATACTGCCTGGCTCTTCTATGCGCAAGAATGTAACCACTAAGAAGAGTTGTAAACAAAGTAAGGAGAGAAATAAAAACCCCAGGAAAAGTTTTCCTGGGAGGCTTTTTGCAAGAGGCTTGTAAAGCTCTCTAGCTACCACAGACCTGGCGTTCTGTTTCCTTTCCTGCGTCGTCACCACAGCTGGTGACCCCGACGTGATACCCCTCTACTCACCGGCTGGATACGCCGAGCGCGCCCGCGGCTGTTTGCCGCCCCTTATTCGTGAGTATGGGGGGGAAACTTTCCAGTGCCCAGAAGGAGCACGCAAGAGAGTTACAAGAGATTATACGACAGCGATCATGTGTCGCTGTCCCGGTCGCTCATATTGAGGACCTCCTAAGGGAAATAGATCGCCAGTGCCCCTGGTATCCAGACTGCGGGTCATTGCAGCTTTTTGATTGGATACAGATTGGGATCACCTTGTATAGTAAACCCCGTGCCCCAGTTCAGTGCCTGCTGCTCTGGCAGCGTTGTAAGGAGGCACTGGAGGGGATCGGCCCCAACAGCCCCAAGCCGGTCCCCCTTTTGCCCCCAGGTGATGGGCCACCCCCCTCCTGCCCACAGCTGACCCTCCCTGCGCCGCCGCCCGTGGCGGCGGCCCCCTGCCTACCGGTCGGGCAGGGGGGCGCTGTCGCCGCGGCGGTGCGGCAAGCGCGTGAGGCCGGTCTCTTGACCGATGAGGAATCCAAGTGTGGGTTCGAGGCGTTTCCCGTCTCTTGGCGGGATAATGGAAATGGGGGGCAGATAGTGGACTGGGAGGCTCTCCCCTACTCAGTTCTGCGCGAGCTCCGCAAGGCAGTTCGTGAGACCGGGGTGCGGTCCACTTTCACCCTGGGGATCTTGGAAGGTGTGTCAAACGGTTACTTCTTGCTCCCCCAAGATTGGAAAGACATGTGTCGCATGGTGCTGTCTCCCGCGCAATACGTTGTGTGGGATAGCGAGTACCAGCGAGAGGCGCTTGCAGCAGCAGCGCAAGGTGGGGGGGCTTATCTTGCTGAGCAGTTATATGGCACAGGGCAGTTTTCGAGCATCCCCGAGCAGGCGGCGGGCACGCCCCGGGTAGCTTTTCCCATGATTGGCCAGTGTGTCCGTCGCGCGTTCCGCAGGGTCCCCGCTGCAGGCGAGTCCTCTAAGTCCTTTGCGGTTACTCGGCAGGGTGCCACCGAACCATTCCACCAGTTTATTGACCGCCTCCAAGAGGCAGTCCAGAGGCAGATTGATAACCCGCAAGCCCAGACTGAACTAATGATAAAATTGGCTTACGAAAATGCCAATGCAGACTGCCGCCGTGCCATGCAGGCAGTGGTCGGGCGCCCCGGGTATACCCTGGCAGAATTGCTGCAGGCGTGTGCTGACGTAGGCACTCAGACCCATCAGATGGCCCTGCTGGCAGCTGCCCTGCACAAGGGGCAGAAGCCTCAGGGGAACTGCTTTAACTGCCAGAAGCCCGGACATTTTTGGCGGGAGTGTCGGGCCCCTGCGGGGGGCATGTGTAAAAACAAACCCAAGCCCCGGACAGACCAGAGGCCCCGCACGCTGTGTCCGAAATGCAAAAAGGGCTACCATTGGGCTGCGCAGTGTCGCTTGGCCGGGGGTGACAGCCGGGTCTTGGCTGCTAACCGAGACAACCCCCCGGGAAACTAGTAGGCGGGCCTGCGACCAGCCCGAGACCCAAGGCCGCGCCCCTCTCCGTGCACGACGCCCCCGCCGCCACAAGGGGCAGTGCGGGGATTGACCTTGTTAATCAGGAAAATATGGATATCACTCTCCCCGGGGAGGTCCTCCTCATGCCGTCCCAGATTCAGGGCCCGCTGCCGGAGGGCATGGTGGGCCTTGTCCTATCCCGCTCGTCCGCCAGCAAGCAGGGCCTGTTTGTGGTGCCTGGGGTGGTGGATTCGGACTATGGTGGAATTATCCATGTTCAACTGTGGAGTCATCTCCCGAAACGGCTGTTTCAGGGAGATGCCTGGGCGCAACTCATACTTGTGCCCTACTCCCTTCCGGCAGGGGGAAGAAACGTTCCCCGAACCGGAGGCTTCGGGTCCACCGACCAGCGCACTATTCACCCACAAGTGGCAGCAGTTGTTAAAGACATTGGAGCACCCCAACCCAAACGCATTTACTGCCTCAACGATCAGCCGTTCGAGGGTGTTATCGACTCTGGGGCAGACATTACCGTCATTGCCGCTGCGCAGTGGCCCGCCCATTGGCCCACAGAGCAGGCTCCGGCAGTTTGGGGTGTGGGCGGGGCACAGGACTCACAACGAAGTGCCCGATGGTTGGAGGTTAGGGCGCCCCAAGGCATCCGCCGCGCCCGTATCCGGCCTATCATTCTCCCCGTCCACCTCAACCTGTGGGGCCGTGATTTATTGACACAGTTCACTGCCACCATCCATATCAATGATTAGGCATACGGCCCTCCCCCTCCATTGGCTCACTGACGAACCCGTATGGGTTGCGCAGTGGCCGCTTCCTTTAGAAAAGCTGGAGGCCCTCCAGCACTTGGTTAATGACCAGCTGAAGGCAGGACGTTTGGAGGAGTCCACTAGCCCCTTTAATACCCCCGTGTTTGTGATTAAAAAGAAATCTGGCAAGTGGCGCCTCCTGCAGGACCTTCGCGCCATTAACAAAATTATACAGCCTATGGGTCCCCTGCAGTGTGGTACCCCTAATCCCAACCTTATTCCCTGTGATTACCGGTTATTTGTAATAGATTTAAAGGATTGTTTTTTTACCATCCCCTTGCACCCTGAGGACCGGGTGCACTTTGCCTTCACTGTTCCGGTTTTGAATCACTCCCAGCCCACTCCACGCTATCAGTGGAATGTGCTCCCTCAAGGCATGTTGAATAGCCCCACCTTGTGTCAGCATTTTGTTGCGCAGGCCCTACGGCCCTTCCGCGCAGCACACCCAGATGCCTTAATTTACCACTACATGGATGACATCCTGGTGGCTCACCCCGTCCTCCCTGATGACTGGCTGGACGAACTGCGCCACCAGCTTGCGGCGTGTGGCCTGGTTGTGGCACCGGACAAGATCCAGCGTCAGCCACCCTTTTTGTATCTTGGTCACCGCATGCTCCAGTCATATGCCCGTCCAGTTTGTCCCGAGTTGGTATTGCCCAACCCTCTTACGTTTGTACAGCTTCAACAGTTATTGGGGTCCCTTAATTGGATTCGTCCTTTTTGCCCTCTGACTACCTCCATGCTGTCCCCTCTTTTTTCTGGCCTTCGGCAGGGCCGTCTCCCCGGAGATATCATTCCCGTTTCCCAGGAACAGCGCCAAGCGGTCACCCTCATTAACCAGACCCTGGCCCAGGTGTGGGTCGACCGCCGAGAAAGGGAACAGCCCCTTTTTGCCATTTTGCTTCCCACACTCTCACAACCGACAGCTGTCCTCGCCCAGGAGGGGGCGGCAGCGCGTCTTCGTTTAATTGAATGGATTTATTTGACCCACTCCCCTCCGCATACTATTCAGACACTCCCTCAACAGGCCGCAGAGCTGATTTTTAAAGTGCGAGAACGGTCCCGTACCCTCTTGGGTTGGGACCCCGTTGCCATTATTGTCCCCATCCCGGCTAAAGACTGGGAACGCACTGTCTCTTGCAGTGCCACCCTCCAATTGTCTCTTGCTGACTATGTTGGGGAAGTTAAATATCACATTCCCCCTGACCCCCGTCTTTCATTCCTACAACAACGTTGCCTTCACCTCCGGCCGTCCTTGTCAACCGTCCCCATTAAGGATGCACTTACCCTTTTTACGGACGGCGGCCCAACACGAGGTGCGGTCAGCTGGCAGGTGCAAGGCACTTGGCAAGTCCGCTTTACCCTGCCTCAGCGCTCCCCACAGCGCGCAGAGTTGGCTGCTGTCATCCTGGCCTGCCGATGCTTCCAGGATGACCCTTTTAATTTGATTACTGACAGTCTTTATGTTACTAATGTTCTTAAGTCTCTTCCAGGTTCCTATGTGTCGCCCTCCTGTGATGACAATTTGTTGGCCCTTTTTCTTACCCTGCAACAGCTCCTTTCCTCCCGCTCTAGCCCACTGTTTGTGGCACACATTCGCAGTCACACCACACTACCGGGCCTATTAACAGAACACGGTGGCCGACCAGGCGGTCAAATCGGTGGCCTCAATTTTTTCCTCCCCAATCGAAAGCCACGCCTTTTTTCATCAGTCCGCCAAGGCCCTTGCCAAGCAGTTCACTCTCCCATTGCATCAGGCGCAGGCCATTGTTCGTCAGTGTGACCTTTGCGCTTCTCTCTCCAATAGCCCGGAGGTAGGGGTCAACCCTCGTGGAACCTCGGCCAACCAGCTCTGGCAAATGGATGTTACACATTTCCCTCCCTTTGCCCCCTGGCAGTATCTTCACGTGTGTGTAGATACCTTTTCCCATTATGTGTGGGTCACCCCCCAGAAGGGTGAGGCCTCTCGTCATGTTATTAATCACATGATTCGTGCTATGGCAATCATGGGTCACCCGTCCCATCTTAAGACCGACAACGGCCCCGCCTACTGTAGCTCGGCCTTTGCCTCCTTCTGTACCACGTGGGACATTGTCCACACGTTTGGTATCCCGTATAACCCCACAGGCCAGGCCATTGTGGAACGAGCCAATCGTGCGCTCAAACAAGCCCTGGTCCGCCAAAAACAGAAAGGGGGGATTCCCGTAGGCCTTCCTCCCCGCCAGGAATGGCTGGCTGCAGTGCTTTTTACCCTGAATCATTTGAATTTGACTGACAACTACTCTGCAGCAGAATGTCATTTTCGCAGCTACCAGGCCTTGCCCCGCCCCTTTGTTAAATATCGCAAGGCCCCAGACCCTCAGTGGCATGGCCCAGTGCCCCTTATAACGTGGGGACGAGGGCATGCTGCCGTTTCTCTTCCTACAAGTCCGTTGTGGGTCCCGGCGCGTAACGTCCGCCCGTGGCACGGCGATGGCCTGGCACCAGGGACTATCGAACCCCATTCCACAGTTCAACCTACATCTGCAGGATCCCGAGCGTCCTCGCCAGCGCCCCCCACGGGGGCCCCCGCAGCGCATAACCTGGGGACAGGTTAAAGCCCTTTCATTGCAGGCCGAGCAGCTGCGAGTGCAGCAGCAGCTAGAACCTACCGCAGAAAATTACCTTGTGACATTGTTAGCTTGCCTTAATGCTAATTCACTCCTTATTTTGTGTGTATTGGGGAGTTTCCTGTTGGCCCCTAGCTGCCAAGGCGAACCCCAGATGGAGCAGCGGCTGCAGTTTAACACCTGGGTCCACCTGGCAGAAGTATTAAATCAATCTGATTTCTGCCTGGCCGTTGCCCCGGAAATGCAAGGTCTGTTAAGTACCTGCCTTGTTCCTGTCTGTAAACCACCCAGCAACATCTGGGGTGTGAGACAGTGAAAGAAATGTGCTGTTTTAAGCTTGCTGATAATAGTTTTGTATGCAATAGCAAATTGATATGCTGAAATGCTATGCTTAAGTCATCCGCCAAGACGTTTTTCTTCCTTGGTAGGATTATATTTAGTTATAGCCACCCTTAGAGTGGATGAAGACCCTTTTATAGTATGGGGTCCTAGTTTTGATGTTTGACGTTTTACTTTGCTGCTTTGTTTAATGTATACCCAATCTAGTGGCATTGTGTATGCTACCCTGCGAGAGTGTTTTGTTTAAACACCGCATTTATAAAATAAAACAGGGGGAGATGTAGAGATGCATAGCTCCCGAATCGCCAGTCCACAGGCGCGGCAAACTGCTCCCATGGCTACGAGGCAGGAGTGACCTTCAATCCAGCGTTTGTGTTTGGGAAACTTATTTGGCTGATTTGATTGTACCCTCGCAGCTGGTGTTCACGCGCTCAAGAGATGGGTTCGTTATCTTATGTGTATGTATACTGCCTGGCTCTTCTATGCGCAAGAATGTAACCACTAAGAAGAGTTGTAAACAAAGTAAGGAGAGAAATAAAAACCCCAGGAAAAGTTTTCCTGGGAGGCTTTTTGCAAGAGGCTTGTAAAGCTCTCTAGCTACCACAGACCTGGCGTTCTGTTTCCTTTCCTGCGTCGTCACCACAAGGAAGGCAGATTTTGGGAAGCTCAGAGAGCTGATAGGTAAGGTCCCATGGGAATCAAGACTGAGGGGAAAAACAACTGAGGAGAGTTGGCAGTTTTTCAAAGGGACACTATTAAGGGCCCAAAAGCAAGCTATTCCGCTGGTTAGGAAAGATAGAAAATGTGGCAAAAGACCACCTTGGCTTAACCACGAGATCTTGCACGATCTAAAAAATAAAAAGGAGTCATATAAAAAATGGAAACTAGGACAGATTACAAAGGATGAATATAGGCAAACAACACAGGAATGCAGGGGCAAGATTAGAAAGGCAAAGGCACAAAATGAGCTCAAACTAGCTACGGGAATAAAAGGAAACAAGAAGACTTTTTATCAATACATTAGAAGCAAGAGGAAGACCAAAGACAGGGTAGGCCCACTGCTTAGTGAAGAGGGAGAAACAGTAACAGGAAACTTGGAAATGGCAGAGATGCTTAATGACTTCTTTGTTTCGGTCTTCACCGAGAAGTCTGAAGGAATGCCTAACATAGTGAATGCTAATGGGAAGGGGGTAGGTTTAGCGGATAAAATAAAAAAAGAACAAGTTAAACATCACTTAGAAAAGTTAGATGCCTGCAAGTCACCCGGGCCTGATGAAATGCATCCTAGAATACTCAAGGAGCTAATAGAGGAGGTATCTGAGCCTCTAGCTATTATCTTTGGAAAGTCATGGGAGACGGGAGAGATTCCAGAAGACTGGAAAAGGGCAAATATAGTGCCCATCTATAAAAAGGGAAATAAAAACAACCCAGGTAACTACAGACCAGTTAGTTTAACTTCTGTGCCAGGGAAGATAATGGAGCAAGTAATTAAGGAAATCATCTGCCAACACTTGGAAGGTGGTAAGGTGATAGGGAACAGCCAGCATGGATTTGTGAAGAACAAATCATGTCAAACCAATCTGATAGCTTTCTTTGATAGGATAACGAGCCTTGTGGATAAGGGTGAAGCGGTGGATGTGGTATACCTAGACTTTAGTAAGGCATTTGATACGGTCTCGCATGATATTCTTATCGATAAACTAGGCAAATACAAATTAGATGGGGCTACTATAAGGTGGGTGCATAACTGGCTGGATAACCGTACTCAGAGAGTTGTTATTAATGGTTCCCAATCCTGCTGGAAAGGCGTAACGAGTGGGGTACCGCAGGGGTCTGTTTTGGGACCGGCTCTGTTCAATATCTTCATCAACGACTTAGATATTGGCATAGAAAGTACGCTTATTAAGTTTGCGGATGATACCAAACTGGGAGGGATTGCAACTACTTTGGAGGACAGGGTCATAATTCAAAATGATCTGGACAAATTGGAGAAATGGTCTGAGTTAAACAGGATGAAGTTTAACAAAGACAAATGCAAAGTGCTCCACTTAGGAAGGAAAAATCAATTTCACACATACAGAATGGGAAAAGACTGTCTAGGAAGGAGTACGGCAGAAAGGGATCTAGGGGTTATAGTGGACCACAAGCTAAATATGAGTCAACAGTGTGATGCTGTTGCAAAAAAAGCAAACATGATTCTGGGATGCATTAACAGGTGTGTTGTGAGCAAGACACGAGAAGTCATTCTTCCGCTCTACTCTGCTCTGGTTAGGCCTCAGCTGGAGTATTGTGTCCAGTTCTGGGCGCCGCATTTTAAAAAAGATGTGGAGAAATTGGAAAGGGTCCAAAGAAGAGCAACAAGAATGATTAAAGGTCTTGAGAACATGACCTATGAAGGAAGGCTGAAAGAATTGGGTTTGTTTAGTTTGGAAAAGAGAAGACTGAGAGGGGACATGATAGCAGTTTTCAGGTATATAAAAGGGTGTCATAAGGAGGAGGGAGAGAACTTGTTCACCTTAGCCTCTAAGGATAGAACCAGAAACAATGGGTTTAAACTGCAGCAAGGGAGGTCTAGATTGGACATTAGGAAAAAGTTCCTAACTGTCAGGGTGGTTAAACACTGGAACAAATTGCCTAGGGAGGTTGTGGAATCTCCGTCTCTGGAGATATTTAAGAGTAGGTTAGATAAATGTCTATTAGGGATGGTCTAGGCAGTATTTGGTCCTGCCATGCGGGCAGGGGACTGGACTCGATGACCTCTCGAGGTCCCTTCCAGTCCTATAATCTATGAATCTATGAATCTATGAATAAGCCAGGGGTAGACAAACTATGGGGCTGGATCCAGCCCGTGGGATTGCCCGCCACGGGCCCTGCGCCTCTCTCAGAAGCGGCCTTTGGGTGGGGGGGGCAGAGGGCTCCACGTGCATTGCCCTTGCCTCCAGGCACCGCTCCCCGCAGCTCCCATTGGCTGGGAATGGAGAACCGCAGCCAATGGAAGCTCTGGGGGAAGTACCTGGAGGCGCGGCAAGGGCAGTGCACGTGGAGCCCTCCCCCTTCGCCCCTCCCAGGGGCCGCAGCACTTCTTGGAGCGGCGTGGGTCCGGGGATAGGGCAGGCAGACAGGGAGCCTGCCCTGGCCCCGGTGCATGCCGCTGCCATCCCGGAGCCACTTTAGGTAAGCAGCGCCGGGCCGGAGCTCGAACCCCTCCTGCACCCCACCCCCCAACTCCCTGCCCTAAGCCCCCTGCCTGCACCTCGCACCCCTCCTGCACCCAACCCCCTTCCCTGAGCCCCCTGCTGCACCCCTGTGCACCCCAACCCCCTGCCCTGAGCCCCCTGCCACACCCCACACCCTCCTGCACTCCAACCCCCTGCCCTGAGCCCCCTCCTGCACTCTGCACCCCTCCTGAGCCCCCTCATATACCCTGTACCATCCTTTGCCCCAACCCCTTGCCCTGAGCCCCTTCCTGCACACCGCTCCCACTCTCACACCTCACACTCGCTCCCGCACCCCAACCCCCTGCCCTGGCCCTGCATACAATTTCCCCACCCAGATGTGGCCCTCAGCTCAAAAAGTTTGCCCACCCCTGGTATAAGCCCACATCCAGCAGAGGGTGATCAAACGCAGATAGTGCACAGTTAAAAAAAATCCCTGTGGAACAGACAGTGTCCAGGAGGTGTGAAGTCTAACAGGAGAACAGAGAAATGGCACTTTTTGTAAGCAATGCTGGTGAGTCGATGACAGCTGAGACTCATGGATGGTATACCTCGAATGCTTTGAGCAATTTGTAAACTGCAACATCATTCCAGATGGACAAGAAGTTTCAGCCTTGCTGACAGTATGGGTCCAAAGGCATACAGACTGCTGCATGACCTCTGGTCTCCAACTGTGCCTGGAACTGCCATGTACACCACAATTACTGCGTGAACATTTTGCGTGAACATTTTTCTCCTACTCCATCACTGATAGAATGGTATTGGTTTCATCAGAGACATCAGGGAAGTGGACAGTCGGTACCACAGTTTGTTGCTGCCTTAAGGAAGTTGTCAGAACATTGTCAGTTTAGACAACCATTAAGTGATGCCCTGCATGATCAGTTAGTCTCTAGATTATGCAGTGTCCGGAAGACATTATTGACTGCATCGATGCTTGCATTCAAAAAGGCTGTTGAAGGTAGCAGTTGCAATGGAAACTACAGAGAAGGATTCTCTGGAATTTAGTGTAAACCAAGACGTTACCTACTGAATTGGTGAGACAGAATACCATGGGGACATAAGGAATTTCTGTGGGGCTGTTGTATGCAAACTACACACTCTAAAAAGGATTGGTGGGCATGTCAGTTTATTGGCAGAAAATGCCAGAAGAAAGGACACATTGCTGTGACCTGTTGCACAGTTCAATGACCAGCAACACAGAGTAACTGTACATCCAGGAATACAAATATGAAGACTGAACCTAAGAAAGGATCGAAGTTGGGAATTCATAATGTGGAAAAAGACAAGAGCGCTAGTGTCACTAACAAAGACCTAGCACTACATGTATTATCAGAAACTAGAGTCAGAGATGGCATCTGGGTCACACCCTTGATTGAAGGAGTTTCTACAAGAATGGAACTTGAAATGGGGCTGCTGTTTTCTGCATCTACTTATCACCAGACTTTGTCACAAGTTCCTCAGGAAGAAACCTCCATGATTTTATAGACTTACGCCAGAGAACAGTTTGTCCTTCTAGTTGAACTTTCACCTGGAGTATCCCTTTTGGGACCCTTGTTTTACCCTTGTATGTCATCAAAGAGAAGTATCCACCATTATTTGGGAGATCTTGGCTTGAGAAACTCAAGGTGAATTGGACCGAGATCAAGGCAATCATGAAAGCACCTCAAAATATTCAAGAAATACTGGACAGACATGCCAAAGTTCTTGAAAAAGAACTTGGACAGATGAGCAATGGGTTGGTGAATCTCACTTTTAAATCTGGCAGCCAAAATATTGTACTCCCAGAGTTGTGCCTTAAGCTCTGAAGCCTCTGGTGGAATCTGATTTGGACCATTTAATGAACATCGGAGTCTTGTCATCAGTTTCACACAGTGAGTGGGCTACAGCCATGATACCAGTGATCAAGAAGGATAGCATAGTCTGAATTTGTAGAGATTTCAAAGTGACACTGAATCCAGTTTTATGTGCAGACCAATATCCACTGCCTCATGTTGAAAATTTGTTTGCTATTCTTAGTGATGGACAGTGTTTCAGTAAATTGGATTTGCTCAATGAATACTTACAAATGGAAATTGATGTGGCATCTCACAATCAACACACAAAAAGGCTTATTTTGTTACAGATTGCCTTTTGGTATCACATCAGCACCTGCTCTGGTCCAGAAAGCCATGGATGCGATTTGGCAGGGACTGAATGGAGTTCAATGCTATTTGGATGACATCCTTGTTATTGGACAGGTTCAATAGAATCATCTTCAAAATTTGGATACTGTCTTGCAACATTTGGAAAACCATGGAATGAGAGTACATTGAGACAAATGTGAGTTTTTCACACATTCAGTTGAATACTTTGGACATGTAAGTGATGCCACAGGCTTAAGAAAATTGCTAGAAAAATAGAAGGCAGTTCTTCAAACACCACCACCAGAGAATGTATCACAGTTACATTCACTGCTTAACAGCTATGGTAAATTTCTGTCTATTCTGGTGACAGTATTGGAACCTTTATGTGAACTACAAGCAAAGACAAAATGGAAATAGACTGAAATGTGAATGTGCATTTAAGGAAGCAAAAAAAACTATTGACACCAGCAGAAATTCCTACACATTTTGGTGCTTCGCTACAATTGCAGTTGGCTTGTGATGCTTCACCATACGGAGTGTGGGTTCAGCTCTTTCCCACATTTTTCCTAATGGAATGGAGAAACCAATTGCCTTTTCATCACAAACATTCATTACTTTTGAGAAGAACTATGCACAAACAAAGTGAGACACTCTGAGCGTTATCTTTGGAATTCAGATAGTACCTGTATGGTAGACATTTTTCCTTGCTGATGGATCATCACCTGTCACTTTCAATTTTTGGACGGAAACATGACATTTCATCAATAGCTTCTGCTCATATACAACAATGGGCATTGCTCCTTTCAGCTCATTCCTATACTATTCAGTTCCATAAAGGGACTCAGCAGAGCAGTGCTGATGGGCTGTCACACCTGCCATGCCCAATTTCTCATCAACCCAAAGAAATTTCAGGTGAAGTGTTCTATCTCAGTTTGATGGATAGGTTACTTGTCAACAGCACAGATGTTAACAAAGAAACAGCTCAGGATGATGTGTTTTTTCTTGTGAAGGGGATGGTAATACAAGGCACAGTGTTGGATCAAAAGAATCCCCAGTTTACACAATTCGAGTCACGTCAATGTGAATTATCTGTGAATCATGGTTGTGTCTTGGCATTGTACGGAGGAAGGATAAAGTCTGGAGTCATGTCTGGTGGCCAGAGATTGACAAAGACATTAAGAGGGAAAGCGAAGTGCTGTATCATATCAGCAAATTCAGCAAGATCCTGGCCCAGCTTGTCTACACTGTTGATCATGGCCTCAGACTCCTTGGACTTGTATTCATGTGGATTTTGCAGGACCTTTAGAAGTTTTGGTCATAGTTGACGCTAATTCAGAATGGCCAGAAGTTTTCAAAATGACTTCTATTACAGCTATTAAGACCATTAAACATCTTTGTACCTTGTTTAGCCAGTTTAGTTTATGGTTACAGTTGGTGAGTGACAATGGACCTCAATTCTGTTCTGAAGAATTTCAGAGGTTCCTAGCTTCAAATTGAATTTAGCAGGTATGTGCCACATCTTACCACTCTACTACAAACAGACTAGCAGTATGCTTTGTACAAACACTTTAACATACCTTAAAAGCTAAGACGTATTTTCTGAGTCATTAGCAGAAATTGGACTATTTCTTGCTTGTCTAGAAGAACAGACTGCATGTTACTACCCAGGAGTCACCTGAAACTCTTTTCTTGAAGAAGTCTTTTCATACCAGTTGGTACCTGCTACCACCTGATATTGCCTCACATGTAGCCAAATCCCAAGCTATGCAAATTGATCAACAGCATGAGACTCATCATAGTTTTTTTCAAGCTGGAAAATTAGTGTGGACTTGCAGGTTTCAAAGTAGCAGCCGTGTTAGTCTGTATCCGCAAAAAGAACAGGAATACTTGTGGCACCTTAGAGACTAACAAATTTATTTCAGCGTAAGCTTTCGTGGGCTACAGCTCACTTCTTCAGCTGCATAGAGTGAAACCCACAGACAGAAGATATTTATACATACAGAGACCATGAAAAGGTGGAAGTACCCATATCAGTTGTAAGAGGCCAATCAATTGAGATGAGCTATCAGTAGCAGCAGAAGAAAAAACTTTGAAGTGATAATCGAGATGACCCATAGAAGGTGAGAGGAGAACTTAACATGGGGGAAAAAAAATTCTATTAGTGTAATGACCCAACCATTCCCAGACTCTGTTTAGACTTAAGTTAATTGTGTCTAATTTGCATATTAATTCGAGTTCAGCGGTCCCATCTTTGGAGTCCAAAGAGAGACTGCTGAACTCGAATTAATATGCAAATTAGACACAATTAACTTAGGTTTAAACAGAGACCGGAAATGATTGGGTCATTACACTAATTGAATTTTTTTTCCCCCATGTTAAGTTCTCTTCTCACCTTCTATGGGTCATCTTGATTATCACTTCAAAGTTTTTTCTTCTGCTGCTACTGATAGCTCATTGATTGGCCTCTTACAACTGATATGGGTACTTCCACCTTTTCATGGTCTCTGTATGTATAAATATCTTCTGTCTGTGGGTTTCACTCTATGCAGCTGAAGAAGTGAGCTGTAGCCCACGAAAGCTTATGCTGAAATAAATTTGTTAGTTTCTAAGGTGCCACAAGTACTCCTGTTCTTTTTGTGGACTTGCAGTTATGGTCTGGAAAGAAATGGGTACCTGGAGAACTTGTAAAATGCATGGGACCTGTTTTGTTTGTGATAAAACTATCGGATGGTATTTTATGGAAATGACATATAAACCAGTTGCAGCCTTGACTAGTACTGGAGTCCAGTGACGTTTCAGTAGGACTCTCTGTTCTTCCCATCAAACCTTCTTTTGTTACAACTCCTAATTTTGACAACGTGGTGGAAGAAACTTTGGTACCAGACCCAGCAGATTCCTTACCTCCAACTGTTCCCATTGTTCAGGATGTTGCCACATCACCATCACCACGTTATCCCAAAAGAGTGTGAAAACCAGTTATGTGACTGAATTTATACATTGTTTAGTTAGTGAGTTGCTATTCCAGGGCAGAATAATCCCTTGTATATTAAGAATCTGTGGTAGTCCACTGCAACTTTTGGTCAGGTTATATCATGTTTCAGGTTAGCCGTGTAAACGATAAGATATGTGTTTGGAAAGTTTTTTAAAGTATGTTAAAGAATGTGAAGTCCTGTCCCTTTAAATGTTCAAGGGGCTCTGTGCTCCACCTCACCCCCCTCAGTGCAAAGCCTCACTTTCATGTTAATTTCAGTTTTGCAGCCTGGACAATAAAGCAAGCACAGCAGAGAGCTGTGTTTCCAACAACTCTCTCTGCATCTGTATGTCTCTTTCTCTGCTGGCTCCAGAAAAATAACACTTTTATTATCAATACATTTACTCTTAGCATTAAAAGTAGATACAAAGACTTACAAGGCTAGCATAAAAAACTTGCAGTGCATTGTGGTATGTTCTTTGTGTAAGGATAAAGGATATCCTCATTCTTTTAGATTTAGACAATGTCTGTGTAGTTATTTATTACTCATATTGTGATAACACCCCTAGAAGTCCCAGTCGTGGACAGGACCCCATTGTGCTGGGCCCTGTACAAGCACAGAACAAAAAGATGGTTCCTGCCCCAATGAGCTTACAGTCTAATAGACAAAAGGTGGATATAACATATGGAGCAGCGTAAGGTAACTATGAGACAAAACTGGTTAGCATGAAAAAGCAGTGGCCACAGCAAAATAGCTGCTTAACTGTTGCTCTAACCAACAGCAATACTTCTGGCTTCCAGAGGTTGAGATGAAATCGCTCTGAAGCATCCAGCTGGCAATATCCTTCAAGTGTTCCTCCAGTGCAGAGACTTGACATGCAGGGTACACTAGGCCAAAGAGAGAAAACTGTGTCATCAGTGTACTAATACTCTACCCCATGTATACAAATGATCACGCGAAACAGGTTTCATTTATATCCTGGTCTTCCAGCTATGACTAGAACTGCTGTAGGGCATGCTGAGCTATATTTGTCTAGCACTGATATTTTCTTTGATATTGGTGGTTTGTATCTCACACAGCCAGTGTAAAGTATTAAGTTGGTTGAAGCATTTATTTTAGAAAGAACAAGGCTTTGGAAGACTCAGCTGGAAAAATTGAAGTCCTGGTGAAAGGAGCCCTCTCTGTGGTGTGAAACTAGCCTTACCTACTGATTTTTGTTGCTAATGCGTTATCTCACCCATAATGCACACACAATATATATATTGATGCCAAGGTCTGTGCTTAACACCCTGATAGCACAAAAAATAAAAAATGACTGCATGTGTGATGTCAGCAAGATAATTTTACTGTAAGATCTTTACATTTTTAATTTCTTTCACTTTTTATGTACAGGGTACAACTATGGTCAGCACAGAAACAAGAGAATACAATTTTCTGGAGGTCAGGCCGGTAATGTGCTAATAAATAGCTGCTGGAGGGAAAAATTCTCTACTCTTCCACAGACTTCTTGTGTGATCTTGGGCAAGTTATTTAGCCTCTCTGTGCTTCAGTTCCCCATCTGAAAATGGGACTAATAGGGCTTCTCTACCTCACAGAAGTATGAGCATAAATACATTACATGATTAGCCATTCTTGGAAATGGAGGTAGAGTTGTCTTTTTAATTATTTCTTGCAATTTTCTGCATGTGTGTACAGCATTACACTTTAAAAAAAAAAAGAAACAAGTGGGTGATCATTACCAAAATGTATCTTGGGAAGGGCGGGGCAGAGGAAAAAGAGGAGGAAAGAAGACAGAGTAGCTATTCTAGCCTTTCTTATAGGTACCCTGAAAAAATTGGTCTTGAGGAGGGAATTGAAGAAGGAGAAGGTAGCAGTCTTGCAGATCAGTTTTGGGAGAACGTTTTCCATGAGTTAGCGAGATGTGAAGATGTCTGTGAGAGAAGCAGACAAATTGGTGGATATAGCTAGCAGTGTAAATCCAACACTATGACTATATATGTAATGAGTATATAAAATAAATATATAAGGTGAGATGCTCTAAGAGAATTCTTTATATGTAGTTTGCATGCCAGGATGAGGGATGCTAAGGTTGTTTTATGACATCTTTGTGGCCTCCTGATTTTGGCTGCTCCAGGGCCTGGAGAGCTCCCTGGCATAACTTAGACAGACCTGGAGACCTGTTTAAATTATGGACACCCCCCCTCCTGGGGTTGTTTTTTGGGCTTTAGTAGTGCCCAGTAGCTCCCCAGTGCTACATGCTGCAGCCTTGCTCTTAACACAATCCCTTCATGCTCAGGCCTGCCCTCAGCACACCCCCTGTGCCAAGACTGAGTAGGGGATCTTCTGTCTGAGCTTGGAGAATCATCCCCTGGCTGGATCTGGCTGTTTTATAGCCCCTTTAGTCCGATCTCACTCCTAATAAATATAACAATTCACTTCTACCTATTTTATTGAAGAAGACAGGTTAATAAAGACAATGGTTTAGACTACTTGCATTATGTTTTTGTGACTTGAAATGTTTTTTTTCCTAATCCAGTGCTAATTTTTGTGGAAGAACAAACACATTTACTTTGCCTTGCCTTTTTAAAAAACACTTATTCAGAGATTGATTGCTGATGCCCGCCTTCTTTCTTGCTGGAAACGTCTGGAGAAATCTTTTTTCCCCCCATGTTATTCAGCCAGCTGCTGTAACTTGTCTTACAGTACAGAAAGCAGAACTTCTGTAAGCAATTCTGTGATTGCACATCACTAACTTAATACTGAAGTACAGTTTATTTTTTAAAAAATAGGCAGCTTAAAACATAATTATTAACTTAACAAAGCAAGGCAAGAGCAGCATCCAAAGAATTCATGTTTGAAGTAACTGATAATCCTTTAATTGCTACATCTCGGTAAAATTCAGAATATTTTAGAGAAAGCCTTTATTTAAAAATGCCACATGTACATCAAAGATGCTTTCCTTGTCTTTTATACAGTAGCTTTCTTTCAAGTAAAGAAACACCCCCGCAGAAATGGAAAAGCAATTCCATTGTACGCTGAAGTCAGTTCATTTCTGTTCTAAAGTAAATGCTGTTTTTTGGCAGCCCGTAGATGGAAACGTGTTTAACATTGGAAAGGTGAATTGCCATTGCAGCAGGAACTGGAAGCGGATGTCAGCATTAGGGAATTATTGTCTACTCTTTTGTGAGTGGCTCCTTGTTAAAGGGTTTTGAACTCGCCATTGCCAAAGTTTAGAACGACATTTTGTTTTCTTTCACCCTTTGTAAAAATATAATGCAAAGGAAATTAGCCTTACTGGAGGTATATATAATAAAAATGTGTGTGTATTGTGACAAAGTTCCTCCTCTACCTTGGTGGGTCCTGCGCTTATTGGCGGATTTGCTCGCTTCACAGATTCACCCTGTGGGTCAGGAAACAGTCCAGAGACCTTCCCCTCTGGTAGAAGCCATAGTCCAGGGTCAATTCCTCCTGTGTTTGATCAGGAGTTGGGAGGTATGGGGGGAACCCGGGCCCGCCCTCTACTCTGGGTTCCAGCCCAGGGCCCTGTGGACTGCAGCAGTTTAGAGTGCCTCCTGGTACAGTTGCACGACACCTACAACTCCCTGGGCTACTTCCCCCTGGCCTCCTCCCAACACCTTCTTTGTCCTCACCACCAGACCTTCCTCCTGATGTCTGATAACACTTGTACTTCTTCGTCCTCCAGCAGTACGCCTACTCACTCTCAGCTTCTTGCACACCTCTTGCTCCCAGTTCCTCACACACACTTCCTCTCCCCTGGCTTGGCTGGAGTGAGCCCTTTTATAGCATCAGAGGGGCCTTAATTAGAGTCAGGTGCTTAACTGCCTCACCTGACTCTTAGCAGGTTAATTGGAGTCAGGTGGTCTATTAGCCTGGAGCAGCCCCTGCTCTGGTCACTCAGGGAACAGAAAACTACTTATCCAGTGGCCAGTATATCTCCCTTCTGCTACTCTGCTGTTCCCAACTGGTCTGGGTCTATCACAGTATATATAGTTTTAAGTATCCTAAATGGAACCATAAATTCCAATGACAGGATGATACCTTGTTGTTAGTAGAACAGTCTACTTAGCTTCCTGAAGAGCAACTTCATTATTTTGGGCTGATGAAAAAGATAGGAAATGTCAAGGAGGGGAAATTGCTATGAGGATTGTTGTTTTTCAGTTGACATTTAGCACAACACCTGAATGTCACCTATGAACTACATTACTTTCTTTGGGATCTACAAACTCACCTAATGGAGAACTACAACATTTCATAAGGATTAAGCCAGAATTTCTATAGAAATCAGTCTACAAACCTAAAGCATTTAATAGAAGATAACCTGTGTGTATGTTTTTTGAACCATCCTCTATAATTCCAGAGAAAGGAATATAATTGTCTATTCAACTCTAGAAAATGGTTTAAAAAAAACAGAGAAGTGTTGTTTTTTATAAAATTCAGTAGGACTTTTTCTCTAAAGGGTTAGCAGGAAGGTTGAAGGTTTTGGTGAAATGCTGAATATTGTACATCATGAAATTCAGTATGTCCCTAATTCAGCACAACACTTAGGATACGTCTATACTGCACACGCACTCACTGTGACGTACGGAGTACGTACATGGCATGTCTTCCCTGGTATGCATATAAAGTGAGTTGTCAGTGAGGCAGTGCTTAGGCAAGTAAAGACATGCCAAAATCTTGGGGTAAGTGCCCTACAGGAATCTCTATGTACCCAAGCAGTGCCTCCCCTGTCAACACTGCTGTTTTCAGCAGCATAAGTGTCCTGCTGATGGAGCCTTTCCTTGCCACCGAGAAAGAGGCTTGGGCAGAGTGGGGGGAAAGGCAGAGGGGAAAGACTGCCGAAGCTGACGTTGAAGCCTTTCCCCACTGTCTTTCCCCCATCAGAGCCTTTCACTGCTGCGTGTAGCTACTATACATACCCTACATACTGCCACCAATGTAGACAAGGCCTTAAGCATGTGCTTAATTACTTATTTAAATAGGGATGTTTTTCTGAATCAAGGCCTATCAGGACAGCCTTCCTTTTCCCCTTTTCCTCATCTGATTTTTGAATCCTGAAGCTGTGCTTTCTTGTAAACCAGTACACTGCTTTTTGTTACTATGTATTTTTTTCTTATGCTTCCTATATCCCATCAGTTTGTTGTAGCCTCCTGTTGCCTACAGCCTTCTACTTGGATTGTAAGATCTTCGGGGCAGGGACTATCTCTTTCTTGTATGTTTGTACAGTGCCTGGGACAATGGAGTGAGGAGCCTCTAGGTGCTGCCACACACCTTTGATACTTACATGTCATTATTATTATTTGTATGGCCCACTGTATTTGTAAAAACAGCAGTTTGGGGGTTGTATGGGCATGGAGGCCAGCATTCTGTCACCTAGCAGATGACATTCTGACACTTGAATGGCTGAAAAACAGCAACAACAAAAGAATGGTAAATTCCCTCCAGTTAGGAGTGCCTGCCTCTGAGCAGAGTGTTTGGCCAGGTATTCTTAGTTCTGTCTACCACTAGTTGTCATTATTGAAAACATACTCGGGAGGGAATATTTCTCCACTTAAAAAATAAATGAACAAAAAGTTCCTCTTGTAACGATCACACTGGGGAGCCCTGTGCTTTTTCTGTAGTACAGCGAGTGAGAGGAAGTAGGACGTGTTCTAAGACAATCAATGGGGAATCTGGAGCTGAGTGCCAGATTGAGTAGACTTCCTGCTAGATTGTTCTTTTAACAAATCTTGGTCTGTCTGAGCTGTGAAAACTGTCTGAGGGGTGAGAACCCCTGGACAGTGGATGGAACTGGTTATTTGTGTGCACGAGTGTATCTTGCCTGAACATAAGGAGATTTTGGGTGGAATTTTCAAAAGCACTCAGCATTGGCCTAACTTTCCCCTCATTAAAGTCAATAGGAGTTTTACCACTGGCTACAATGGGAGTAGAGTTAAGTCAAAGATGAGCGCCATTGAAAAATTTGCCACTTTGAATCCAAGAAACTTAGCAAAGAGTGAATCTGCAAGCCATGTATCTTTTTGTGTTTTGTTTTCATTGGAGTATCTCCACTCATCAGCTTGCCACAACCTTTTGTAGCCACCTTGCCTTCTGGAAATGCTGCATGCATGCTTCCTTCCAGCCCAGGATCCTCACTCCAGCCTCCTGACCTCTGAAACTACTATACGTGCCATTATAACTTACTCACTGTGAGGGGGAAAACCCCATTTCAAGGAAGGAGAATGCTTTAGAAAAAAGATTGTGTCTTGTCCCCAAGCTTCAAACACCATCCTGGTAACATAGATATGAGCATCAGGGAAACACAAGGATTCAAAAATGGAATAGAAAGAAACATTTATTACACTGTTAAAAAGTGACCTTGGAAATGTGCATATCAATTAGCCAGCATCTGCCAAGAAGTTATTCTACAAACGGAAAACTAAAGAGCTTGCGGAATCTTTTTTTCCCCCCTCTCTTTCTGAAATGGATGGCTGGATGCCCACATGAACATTATATCTCTACCAAAAATGTGTATTTTTATTCTTTTATCAGATTTACCAAGATGAAATTAGTCTTGTGTAAAAACACTATTGAGAGCCAAGGAGAATTAAAGGGGAGCGGGGAGAGAATCTGCAATTGGAAATCTGAGTTAGTGCATTTCAGATGAATGTGAGGCTCACTGAGAGAGAGCAACACAATTGTGTCCATAAAATAACTTCCAAAACCCTCAAATCTCCGGCTGCATCTGTGACTGGGGTGAAGACATCTATAGCATGTCAAGCAAGAGATAAATGAATTATCTGAAAGATCCAAGTAATATCCCTATACAGTTAGGTTCCGGCAAGTAACACAGAGCTTCTGATGAGAATTGCACTGCTCCATGTGTGGAATGTGCATATATGTACTGTATATTAAGACCTGCTTATCCTTGGCAGATTGGTTCTGCATGTCTTTTCATTACGGTTACATTGAGCTTTGTGATAGAAGTGAATTTCAGGGATTTGGCACATCAGGGAAAAGGAGGTGGGAGGTCACTCCTTCGAGCGATGGCTTTCCCCAGGAAGCAGGGAAAGAAGAGACATTCAAGTGAATTGGGATCTTTCAGACAGCTTATGGTAATTTAGGTCTATCAGTTTAATGCAAAGTAAAATGAATCCAAACGGACAGACAAAACTGACACTCGCTTGACTGAAAGGGTCTTGCTTATTTATATAGATCATTTTTTACTTCAGACACTATGCATTTCTGTTAATCTACTTCTCAATAATGGGAGGAGGAAATCTACAACATTTATTAAATCATTAAATGGGATATCATTCCCTGGATTCTGAAGGGATGTTAACTACTTCCCCTAGTTTGCTGAGCACAGGTTGATGGCTTATGACCACAAGACACAATTTAATGGATTGAACTGTATGTCAGTCACCATGGTAACTAGGCCAAGCGGATGTTCCACCTTATTTTAATGAAGACAATTCCACCTTAATTTGTTATCATGGTAAAATATTTTGGACCATACCAATTTTTACATGCATTTCTAATACAATATGCTGCATAAAAATCTTTTAAAGTAGTTACATCTTGTCAGTAATGGCCCTTTTAGCTTACCCCTCCCCCCAAAAGGCTCCTTTATTAAGAAAAAAAATGCTTACACACTTTTTTGCACTATTTAGGAAGAAATGACTACACTGCATGTTCCTCTGCCTGTTTATCTGATCAGGTTAAAAGTTTTGCAAAAATACTTGTCACTAACAATACAAAGAAAACAACCTTTATTTTAAATGAGTACAACCCTATTCTGGATCTTTACTTACTTCTTAAATCCATTTATTTAATAGACCCCATCTATACAGAACTCCATAAGTAGACTTTGATGGGAGAAGAAAGAGATAAATTGGTTCTGGGGGGATTTAACTAAGAATAGTTTGATTTGAATATTCAGATTTATAGCAATCTATAAACTGGTAGAAAGTAAGAAATGTGTTATCAAACCCCCACAGGCATCACCTTTTAGATATGTTATTTACATAATTTCAACTCAAAATGCAAAATTCTGTCTATCTTTGGTACTAATATGGTGGCCATCACCATAGTATCTGAGCACCTCACAATCTTTAATGTCTATGTCTTCACAACACCCCTGTGAGATGAGGCACTGCTATTTTCCCCATCTGTAAAATGGGGATATGAGGCACAGACAGACAAAATGGCTGGCCCGCACATGTGGAGTCTGTGATGTAGCAAGGAACTGAGCCCTGAGTGGTAGGCTAACACCCTAACTGCTGGATCATCCTTCCTCTTTAAATCCTAATACCAAATATTCAGTTTGTATCTTTATCTTCATTTTATACATAGTAAGAGAAAACCTAAAATCTTAGGTCCACGTTCATCCAGACAGACCTATTTTCATTTGTATAGTATGCAAATTTTCTCTATGATGTCAGATATGTGCCTTACCAGCATAGGGCCAGATTTTGGTAGTCTTATCCATATTGAATAATGCCTTACTCCACAAATAATCCTACTATAGTCAAGAAAACCACTTGTAGATTGCTATGGTGCTACCAAACAGGTTTAAGGCTATGAAAATTTGGTTCATACTACAGTATTTTCTAACCAAGAATTCTCACATCTGTCTCACATCCTATCTATTTGAGGATTGGCCAGCTGTATGCTTGTAAGGAGAATTTAAATGTGGGCAGAGTGAGCTGTCCTCTAGATCTGCACTTGCTTCATCCCCAGAAGAGAAACATGTAGCATAAAGGCCATAAAACCTCAACCTGTATCTTTATGACACCCAATATATGTAAAAAAAACCCACTCCATATCATCCCACAGAGAAATAATTACAGATGGAGCAAGAAATCCTTTACAGGAACACAGCCTGAAGGTACTGTAAGGAGATAAGAGAATTTCCATCCCAAGCAGAGGGGTGACGTTTTCCTAGTCATCACAAATATATTTTGATAATAAAAGAAAAGAGATGGTGTCTCATGCTTACTTGCATATCTGCCATCAATGAATTGGATTTTGAGATGTTTATGTTACAGAAATTGTGCAACAGAAGTTTATCCGTAGTGAAAATGTATACTCTATGCAGCTGCTAAGGTTAATGTCATCTGTTTTTATCTGCCAAATGCAGTAAATTCTGGTCCTGCAAGTCAGACCTATACAATCTTGGATCTTTTTTCAAACTGTTTAATTTCTGAAAATGTTTTTGGTTCATTCAGGAAATTTCCCCTTCACTTTTTCCTTCCCTCTTTGCTCCTTTTTCAGATCACACAGGGACCTCATGATTGCTTACCTGGTTAGCGTTCTTACTGTGTGGTAAAAAATCCTAAAAAGAATACTATTTATGTAGGTTTATACAAATCAGACATAAAAAAAATCACATATCTAGGGCTGTAGGTGCCTTTTCCATACATTATGCATTAAAATACAAAAGTAACCCCACTAAGTCCTCCAAAACCAAAGAAAGCAACAAGATCAAAATGTCCCTGGTCCCAAATCCTAGTCCTCCCTTTTTTACTGAATCAACTTTCAGAGTAGAAAGGCAATTATATGGAGTGAGCAGAAGAAAATTCTATAGCCATAAAAATTAGATGGAAAAGACCTAGGTCATTGTACATTGCTCTTCTTACGTAGGATTATTGCTCACAATATTTTCTCTAGTACTGAATCTAATCCAATTTTAAATCTGACTCCAGCATTTCCTAGAGGAACTTATCCCATTAGGGAAATTTTCTGGACATTTAGTCTGAATTTTCCTTTACTTAATATCACCCCATTCTTGCTAGGTGGTTTCATTTTGTATTCACACCCTTCTTTTATTTGTTGTAGCACTTTAAGTTAAAATAAAAACCTTTCCAGAAGAGATGGCAATTGGCTTCAGCTTCTTTACTCTTTTTCTTCCTTTCTTCCCCACTCAACCCACCTGGGCCTATGTTTATTGAACTCCATACATTGTCAAGACAGTATTTATAAATGGAATTTAACTGTAGGTGAGCTGTACAAATGTAATAATATTACCTAACTCTTGTTTAATTTTGAAGGCTCTGTCCTTGACAACAGGGCTCATAATGGACGGTTCAAGCTGAATTATCCATTATTGCTCCCAAAGTTTACAATTAAACTATCGATCAAAGCTGGCAGAGAATTCTCGAGCAATCTGGGTGTACACCATGATTGTGTCAGACACAGGCTTGGAGAAGGGGGGAAGGAGAGAAACCCAAAAGCAGCCTTCAGTTAATCCTCTTAGTGCTAACTAGCCTGGGTGCAGCAGTGATTATATATTGTGCTTATGCAGTTTTAATAGTGTGGGTCCTATGCAATTTGCGACCTCTATTTCTGCCCAGGAGCATTGGAGCTTAACAGGTTCGGATCCATGGGGAACCAGCTTCGGCTTTTTAGGCTTCTTCAGACACTGCCGAATGCATCTTTTCTGGGGAATTCCACAATAAAATGACTGTTATTTATCATTACAAACCTCTTTATCATTTAGTCAATAAAAGGCCTCTCTCTCACACTTTTTTTTTTCCATGGTGTGCTCAGAGTCAGAAATCTGTATTAGTCTCTCCTGGCCTGAAGGCAAGAGATGTCAAAAGCTAAATCATGATCTGCCCTGGCTTTCTGGCTAAATTGTGTATGAAGGCCTGAGGCAAAAAGGTGCACATGCTCATTATTTGAAACAGAATGATTTTTTTTCTCCCTTTCTTTTTTTTTTAAATACATATTGAGACATATATGGTAACACACATAGAGTAAAACTCTGAAAATTATCAAACATGAAATGAACTGGCCAGAGCTAAATATATCAACTTCCTATGTTTTCAGTATGGGGAATAGAAAAAGGAATTGTCAGAAAAACTCAGATAATGTTCTCCTTCTGAACTTTTTGATAGTATTTGGAGAAAAATGTATTATTTGACAACAGAATGAAATATATGGGGTGAATAATACATTCAGAAAATGTATCCCTTTTTTGTCTTTGAATTTGATCTTGATTTGAAATTGTTCAGAACACTTTATGGAAACATGTACAAGCCTATAATTTGTTTCCAAACTAACTGTTTTGACTTGTGTCTTCATCACCTTGTTTGTTGTTCATGGTTTGTGATAGATCACAGGATATTATTCCTTCTTTCTGATTGGCTATGGAGACTTTTACAAACCGATTTAAGATGTTCATCTCTGGGCATCTTTTGTGTCAGCACCTTTGCATGTCTATTTACAAGACTTTTTCATTTTTGTGAGCATTCTTACATGTGAAATATCGCTCATATGAAAATGTTGGTAGGAAACACATTAAAAGGGTTGTAAATGTCATTAAAAGAAGTTTTGATTTTTTTTTAATTGGGAAAAATGTTCAGGAATGTTATTTTGTAGTATTTACACAGCTGTGCTAGACAATGAGAACTACCTCTAAAAGTAGGGTGAACTTCAGGAAAATAATTTTACTTCATCATTTCACCCACTTTCAAAAGTTGTAACATGAACCTCTAAGTCGATGTGACAAGTTACTGCATATGCACCTTTGGGCACCCAGTTTTCTTTACATCCACAACTCTGATTTTTTGCATTTAAACAACATTTTTGTCCAGTCTTACGCAGAACTATCCAACTTTCTGTGCAAATCCAAGTTTGGCCAAGTGCTCCAAAATTGTCCATAAATTTTGATATGCAAATTTAAAGGCTGATCTGAGGCTGGTTTGCAAATGTAATCCTAACAATGTTCCTTTTCTGAAACCCTCAGTGAAATAATTTGGTTGGTTGTGGGTGTAATGATCTGAGATTTTCAGGTAAAATCCTTTATTGTGATCCTGAATCACTGGCTGGTGACTACATCAGAAAAGCATTGTGGTTCTATCAATTTGGCATCTTTTCACTGGTTAGATTTCCAGATCTTCATTACTGGCCTTGCTGTTGTTTGATATACAGCGCTTCTTCAAGATGTTGGTTTGTTTAAAAAAAAAACAAACCTACCAATACTTCTCTGGTTGGTTACAGTAGCAGTAATATACAGTTCTCATGTATGGTTGGGATTGAGGTTCTTAGCATTGACAGCTCAATTTCACTATTTTAAAATGATGTGTATTTAGAATCTTAAATCTTGGTAGTCTGATGGAAAGCCAAGGTTCTGTATACATACCACTGGTTCTGTATTTTTTCACAGTAAACTATATCAAATGGGAGTTGCTTGAGGTTTTTTCCCTAGCTCTCATAAAGGCAAGAGTAAAATTAAGAATAGAGTTATAGGCCTCAGTATCCAAACCAATCCCTGCCTGTTGGCAAATATCATTGTAAGAGACTGCTTTGTTATAACTTATAAAAATGATGAGAAAGTTTGACCACAACATGAATGAGTGAGACAAGGTAGAGTTTTCATGCTGTTTACAATAAAATAAAATAACCAGCACAGCCTTTACTGCATTTCAGCATATTGTAAGGTATGACTACACTGCAAATGGAGGTGTGACTTCAGCAAATGTAGACATACTAAGCTAGCTTTGATCTACCTAAAGGTTGATCCTAGGCTCAGAGTCAGTGGGAGTGCTTGTTAGCCTTTATTTGTTCATGAATTCAGTTTGTGTGTATGAGTGTCTGTCCACAAATGAGTGCATACATAAAAGGATAATAGCTCTTCCCCAATGCATCTGTCCACGCCATTCAGACTTGTGCATACAGTACCTGCTGACATCACGGCCGCATTATCCTTTGAAGCTTTAAGGAGCAAAATTCTTAAATTTCATTTTACTGCCTGAACTTAGCATGTGCAGGAGAGAATGCAGGTTGTGTTAAGAACAAGTGTTCATTTATGTCCATGAAGCACTATACACTAGGTAAGTCAGATTTTTTTTGGTATCTCAGCATCGACAATGCCCGTTTAAGACTGAAATTCCAAGGCTGAGGGTACATCTACACTACAGCGGGGAGTCGATTTAAGATACGCAAATTCAGCTACGTGAATAGCGTAGCTGAATTCGACGTATTGCAGCCGACTTACTCCGTTGTGAGGACGGCGGCAAAATCGACTACTGCCGCTTTTTGTCGGCGGCGCTTACTACCACCTCCGCTGGTGGAGTTAGAGCGCCGATTCGGGGATCGATTGTCGCGTCCCGACGGGACGCGATAAATTGATCCCCGAGAGGTCGATTTCTACCCGCCGATTCAGGCGAGTAGTATAGACCAGACCTGAGATCCTATACTCAACCAATATAATTGGGCCAATCCACTGTCAGTTGCACTGTAAATCTGGAGTACCCCATTGAAAAAAAGGAGTTACACAGGTGTAAGTCTGGAATAACTAAATCCTCAATCCTCCAAAGGCTTATGCACATGCTTAACTTCAAGCATGTGAATAGCCCCTGTGAGCTTAAACAATACAGCAACAACAAAGTATATAATAATATCATGCACTGTTCTGAGATCTCTGCAATTACCTCAGCTACATCTGACAAAATACGATCAGCATTCAAATCTTTACAATTTTGCATTTTCATGTAATTTAACATTATTAGCGGATTCCATGGTATTCCTTTTGCTGAGGAGAAGGAATGCCTTGGCAACATTTGGTTGCAAGGGCCAAACTTTAAATCTGTTAATGGTGACCTCAGTAAGCCTTAATAGAATTTTCTGGCTTCTTTTATTTTAACAAGACACTTAAGAATGTTTAGGCTCTTCAGTTATTCTTAGAATCTTGGTCATTTTTTTTCTTTTACTTTTGTCTTTTGCAAAGTTGGACTCCCCTGCCTTCACCATATCTCTAACAAATCAATATAGCAACAATTCATGTCAATATGGCTTGATATTTTTATTTGTTTTGCTAGTTTTGCATCAGCATACATGGGTCTCTCACTATCATCAGGAAAATACAACATTTCAGAGTGGTGTTTGTTGGTTAACTATTGTTCCAGAGTCAGCAAGAGAGAGGGGTTTTTTAAGTTAATTTCAGCAGGGCGGTACCATATGCTGTGTATGCAATTTAATTAGTGCAGTATTTTATTTTATAAAACATAGGTTGTGATTCTCCTTTCACTCTGGTATAATTAAAGAGTAACTTCACTGAAGTCACTGGATTTTCACCAGCATAAAACTGGTGTGAAGTGAGAGGAAATTCAGACCCATAAACTCTTTATTAGTTACACAACAGCAAAATGCACATGGAACAGAAACTTTTAATTTTTGTCCTCTTGCTTATTCATGGCCTAACTTATTTTTGAGCATTTTAAATTAAAAACAAACAACAACAAAACCCTATTTTGCTTCCAGGCTGAGCCCTTGTGTTGCCAATTTCCATCCTGGAGTGAAATTTTATGGCTGGTTATAAAACATTTAAAAATAAGATTTGTAATGGAAAAGCAAACAGACCCATAACTATGGCTATAATGAGAAATGCAGTCACATTCATGTATTCTGCATTCTTTAATGTTATTTTAAAATCAAATATTTAATTTTAAAAAATACAGTTAAAATACGCCCCCTGCCCCCTCATTTCCCTCCCCCCCCCCCCCCCGCTTTTCTGCTGTTCAGCAAAGTGGCTGGACATGAACATAAGCAGCTGTATACTCCAAACTACTACGGCCTCCGAGCTATGTGTTGCTTTAAAAATATTCAGATTATTTTGCACGCGTATAATTATATGTTTCTCTTAATTTGGTTGTAAGTTCATGCTTCTTTTATCTGAATCTTATCCCCCAGCTATACATGAAATTCAGGCTTCTCATTTTGAGGCCAACCCTGCAGTCCTGTTTCAGAAAATTTCGATTATATGGGATCTAACTAAAGGCAAGAATTTGAAAAATGTTAATGAGCTTAATGTAGTGATTTTTCATTTTAACAGTCAACATTTATTCAGTTATTTTGTGGTATCTCCAGATGAATGCTGGCTTTTGAATGGTGACCACTGTAAGTGACACTTTATATTTTACTGTTATTTGATTACTATCATAGAAGATCAGGGTTGGAAGGGACCTCAGGAGTCCAACCCCCTGCTCAAAGCAGGACCTATCCCCAACTAAATCATCCTAGCCAGGCTTTGTCAAGCCTGACCTTAAAAACCTCTAAGGAAGGAGATTCCACCACCTCCCTAGGTAACCCATTCCAGTGCTTCACCACCCTCCTAGTGAAATAGTGTTCACTAATATCCAACCTAAACCTCCCCCACTGCAACTTGAGACCATTACTCCTTGTTCTGTCACTGAGAACAGTCTAGATCCATCCTCTTTGGAACCCCCTTTCAGGTAGTTGAAAGCAGCTATCAAATCCCCCCTTATTCTTCTCTTCTGCAGACTAAACAATCCCAGTTCCCTCAGCCTCTCCTCATAAGTCATGTGCTCCAGCCCCCTAATCATTTTTGTTGCCCTCCGCTGGACTCTTTCCAATTTTTCCAGATCCTTCTTTTAGTGTGGGGCCCAAAACTGGACATAGTACTCCAGATGAGGCCTCACCAATGTTGAATAGAGGGGAACGATCACGTCCCTCGATCTGCTGGCAATGCCCCTACTTGTACAGCCCAAAATGCTGTTAGCCTTCTTGGCAACAAGGGAACACTGTTGACTCATATCCAGCTTCTCGTCCACTGTAACCCGTAGGTCCTTTTCTGCAGCACTGCTTCCTAGCCATTCGATCCCTAGTCTGTAGCAGTGCACTAAAACCAACATTGCTTATTTTTGTTATTCTACAGTACAGTGCTTAGAGTCTGAAAATTGGAATGTGTGTGCACATGGGATAAGTATCTTACAGCCCTTAGTGGAAAGATTTAACTCACTCACTATACAATAGAAATTCATTATGTAGTTTGTGTGTAATAAAATTTCCAATCTACATAATACCTTTAATTTAAATATTTTTTTTTTGTAATCCCTGTATTGTGTGTATATGAACATGCATATGTAAAGTTAATAGAGAAGTTGCACCTTAACTTTCACTCCTGAAAATACCACCAACTTCAGTGAAGTTGCAGTGGATATAGGTCAGGGCAGAATTTGGACCTAAATGTTGAGAGACATATTTTAACCATAGTGTCAGTGGGAGTTGAGGTCACTCTGCACATTAGGCTCTCAGGACCCAATCCTGTAAGGTGCTGAACATCATACACTCCCACTGCAGTTGACATCAGTGAAGTTGTATGACACAGAGAGAGAAGTCTATGGCTCAGAATCTTTAGCTACAAAAACATAAAAGTCTTACTCTGTAAGCTAATGGAGGATTGTTGTTAGGAAAAGGTAACTGCAGCAGCATCCTTTTAGGCCAACCACTAAAGGGTGATAGAATTATAAACTATAATTGTACACTGAAGCAGGTGTAGTACATAGGACCATTGGAATTGCCATCCTGGATCAGACCTGAGGACCCCATCTAGTCCAGTATCCTTTCTTTGCAAGTAGCCTGTATCAGATTCTACAGAGGAAGGTGAAAGAACACTGCAGTAAGCAGTCCATTCCCTTCACTGGAGATCAGTGTGCACATACATGTAAGTGGCACAAGCCAATGCATTAGTTTTACCTTTGTAATAATTTTCATCTTGCCTCATTATTTGTAATCCCCTTTCAGCTGTATCACAAAGTGTATGTCGTCTATAAGATGTTCTTAGGGTTTTTGGATAGGGCTCAGAGAATTGTGGCAAACTAATCAGATGTCTACTCTGCATTTTATTGTGAGCACTAAACAAATTGTCCAAAACCATAACAACGATCTTGTAATAATCCTTACACATTTTGACAAAAAATATCCATTTAAGGCACTTCATAAGTGAACATTGTACATTTCCTGGCTGTATTCTCCTAAACAGTGTAGAAATATTAAGCTGTTTTTTAGCTTTTCTGATTTATATTCTATTTATTGCACTTACAGATATTTGAATTCATTTAGGTTCTCCAATTTTCTGATGCTTCCTTTCATGGTAAATTTTTATCCTTCTGGACTATTCTTCATAGTCTCACATATGAAATATTTACTATGCAATATTTATAACATGAGTGCAAACTCTTGTTTTAGTCAACCATCTTTATTCAGCTGATTTGGCCTCCTCATTGCTAGACGGTAGTATAACACTGCACTTATCATTACACTTCATTGTTTCACACACAAAAAAAATAAATATCTTTAGAGTGAATTATCTGTGCCATCATAATAACCTTTATTCAATGCTCTGTTTTCAGCAACGCACATAGAAAAATGTATATTTATTAATCTACAGTAAACAATAACATTTCCTCTTACACTTTGAGAAGTTATAATTTAATTCAGGAGACCTGCTTAATACTAGATTATTGGGTGAGATGAATAAAGAGAATCAACCTTTACAGTTGTAATCATTGTTAATTTTTTTTCCAGAATAACAGGTAAACATGGGTAATCAGCATCACATTCTTTTTTGTACATTGTAATCCCGTGTTTCTTTAAAAAACAAGACTTGTGTGATTCTGAATAAAAGAATTAGCATTTTTATAATCATTTAATGATGTCCTTTATTTATGGCAGAATCAGAGGTACCCAAAGCTGATAACATTTCTATGATATTACTATACACTAGCTGACAAACTACCTCATTGTTGACTGATAATCCAACTGTACCACTTCATACTTTGTAGTCAGATTCACAAATACTATAATTGGCAACATTCTAATTTCTATATGCTCATTTTTTTATAAGTAGTAGATTTTTTTGTATCACACTTGGCAAAAGAATGCCAACAACACAATTTTTTTGGTTTACACTGCATCATCTCACTGATATTTCTCCTTTTTTCTTCCTGAACCCCTTATGCCTGATACACTTTGTCATATTTAGTTGAGATAGCTTCATACAGGATGATGTACAACTAAGAAGAAGCACTAAGCCGATCTGATCTTTAGCAATAAGTTTGAATGAAGTTTGTAGGTTGTTGTTTTTTTGAAAGCCTGAGCTTTCAATTTTTTCAGATGGCAGCGAATAGCTCTAAAATAATGTTACGTGTTAAATGTTACGTGTTCACTATAGTCTAGTAAAAATGTAACAAAATGTATAGTTGCAAACATTTACGTAGCCCTGTACATGTATGTGTAGCTGTACCATCCCACTGTGATCTTATAAAAACAAAACGTTGTTGGGCTGGGGTTGGAGACCTCCCAAGAGACAACAAGTGTTGCAGGAGGTAGTACTAATGATTTAGTAGGTGTCACTCTTCTTTCTGATGGATAAGACACAATATTTAGGTTTGTAGTCATCAGGTATCCAGTTGTGTGAGATGCTGAGTGCCTCTGGCTCCCTGAAGTATGTAGGAGCTGAGTGCTGTCAGCACCTCAGAGAATTGGGCACTAAACAGTCCAAGAACCCACAGTACTTTATTCAGTGTAGTGATATTAAACCCTGTATGTGGGACAGATTCCAGCAAAGGTCATTTCCTCACTCATCATAGATATTAAAATAGTTGTGAATACCCTGGCTTCTAGACAGAGATCCAGCAGATGCTAGTCACTAGCCAGCATTTGAAAGCTTCTGTGGATGAACCAATAGACTCCGTTTCTGGTTATTTTGTGCAACTTTCATTCAGGAAGAGCTTGCTTGATTTCCTTTATGGTGTGTCAGAATGACCCAGAACAGATGACAGGATGTACTTGTCTTCTCATTTCTGCTGTACTGTTAATGCACATCCAACAAGCACTTGTAATTTTCCTCTGTCTCTCTTTGCCGTCAGAACTCCACTTTTGCATTTTGAGTCTATATATTTTAAAATCTTCATACTCTTCTTTTTTGTAAATCCGTGTATTTCTTTACCTTCTGGAGTTTTTTTTTTTTTTTTCCCCAGTCACTTCCTTTTTAGTCTGCAATTGCCTGAAGTCTTGCTTCTGTTTGTTACAGTCTTACAGTTTCTTCAATTTGGCTTCCAGTTTCTTCTTTATAGCATCCTTGTTTTGCACATGTGGAAAAAGTTGGCACATACTCCATATAATACTGCTGGTGAAGCTTTAGAGATCTCTCTCTCACTTTCAGGCAGTGCAATTGTGACAAAGTCATAAATTGTCACTGAATGATGAAATTGTGCTCAGCTTCATCTGGGTAAGTATTGTCTTCTCCTATAGCCACTGCCTGGCCCATCTTGGAATTTCTTGCATCCGGTCTGTACATCTGCCTTATCCATATACATGACTTTCCTTTGTCCTGAATTGAATTTGAATCTGCCATCTTAGGCATTGTGCCACAAAGTCATAAATATAGCAAGAAAAACTACATTTTTTGTATTGTTGGCTAAACTGAGTATCCTTCTGGGTAGAGGTACAACCCAAAACATTTGCAGGTATTTTGAAAACCAATTTTAATTCTTGAGACTTGGCCTATTCGGACTATTATCTTGTGTGTACCTTTAGCATGCACACAGAGTGTATGTTGTTTTCCATGCTCAGGAAACTCTAACTCTGCCACTTCCATAGCTTGCTCAATATCCAAAGGTCAGTCCAGTGCAAGCACTGCTTGCTGAGAGTTGTTTTGAGACACTTGATCCATGAATACTTTTTGCAGAATTTGACTTTTGATTTCACAATCAAAGGGCTCAGTTGTGGCTCTGCCATGAGCCTTGTGTATGGGCCAGGACATAGTTGTGCTACCCTAGGTTCAGATATGGGATCGTACTATGACTCAGAGGCACAGTATGGTTCCTTGTGTCCATTTCCTCGAGGGGGTGGCAGTGGGGAGAAACTCTGTGAGACCTCTACCTACTACAGATTATTTTCCCCTTCATGTCACTTCAACTGTGCTGTCCAACACGTTGATGGAGGGGAAGTCAATATTCCACCCACTCCCTAACCATCCATGCAGCAGTAGTAGGCCTGTGTAAGCTGCTCTCACCACTGTTCTGAGTTCATGGTACAGATAGCTGGCACAGAAGAGTAAGGAGGCACCTTATACTCCTTTATCAGTTAGGATACAAAGGGCTTTTTAAGGAGATCTTTGTCTCTGCCAGATTTATTTTAGGCCGTGAATCATAAAAACCACCTCTTCACCCACATAATGTAGCAATGTAGATCTTGCCATTTTAGACTTCTAATTTCAAGCCCATCTAACAGACTTCTGAATCTGCTTGTCCATTCCTGCCATTCCTAAGTAACTTTTCCATCCTCATGGAGATTAAATTGGAAAGTGGGTAATCAGAATGACATGTTGATCTGTGTATGTATATGTGTGTTTTGGCATTTTAAAAAGTAATGGTTGTAATTTTTTCCTAGTTGTTCTTGTATATTGTTTTCCTTCAGACTTTTATCTAACTTAGAGATGCTTTTTCCTCTTTAATTCTATGTATATTTTACACTACAGATATTGAGTTGTTCCCATTTTAGTATTTTCAGTAGTGTAAATTTATTAAATGTTACCCACATCAAAGATGGCTGTCATACATTTTCTGTTAGCTTCTTTTGCCCAGAACAAAGTAGACACTTTGATTTCTACATACATATAGGTAGATCTGGGTCAGATACACATTCTACAAGCCCTTGTGTGTTGCTGCTAATGCAACACCAGAGGTCATGCCCAGGGAAATTATGGTGCTAACATTTTTTCTAAAATTGGGGAGATTTTTTATATGAAAATCAGTTATGATTTAAACTATTGTGCACCTTAACGACAGCTCCCCTGCCCCCTGTGGAAAACCTTAACATTTCTTCCAAAAATGAAAACCTGAAAACCTCGATTTTTGGCCAAAAGCTTTCCAGCCTTTGGGTTATCAGTTTGCTGATAAAAATCCAAAAATGTGTGAAATTTTTCATTTATTTGCAAACCCAATTTTCCATATTTAAAAAAAAAAGTTTTGATGGAAAAGTTTCAACCAGCCCTAGTTAGTGCAAAGTGAATGCTGTAATAATACACGTTACAAGGGAATTACAAGTTAATTATTTCTTTTCTGAGAGGATTATGAATATTAACATTTCCATATAAAACCTGGAAGAGATGTAGAAAGGTGAGCCACAAATTCCACTTCTGGATCCCGGTACAGATTCCAATCCCTGCATCATCCAAAATGTGCATGTGGAAATTTGGGGAGGATTGAATTCTCAGGATTGTAGTTGAGCTTACTCTGTCCATAGAGGACATACTTATTTAATTCAGATATCGATGTTGAATGCTGACAGTTTAGGGTTATTTGGATTCAGGATTCTAGTTTGGGTCTCTTTCTAGTGGAAAGCTATTTCAGTATGAGCCATTTTAAGACTGAAATAGAAATTCCAAAGCTTCTGCAGATATTAAAAGATTCGAGTCCATCTGCTTTGTCTGATACTACACAAAAACTTAAAAGGAAAGATATAACTAACTGACACGGCTCTTTAATCTGTTTTTTTTTTTGTATGTATGGTTGTTTACACAGAATACCAAGACTCTAGATAATGAGCATGATGGAGGGATGATAGGTTGATTATCCTGCTGCTGTATTTGTTGCAGGGCACTGATGAATCCTTCACGGTTTTTACTCAGTCCAGTGTTGCTGGGAAGGACAAGAAAGACCCATAAAGATGACATGTTTGCTGTCCTGCTCCCTGATGGGGCTTCAATGTATTACCTGGATCTAATTATCTCATCTCTAGTTGACAGAGAGGCTTCCATGGAATGCTTTCCATCACTGGCAGCCTCAGCCACGCTTCCAATGGGCTGTCTAATAGCTTGATATATTTTTGGACCTCCTGCTCATTGGATGAACAAGCTGAAGTAAATCATGTATTGACCTCAAAGCATTTATAAACTGTAGAACATTATATTCTCATCAGAGCCATAGGGGCAGTAAACTATAGTTTCTCTGCTGTGAAACATGGTTTTGGTTATGCACTGTTACTAGGGTTGTACTTAAACAATAATATATCATTTGTGGCACATGTCGCCTTCTTTATTGAAAGGCAAAACAAAGAGTTGAGGACAAAAATCATTACTACTTTAGCAATTTTTCACAAAATGCTTTTGTTTTGTACTTGACACACAGATGGGACATTGTACTGCAGTGCAAATGATGTATGGCAGCATGACAAATTTCATTTCCTTTATAAAACAAGAATCAGAATAGTGTGCGAATTTGGGGAAATTGTGTTAACTTTTTTTTTGTTAAAAATAAATAGTAGAATAAATACAAAATAAAAAAAATGACTCCAAAGGAAAAGTCCTCTGGCAAACTGTTTGAGCACTTTAATTGTCTTGGCAGATATTGATTGAAGTGCTTAAATGAAAATATTGGAAACAATAAACTGGCTTGGTGTTAGAGCTTTTGTATTGCCTTGATAGTGATAATCCATGACTGAGGAAGAAATTAACACAAGGTGATGCAATGCAATAGAAGGAAATAAGAGGACGCAAAATAAGATCAATGCTGAAGATAGCTGATTGTATTCTTGGAGCTCTGCATTACCCTGATATGTCTTGTGTGCACTGCCAGATTTTTGCCAGATTGAAATGAAAAAAGCGGTGCTTCTCAGCCTCCTGGTTGAAATTACAGTATATATAATTTTGGTACATTTTCTTTGTTTTACTGTTTTATACATATCTCAGGAAATTTATTGATTGATCTGGGGAAAAATTCCAGTTCCCGGGGGATTTGCCAAAATTGTTTTTTTGTTTGACTTTGGTTCATTTAATCTATATTTTCTTTTTGAGTTTTGGGTTTAAATAAAACTCAACCAAAATCTTAACATCAAAACCATGCTATACAATTGAGGTTTTCAGATTATCTGTATTGCAGTAATACCTCAGAGTGCCCAGTCACGGACCCCCCTGTGCAAGGCATTATCAGCACATAACAAAAAGATGGCCTCTGCCCCAAAAGAGTTTACAGTCTAAGCAGGTTAGCTCTAAAATCTCAGATCTTTTCCTGAAACCTGGAGAGTGAAAATGGCTCATCCAAATGTTGGCATGGGCTCACTTGAAATTCAGTACATGTTAACACAAAAAGCTCCCGACTAGCTTTGTCCAATACTGTTCCATCTTTGAGTAAACCTTAGCTGACTTTTAGTTTTGTAATAAAATCTAAATCCAGGCACATATTGACTGTTTGGTGTTGTTACTACAGAGATGCTCAGTCCATTAATTTTGTATCTAGGTTTCAAACAGCCAGAAGTTTGAATCTGTTTAGACCCAGGCTTTTGGTTGGTGCATTACAAAGACAGGGGCCAATGGTGTTTGGATCTGGCTCTGGATTTTGAACCCCTCTTTCCTTTCCTCCATCAAAGTTGTGAATAAGCACACTGTTTACTAATAACAGGAAGGTCTGTAGAGTGGGTGGGGGAATTATATGTATGTTGAATAAAAGCAGAGACTAAAAATAGGATGCAATTTGTGTACAAGTACTAATTACATGAACACAACTGTAAAAAAAAATCCAAACATTCTATAGATAAGTGAAAGGAAGTTAATATTCCATAGAAAATCACTATATTAACAGTATATATAGGGTTGTAAGTTGTATGTTTAAACATTCAAAAGGCAGGAAACAACAAAATTAAGGTTGCACATGCAGCTGTAACTGCCCATTTGTGCATATATTTTTAAAATACAGAGCCTCATTCCATCAGTGCATTACTCCATTTTTAACTGGTGTAACTCCATTGTAAACTGGCATACAACTGAATTAATGGAATGCTGAATCAGGTTCTCTTCCTTTAATTGCAAAATCACATATATTTCTGAAAAAATGCAGTAGGACATAATACATTTTCTTCTACAAGCTTGGATATGCGCATATAGCAACTTGTAATATTTTATCATTGTTCTGTACTTATAATACTTTCACTGTCGTCATTGACCAATATAGCTGTACCTTGTATCTTATGGGCCAGATCCTCAACTGGTGGAAGCTGGTGTAGCCCCATTGACGTCAACAGAACTACAGTTATTTACACAAGCTAAGGATCTGATCCTATATATGGAACTGGGATGAAACTGGTAAGTAGCAATCTGCTTGAAAAGAGGAATCAGAAGAGGAGAACTCCCTGTGTCTGTTGTTATTCCTTTGACTGTATAGCTACTATAATGACCTAAATTATTTATCCAAATGAACCCCTCCCTTACAAATATGTAGGATATATTTGATGTTATTATAAGGAGGAGTTTACATCAATGCATGGATAATAATCCAAGGAAAACCACTCTTCATATGTTTTCTTTTTGATATACAGCTGCAAGTCTAAGCCATGCATGATTGCATAAGACATGATAATATACTACCAGTTTTAGGAGCTATAGAGTGGTGAACCCGTAGCTGGCTCAGTTTGAAAATGATCAGCATGTCAAGGTATGAAATACATCTTTCCTTAAAACGAAATGAACATGTGACTGGAAATTTCATTCTTTGGGCATGTGAGCAATACACCCATCATCAGTAAGTCACAATAAATATTTTTGTGTGATGATGATGAAATGGCGTCAAGGCAGACAAGTTGAAAACATGTTTAAAACCTCCAACATGTTTAGTGTTTCTCCTGAATATCTTTCAGATTTGTTCATACCCATGTATATTGATTCTTGTATTATATTTAGGGTCACTTAGCTTGTGAAATACCTTGGTACATGAAGTACATGCCGTAAGATGCTACAGAATGGAAATCAAGACATGCTAAGCTTTTATATGCTTTGGTTGCCTCCTGTGCACATTTAAGTCACATGCTGCATGTGTTGCATTTGGTAGTGAAGAGTGAATACTTAACATGAAATTTTGTTGTTATTTGTATCAATGGAAGCTAATGTGTGGCATCCTTGAATCTGAATATCATCCAGTTCTGAAGGTCAATCTGCCCATCCCATGTGCAATGGTGGGACTGGAACTACATTATATCCTGGGATAGGGGACGCAGTTTAATGAAAGACAGTGACAAGGGTTGGATGGATTTGAAGGTTGGAGATCCGGTGAAGGAGGGTACTGAGGAAAAGTAGTAAGGTCCAGGCCCAGGGCTTGGTTTGAGTCTTCACTGCCATCTCTCTGTGGATCAAGAACTGCAGGTGCCAGGGTTCTTTGCTCCCCTTCCCAAGGCTAGAGTGAGCACAGCTGGCATGGGGGTTCGCTTAGGAAGAAAGAGCACTGCAGAGGGACTGGAACTTTCATTCCAGGGGAGTGAAATTCAAAACTAGAGTGAACAAATACATCTTGCACAGCGTTAGATAAATCCCCATGCTTTAGCATTTTATTATTATTTGTTATGTTGTATGTCATGTTATATGTAAGTTCTACCCCTTTCTCCTACCTTTTGTGTCTGTTATCTATCTAAACTCTTTGGGACAGGGGCTGTTTATTAATCTTTACAGTGCCCTGTAGAATGGGGTGCATAGGCACTACTATGATAAACATAAATACTATTAACTATTTATTGTTAATATTGATTGAAGTAGTACCCAAGGACCACAATCAGGGATAAAGCATCCTGTTCTGCTAGATACTGTACAAACAAGGAGGAGACAGTCCCTGTTCTATAGAGCTCACAAAATAGGATTTTGGCAGTATACAACATGTGGAGAAACAGACCAAGTATGGGGGAGAGGAGGAGCCTGGAAAACAGTAAAGACAAGAATGTTTGCATTATTAATAATCACAGTGGTCACACGAGGCCAGCTCTGGTGGAGTAGCTGAGAATGTCCTGTTTGCTCACACCTTGGATTTCAACCCTCATGGTGGACAGCAGAAGTATTCTGGCCAATTGTAACCGCCTAGTTACAGTCCATCAAGTTAGCTGTAAAAACTTCTGGTCCAATTAAAATATATGCTCATTGTAGTCTCACACAACAGTTAATAAAAATAAAACTCATTAGGAATATAGCATTTAGATGAGAGTGAGTGATATTTTTTAAATGTCGCACTCAAAACCACATTTCCTTTAATCAGCATCTGCTCTGTGTTAAACTGCCTATAAAATTCGGTGCACTGTTGATAGTGAGGAAAGATGAAAACAAACAAACAGGAAAACTACAAAAGACATGGTGTTAACATCAAAGTGTAATAGTGCTGCTCTCTTTTTCTTGGCATTTGAAAAATGTCTTTATTTTGACCCCAAATGTGTTAACTCTCTTTCCACCAATATGGAGATTGGACAACAAGGGGGGAGTAATAGGAAGGCAGCTGTAGCACATGAGCTAAAACATGAGATTAAGGGGCAAAAAGAGGAGAGAGGGTATAAAACAGTTTGAATAAATTAAGGATTTTTGCAAAGGCAAATTGGCTCCATCTTTTGGAACACCGGACTTTAAGCAAGGCTCAAAGGAATGGAAAAACAATGAAATCCTCAAAATATTAATGCAATGTGAGCTCTGCTCCTACAAGTGAATTGAGTGATACAGACTGGTTTGGGCATTTTGTGGAATCACTCCAGTTTTTCCTATCTCAGGTATTTCTAAAAGGTCCATTTATGGCGTCCAGTATTATAATACAATAGAACCTCAATTTTTCAAGCCCAAATGTGAAGTTGATGAAGACAAGTCGAAATCCCTTCACGTTGCGACGTATTCAAAGCATTGGAAATCTCTTTGCAGTGGTTGAAAGACCAGAAGAAAGTAATGCAATGTGCCATTCTGCGATTTATGCATCATACCTACTATAATTTTTAGAAGTTCAATTTTATAAACTTTGGATTTTAAGCAATCCTTCATCCCCAATTAGTTCATAAAATAGATGCTCTACTGTAGTAAAGATTTTAAAAACCCTCATGCTTCAGGGCATAAGCAAAACTCAAAGAAATGGTTAGTCATGAAGAAGCCTTCACTGTGGGCAGATTATTTCATAATACCCACTGCAAGATTTCTTGTACCCTCTTCTGACACTGAGATTCTACTGGCCCCATCTGAGACAAAATACTGAATTTAGATGGACCACAAGTCTGATGAATATGTCTATTTCCATGTTCTCATTGAAGCACCAAAATGAAAGTGCATGGGACAAACAGGTGAAAAATCATGAGTTTTTTTTTAACAAATTGGAGTTTTTTATTTGTCTGTTTTTTGAACATTTAGGATTCACATTTTTAAGTTTTTATCAGCAACCATGAGAGCTAGAAACTTACATAAAAATGAAAACTGAGATTCTCCCATAATCACCTGATTCCAGGATCTCAGGCTTTAAGAAAAAATATTACGTATCAGGAGACTCAGGGCAAAACTTTGACCTGGCAACAGTGGGCGTGCATGAATTGCAGTATTACCAGTATCCTGTCTTCTGACAGTGGCCAATGCCAGATGCTTCAGAGGGAATGAACAGAACAGGGCAATTATCAAGTGATCCATCCCCTGACATCCACTCCCAGATTCTGACAGTTAGAGGCTGAGGATACCCAGAGCATGGGGTTGCATCGCTGACCATCTGGGCTAATAGTCATTGATGGACCTCTCCTCCATGAACTTATCTAGTTCTTTTTTTTTAACCTAGTTATAGTTTTGGTCTTCACAACATCCCCTGGCAATGAGTTCCACAGGTTGGCTATGCGTTGTGTGAGTAGTACTTCTTTTTGTTTGTTTTAAACCTGCTGCCTAAAAATTTCATTGGGTGACCCCCTTGTTCTTGTGGTATGTGAAGGAGTAAATAACACTTCTCTTTCATTTTCTCTGCACCAGTCATGACTTTATAGACCTCTATCATATCCCCCTTAGTCATCTCTTTTGCAACCTGAAAAAGTCCCAGTCTTTTTAATCTTGCCTCATATGGAAGTTCCATCCCCCTAATTATTTTTGTTGCCCTTCTCTGTACCTTTTCCAATTTCAATATATCTTTTTTGAGATGGGGTGACCAGAACTGTATGCAGAATTCAAGGTGTGGGTGTACCATGGATTCATATAGCTGCATTATGATATTTTCTGTCTTATTATCTATCCCTTTCCAAATGGTTCCTAACATTGTTAATTTTTTTTTGACTGCCACTGTACACTGAGTGGGTGTTTCTACAATGACTCCAAGATCTCTTTCTTAAGTGGTAGAAAAATATATTTGTAGAAAAATTCTCAAATATATTTTTCATTAGAATGTACTTTATTTTGCATCTCTTTTAAATTCCGCATGATTTCAATAACCAATCATCCTAGCTATTAAAGAGGTAGGGTGAAATCCTGGTTCCATTGAAGTCTGTGGGAGTTTTGCTATTGACTTCAATGGAGGCATGATTTTAACCTGATCCAAATCCCACTGAAATCAAGGGGAAAATTCCCATTGAAGTCAGTTGGCTTTGAATCAGGCCCTAGTTTTCTAGGAAGCACTCCAGAGTGTTCAGCTTAACCCAGTAGGAAGTTGGCTACCTACAGAGTTTTTTCCCCCTTTCTAGTGATATGCTGTCAATATTTTAACAAGAAACTTCCACAAATATTTCTCTCTGAGCCCAAGACAAACTACATACATTCTAGAGGCTTACAGCCTTACAAAGAGGAGGCATGAAGGGGGCATCTATTCGTTTGTTTTCAATTTTAAACAACAACCCTTTCTCAAATCATATGTACGAAGGAGGCAACATGACTTGGTAGACAAATGTGTGTTTAGTGCATTTGCTGGAAATGCTGAAAATGAAATGTAGTATATGTAGACTAGAATGTTCAGTCTGTTTGAAATATAGTTTGAAATAGGAGTTAGGGCGAAGACCTTAGGGTTTGAGGTATCAGTAGGGTGATCAGACAGTAAATGTGAAAAATCGGGACAGGGGGTGGAGGGTAATAGGAACGTATACAAGAAAAAGATCCCAAAATCAGGACTGTCTCTATAAAATCGGGACATCTGGTCACCCTAGGTATCAGTGAAAATTACTTAAGATCCCTGTTTGACTGCAGCTTATTTATTCCAAAGTCAAAAGACAAAAAATGGCCTGTTTTCCAGGGAGAAGTCATTTTTGCCTGGGAAAATATTTCAGCATTATACAGAGAGGGGTTAACTGTCAGAGGCAGGGGAATTCTCCTAACTCTTTTCCTTTCTTTGCTGGCCAGGACGAGGACTTCCAAGAAGTTCCAGATAGTGTCCTGTGGCACATCATTGCTTATTGTTCTACTATATTGAAAGTTGCCTATTCCCCTCAGTCTATAGCAATGTGTGGTTACTTTGTTGGTTACTTGCACCCCTCTAAAGATTGTTTTCCATTAGGTATAATTTTAAGACAATGTTTAATGGTAGTTATAATAATTAATACAAATGCTACTGTAAAGCTGGCAGACCAGGTGCCAGCTTATGCCAGAACCCCAGGCTAATTCACTTGTGTATTATTATAGATCAGGGGTCGGCAACCTTTCAGAAGTGGTGTGCTGAGTCTTCACTTATTCATTTTAACTTAATGTTTCGCGTGCCGGTAATACATTTTAACGTTTTTTAGAAGGTCTCTCTCTATACGTCTGTATTATATAACTAAACTATTGTTGTATGTAAAGTAAATAAGGTTTTCAAAATGTTTGAGAAGCTTCATTTAAAATTAAATTAAAATGCTGATCTTACGCCGCCGACCTGCAAAGCCCGCTGCCGGCCTGGGGTTCCGTTCACTTAGTTCGGCAGTGGGCTGAGCGGGGCCTGCGGCGAGGACCCTGGCTGGCAAGGGGCTGGCAGCCAGAATCCCAGACTGGCAGCGGGCTGAGCAGGGCCAGTGGCCAGGACCCCAGACCGGCAGTGGGCTGAGCGGCTCAGCCCACTGCCGGTCTGGGGTTCCAGCTGCCGGCGCCACTCAGGCCGCTGCCGGTCTGGGATCTCGGCCCTGCCCACATAGAGTGGGTACCTACCTTCTCCCTGGTTCGAGCCCATTCTCTTTCTCTCTGCACTGAGCTGAGGATGGAAGTGCACTGAGCACAGGGTTGGGGGTGAAGGAGCAGGCTGGGAGTTGGGGTGCAGGGTCTGGCCAGGAGCTAGAATGAGGGAGGGGGCTCAGGGTTGGGGCAGGAAGTGTGTGAGGGGGTGCAGGAGACAGGGTGTGGGATGGCTGGGTATGTGTGGGGGGTGCAGAAGTCAGGGCTGGGGTTGTGCGGGGTGCAGGGGTCAGGGCAGAGGGCTGGGGAGGTGTGCGGAGGTGCAGGGGTCAGGGCAGAGGGCTGGGTGTGTGTGGGGGTGCAGGGATCAGGGCAGAGGGCTGGGTGTCTAAGGGGGTGCAGGGGTCAGGGCAGACGACTGGGGGTGTGGGGGCGTGCAGGGGTCAGGGCAGAGGGCTGTGTGTGTGTGAGGGGTGCAGGGGTCAGGGCAGAGGGCTGGGTGTGTGCGTGGGGGGGTTCAGGGGTCAGGGCAGAGGGCTGGGTGTGTGTGTAGGGGGGTGCAGGGTCATTAAATAACCCATCAGATGAGCCATGAAATGAGAAAGCAAGTCACTGTGTGTGATGATCAGGTCAAAGATTTAAAATGAATCTCTCTGTCATCAAAGGAAAAGCCCATGTGGGTAGTGACACCATCAGCTTGTTTTCTGTGAGAAGAAGCTATAAGTATGGATTCAAGGAAGGATCCAGCATCTCTGGACCGTTTGGATTCTTACAGGGAAGTGTACCAGATGCAAAGCAGAGATCCCCAGAGACAATCTGGGAACCCTGAAAAGATTTTTGGGAAATTGGCAGTTTATTACATCACTGTCACCATTTGGAATTACAAACTGTGACTCAACTATGCATATATTTTATCTTCTTTAACCTCTGATAACTCTCATTCCTTTTTCTTAGCTAATAAGCCTTTAGTTTGTTTACTATAGAATTGGTTGCCAGTATTGTCTTTGGTGTAAGTACCAACTGATCTGGGGTAATGACTGGTCTCTTGGGACTGGGAACAACCTGATGTGGTGTGATTTTTGGTTTAAGTAACCTTTTCTCACAAAGCCCAGTTTCTCTGGGTGGCAAGATAGACTGGAGAGTCCAAGGGGACTGTCTGTGACTCCATGATAAGACTGTGGTAGAGTGATCCAGGAGTTCACATTTGTTACTGGTTTGATGAAATCTAACTATAGAACACACCACCAGCTTGGGGTGTCTTCCCTGTTTTCTGGCAGTCTGCCCTGAGATAGGCACTCACAGTCATGAGCCACTCCAGACAGTGTGACAGCTACATCTGCCGCTGCAGGGTTCTTGCACCTCTCTTGGATGCGTCTGGTGGTAGCCACTGAGGCCTGGTCTACACTAGGCGTTTATGTCGAAGTTAGCGCCGTTACATCGAATTAACCCTGCACCCGTCCACACCGCGAAGGTATTTAGTTCGATATAGAGGTCTCTTTAATTCGACTTCTGTACTCCTCCCCGACGAGGGGAGTAGCGCTAAATTCGACATGGCCATGTCGAATTAGGCTAGGTGTGGATGGAAATCGACGCTAATAGCTCCAGGAGCTATCCCACAGTGCACCACTCTGTTGACGCTCTGGACAGCAGTACGAGCTCGGATGCTCTGAACAGCCACACAGGAAAAGCCCCGGGAAAATTTGAATTTGAATTCCTTTTCCTGTCTGGCCAGTTTGAATCTCATTTCCTGTCTGGACATTGTGGCGAGCTCAGCAGCACTGGCAATGATGCAGAGCTCTCCAGCAGTGATGGCCGTGCAATCTCAGAATAGAAAGAGGGCCCCAGCATGGACTGATCGGGAAGTCTTGGATCTCATCGCTGTGTGGGGTGATGAGTCCGTGCTTTCCGAGCTGCGCTCCAAGAAACGGAATGCAAAGATCTACGAGAAGATCTCTAAAGACATGTCAGAGAGAGGATACAGCCGGGATGCAATGCAGTGCCGCGTGAAAATCAAGGAGCTGAGACAAGGCTACCAGAAGACCAAAGAGGCAAACGGACGCTCCGGATCCCATCCCCAGACATCCCGTTTCTACGAGGCACTGCATTCCATCCTAGGTGCGGCCGCCACCACTACCCCACCAGTGACCGTGGACTCTGAGGATGGGATATTGTCCACGGCCGGATCCTCGGACATGTTAGCGGACGGGGAAGATGAGGAAGGAGAAGAGGTGGACGAGGCAGTCGACAGCACTCACAACGCTGGTTTCCCCGACAGCCAGGATCTCTTCATCACCCTTACAGAGATCCCCTACCAACCGTCCCCAGCCGTTACCCCGGACACAGAATCTGGGGAAGGATCAGCCAGTAAGTGTTGTAAACATCTAAACATTTATTTTTAACAGAACAGGAATATTAACAATTAAAAAAATGGGTTTCTCATGATTAGTTTGCCCTAGGCGCTTAACGGTTCAGTCATGGGCAGTGCAACTATTGAAAAAAAAATCTAGCAATGTCCAGTTTTGCATGATTGTCCTGCCCAAGCCGCTCTACTGTTTAGTCACTGCTACAGCAGCTAGAGTAAAATGCGGTCTATATGTCCGGGGATGGAGCAGAAATCCTCCTGTGACATCTCGAGGAAGCTCTCCTGGAGGTAATTGGAAATCCGTTGCATTAGGTTCCTGGGGAGAGCGGCCTTATTGGGTCCTCCGTAGTACGACACGTTGCCGCGCCACGAGACAAGCAAGTACTCGGGAATCATTGCTCTGCACAGCAGGGCGGCATACGGCCCTGGTCTTTGGAGGCTTTCCCGGAGCATTCTCTCTTTCTCGCTGTCAGAGATCCTCATGAGGGTGATGTCGCTCATGGTGACCTGCTTTGAATGAGGTAGGGGAATGTTAGTGTTGGGACTGCTTTACTGTTCCTTTACAGAACTGTAACCGCTGGTTTGCAGCCACGCGGTGGAGGCGGGAGAGGGGCAGCCGAAAGGGATCGTTCCCGGGGACAGCCGCGAGGGTGTGGGACAGGAGCAGAGTTCCTGCTTGCCGGATTGCTGGCAGCAGGGACCGACATTGATTTCAATGTGAAATGAGGCCATTGCTAATATTAAAGTTTTAAGCTGCCACGAGTCTACGGCTTACCATGTCTGCCTGCAACAGAAATTCCGTTGTCCTGACACGGTTCTCAAATGTGCTGTGCAAGACCCCAGGCACTGAATGCGAAGGCCGAGAATTCGACCTTGTGCTGAGTGCGCATGTGATAGGTGCTGTGCATGGTCTTGTTCACAGAGAAAGACTATGTTCTTTGTTCACAACTACATTTATCTTTCTGAGGAATTCACTCCCTTTTTCCCATTCCCACAGCCCCATCTGCGACTGTCTCACAACCTAGCCTGGCATCACACTCCCAGAGGCTAGCGAGGATTAGGCATAGGAAGAAGAGGACACGGGAGGACATGTTCTCAGAGCTTATGTCCTGCTCCCGAGCCCAGGCAGCACAGCAGACCCAGTGGCGGGAGAACTTGTCCCAAATGCAGCAAGCAAACATGGATCGGGAGGAGAGGTGGCGGCAGGAAGACCAGCAGGCGACTCAAACCCTGCTTGGACTACTGAGGGAGCAAACGGACACGCTCCGGCACCTTGTGGATGTTCTGCAGGAACGGAGGCAGGAGGACAGAGCCCCACTGCAGTCCATCTCTAACCGCCCTCCCCCGCCACCAAGTCCCATACCCCCCTCACCCAAAGTGCACAGAAGGAGAGGCGGCAGAGTCCACGCCAACTCTCACTCCACCCCTGCAGAGAGCTCTAGTAGCAGAAGGCTCTCATTCCCCAAAATTTGACAAGTTCTTTCCTTCCCGCCTGACACAAGCCCCCGTCCAAGTTTCACCTCCCAGTTCCATGTGTAGTTGATAATAAAAAATATGTTTCTGTTAACTAATGTTTCCATCATGTTCTTTTGGAGGAGGGGGGGAAAGGGGGATGGTAATTGGACAGGACAGTCACCTTTGGCAGGGTACATAGGCGGGGGCAGGTACAGCAGCAGGGCACATACACAGTGCAGTGACTAGTTGCCCTGGTCAGTCTGGGAGGTGGTTTTCATGTTCTGTAGTGGGGGGTGGGTTGCTCTGTGACTTTGTGGCGGGGGAGGGCAGTTACAGATCTTAAGCGGCGGTCCTTATGCAGGATCACAGAGCCACACAGCAGGAGATCTGTAACCGTCCTCCCCCTGCCACAAAGTCACATAGCCCCCCCATACACACAGTCCCGATCAGGAGGGGTGACAGGCTCCGTTGAAAGAACCAGCCCACCACAGCGGAGCCTGTCAATCCTTGAGTTTAGAAGCTTTCTTTGCGTCACTACACTACACCCGCTCCGCACCACAATCCGCGTCCCAGTTTTAAAAAATTCCCGCGAAAACAGTAGTAAAGAAAACGGTGTTCATTAACAAAGTAGAACTGATTTTATTTCGAAACGTGTGTTGGAAGGGGGGGAGAAGGGGGTATGTAACTGGAGAGGATAGTCAACATTAACTGGGTAAAGAAACGGGGGCAGGTTCGGCTTCTCTGTACACAAACTTTACAGTCACAGGTTACCCTGCTCACTCAGGAACCTAGCTTTCAAAGCCTCCCGGATGCACAGCGCGTCCCGCTGGTCTCTTCTAATCGCCCGGCTGTCTGGCTGTGCGTAATCAGAAGCCAGGCTATTTTCCTCAACCTCCCACCCCGCCATAAAGGTCTCCCCCTTGCTCTCACAGAGATTGTGGAGCACACAGCAAGCTGCTATAACAATGGGGATATTGGTTTCGCTGAGATCACAGCGAGTCAGCAAGCTTCTCCATCTCCCCTTGAGACGGCCAAAAGCACACTCCACCACCATTCTGCACTTGCTCAGCCGGTAGTTGAAGAGTTCTTTTTCACTGTCCAGGGCACCAGTATAGGGCTTCATGAGCCAGGGCATTAGCGGGTAGGCTGGGTCCCCGAGGATGACTATAGGCATCTCCACATCCCCAAGAGTTATTTTGTGGTCCGGGAAGTAAATACCTTGCTGCAGCCGTCTAAACAGACCAGAGTTCCTGAAAACACGAGCGTCATGAACCTTGCCCGGCCATCCCACGTAGATGTTGGTAAAACGTCCCCTGTGGTCCACCAGTGCTTGCAGCACCATGGAAAAGTAGCCCTTTCTGTTAATGTACTGGCTGGCCTGGTGGTCCGGTGCCAGGATAGGGATGTGAGTTCCATCTATGGCCCCACCGCAGTTTGGGAATCCCATCACTGCGAAGCCATCTATGATCGCCTCCACGTTTCCCAGGGTCACTACCTTTGGCAGCAGTACATCAACGATTGCCTTGGCTACTTGCATCACAACAACCCCCACAGTAGATTTGCCCACCCCAAACTGGTTCGCGACTGACCGGTAGCTGTCTGGCGTTGCAAGCTTCCAGAGGGCTATGGCCACTCGCTTCTGGACAGTCAGGGCTACTCGCATCCGGGTGTCATTGCGCTTCAGGGCAGGGGACAGCAACTCACAAAGTTCCAGGAAAGTTCCCTTCCGCATGCGAAAGTTTCGCAGCCACTGGGATTCATCCCAGACCTGCAGCACTATGCGGTCCCACCACTCAGTGCTTGTTTCCCGTGCCCAGAATCGCCGTTCCACGGCATCAACATGACCCATTGCGACCGTGATGTCCTCGGCGCTGGGTCCTCTGCTTTCTGAGAGGTCTGTGCTACTCTCAGACTTCAGGCCATCACCGCGGTGACGTAGCCTCCTCGCCTGACTTATCTGCATCTGCCTCAGGGAAAGGTGTATGATAAGCTGCGAGGCGTTGAGAGCGGCCACAACTGCAGCGATGGTCGCAGTGTGCTCCATGCTCGCAGTGCTGTGGCGTCCGCGCTGTCACTGACTAGAAAAGTGCGCGAACTGATTTCCCGCCGGCGCTTTCAGGGAGGGAGGGAGGGAGTGATGGACGGATGACGACAGTTACCCAAAAGCACCCTGGACACATTTTTTTTAACCAGAAGGCATTTGCGGCTCCACCCAGAATTCCAATGGGCAGCGGGGACTCCGGGAACTGTGGGATAGCTGCCCACAGTGCACAGCTTCCAATGTCGACGCTTTCCCCGTTAGTGTGGACTCACAAAGTCGAATTACTGTCCTTAGTGTGGACACACACGTTCGACTTTGCAATATCGATTCCAAAAATTCGATTTAAGTAAAATCGAACTACTCTCGTAGTGTAGACAAGGCCTGAGAGAGACAAGAAATGGACTAGAAGGTCTTTGGGTCTGATCTAGTCTGTATGGCAATTCCTGTGTTCTTCTGCTAAAACAGGATATATTAGAAACTTAGTACATGCCATGCCTAGGTGATTGTGGGATCTCTTGTCCAAAATACAGTAAGATAACAAAACTGGGAAGATGAATGTTAAGCTTTTAATTAAACCTACTTTACTTGGTTTAGAACAGGAAAAAAAGGAGTGTGGAGGAAGAAAACATCATCAGTGGTAAAAGTGATGTATTGCATTGCTGTATGCCCAGTCTGACTTTGCATGGGATGACAGCAGCACATATTTCAAAGAGTTTCACAAGTTAAACTTTTCATAGTATCATAAGCCTCAAAAGGTTGAGGGTTTTTTGGCAAATAAACTTGCTTATGAAGTATTTTCTCCTAATTTTTATTAACATTATGATAGATTCAATCCTACCATCCTTTTCCTTTGGTACACAACATGGATTCAATCCTAGCTATTGAAGTTGAGGGGAATTTTGTCATTAACTTCAGTGGGACTGAGGTTTCACCCCTTGTGCTAGGTTCATTTTTACCTCCTACTTATTAGGCACTTATTAATGACTCACTCATTCAACACCCATATGAATAACTTGACTTTTGACACTGTTGGATGCAGGGCTACAGCTGGTCCAAAAATGGGATGATTTTTTGGTGAATGTTTTTGTTAAAAAATCGTCTCTGGTTTCTTTTGAAAAATGTAGGACTTTCAAAATTTTTAATATGTACCTACGTTCCCCCTAACATTTAGGCTTCCATCTCTTTGTAGGTGCATTTGTGGATGGTGTGAGGAGTGGCCTCTTTATGTGTTTGAAAGGGAGCAAGAATTGGGGTAGAAAAATTCTTCTGCTTCCCTTTCAAGCCTTGAATTTTCATGCATGAGTGTGTTGACAATTTCTATTCATCACCCTGCCAGATTAGTTGTATGAGCACTTTTTAAAGATATATATGGTACAGTACTATTGCTGGAAATGGATAAATAACACCCCCAATGATATTGTACTTAATATTGTACAGTGATCTATATTGCTGTCTCTAATCCATTTTTCACTGTGCTACTTTTTAGCTACAGTGAATTTTCAAATTATGTGGAAGAAGGAAATATTCCCTTTGACTGATTAAAATTCATAGGCCATCTCCGTGATCTCCCCTGACATTGCCATTCCTTGCCCTCTCATGGCAGCACAAAGAAACATAGTTATTTACCCTGGGACACAGGTGACTGAACTTATAAAAATCACTACAGGACAAGATGTATTGAGGCCTGGCACGGCATGACAAATTCTGGCGAGGTTCGCCAAGAAGAGATGTATTGATTTTTAAATGATTAATAAGGAGAATATAATTGTATTTCATTAAGATGGATGGGATTTCATTTAGTCTGTCTTCTCCTTTTCCACTTCAGATGTGAAAGGAAATCAAGTCCTCATCAATGGCACCTCGTGTTAGTCTGCCATGGCAACGAGGTCATTGATTGAGTAAAAGAAGTTTCAGTGAGGCTAGCCTAGTCCTTTAATGGGGTTGCTAGCACAGATACTGTGCCTAAGACGACAGGCTAAGTTTCTCTTGTTATTTAGAACTCCACTAGGGACTAGATGAATGCCTCGGCCATCTTTTGCTAGACGTTGTTTGGTGTCCTTAGTTGCATATTCATAGCAAATCAGGTTGGACATATGAATATACAATATTAGTATTTTATCTCTTTGTAAATCACTGAAAACAACTCACTTCTCTGAATCTCAAGGACAGAGAGACAGAAAGAAACAGGAATTCAAAATCCTAAAATCTTAGCCCTAATGTGTTCTTCAGTGTTTAGACCTTGATACAGGAAAGCACTTAAGCACTCTCATGTGAGTGGAGATGCTTCATGCCATGGTATCTCTTTAGACCTTTTAAGAAAGTACTTCAGAAAACACTGGACAAGTGACAGCTCACTCACTCTCCAGACAAGGTGTTCAGTTACAATTTATCTACAATATCCTTAAGAAGCCGATCACTATTGTAAGTGAAAGATGCTGCATAATTATTAGCAAAAGAAAGAAGAATGCAGCTGTTTATAACCTGAAGGATAGGGAGAGGAAGACAAAGAAGGATTAAAAAAATATATCAACGCTATGAGCTCCTTCACGTAAAGGAGACTCAGAACGACTAAATCTGGATATGTATCACATGGCTTTTGTGTTCAGGCAGGCACGTTTATTCTGTATTTCAAATGTAAATCCTGTTTTTTTGGGTTCTTAGACAACGTCGTAATCATCAAATCGTCAGCTAAGGATCTAGAAACTACCAACCCACTAACACTGAGGACGTGAACAGCTGTTTTTGCTTTGACCAATGCTGTGATAAGCAAACATTAAGGATGTGTCAACATAGCCTGCAGCAGTGAGCCTCCAAGCCTGGGTCGATGAGTTCTGGCTCATGCTATAGTCCTAAAAATAGCTGTGTAGCTATTGCGGCTCAGGCTGGAACTTGTGCTCTGAAGCCTAGAGAGTAGGATGGGCTTCCACACAGCTATTTTTAGCACAGTAGTGTGAGCCCAAGTCTATTCACCTGGGCTTAGAGACTTGCTGCTGCTGGAGGAGTAGATGTATCCTTAGGGGATCAATAAGCATCTAAATATTGATAAAGCAATACCCATATAGTCATCATGGGTTGAAAATAGTACCTTCAGAATTTCACGTTATAGGGGAGCTTTTTACTTCGTTTCAAATCTATGCAACTGATTATTTCTTATGCAAAATGGGGCCCCTCATGCATCTCCACCTTTGTAAATAGCATTGAGATCTATGTATTTTAAAAAGTTCAAAATATCCTTAAGCCCATTTTACAGATGAGAAAGCTGAGAGACAGGTAAAAAGAATTATTTTTCTAGGAGGCACCATAGGGTGGTATTGGGCTAGTCATTGGACTGTCCGTTTATGTCCTGGGCTGGACATTTACTTGCTGTATGACCTGGAGCAAGTCACTTACCTCCATTTTAACTTGGAGGTTATTATTATTTTACTTACATAGCTCACTGGGCTCCTTTGAAGATTGTTTGTATAGTTCTTTGAAAAGGTAAGTGGGAGCAGTTATCATATACCCTCTACAGTGTTGCAAAGCAGAGAGTATGGCATGAATGAGGAGAAATGAATCCTTTCCTCTCTGTAGCCTAGGTACATTGCTTTTCGCAGAGGCCAGATTAGTATGAGATTCTCAGGACATACATTGAGAGAAGGAAGGGAAGGGAATTGGGATGGGGAATATTTGCCACAAATATTTTCTAAAGAAAGAGAATTGCTGATTTTAAAAGACAATGAGAAAAGGACAATGTGCTTTCAGCCTCTGCTGGGGAAGATTGCTTAGTCATGTAATCAGCATGTCTGAAAAATTTACTCTCCTGGGAGCCACCATTTCAAAGTTAGGCAAAGTTGGCTCTTCCCTCCATCTTCATGATAGATCACCTGAGTTCCCTGCATCTTATTGTGTGGAAGTATCAGATTAGGCCTTTACCAGTTTTTGCTAAATAGAATGTGTGGAGACATTGAAGAGCCCACAATGCATTTTGGAAAACTAAGGGGTTGCCTTTGTGCCATTACACCCAGTGTCATCTACCAAACTGTTCAGCATCCTATTTGTGCTTGACCTGCTTCTCTCTACTCCAGGGTCTAATGCAGTGCTATACTGAGGGTATTTAACAACTAAAGTCCTTTGGGATAAGAGGTGGTGTATATATTTAAATTAGTATTACAATATGTCCTACAATCAATGAGATATAATCTATCCTGGCAGATGGTTTAATGAGATGTCTCCAGGGAACTTGATCTAGCCCAAGGATGGTTACTTGAAAGGATACCAGACTGGGATTCAGGAGATCTAATTTAATCACTGGCTTTGCCATAGACTCTGTGTCATCTTGGGCAAGTCATAGAGTATCAGGGTTGGAAGGGACCTCAGGAGGTCATCTAGTCCAATCCCCTGCTCAAAGCAGGACCAATCCCAACTAAATCATCCCAGCCAGGGCTTTGTCAAGCCTGACCTTAAAAACCTCTAAGGAAGGAGATTCCACCACTTCCCTAAGTAACCCATTCCAGTGCTTCACCACTCTCCTAGTGAAAAAGTTTTTCTTAAAAAAAAAAAAAAAAAAAAAACACAAAAAAAGTCACTTAATTTCTGTGTCTCCGTTCCTTACCTGTAAAACGAGGAGGATAATTTTCTCTTTCTCTGACTTATCTATTTAGGCCCTAATTCTGCACCAACTTGTACATGGAAGTTGCAGCCACATGGATCTTCACTGACTGAGTTTTGTGAGGCTCCCTATGGACACAGTAGTCCACCCAGGTACAAGGAATTGCAGGATCAGAGATTTGTGCCATAAGCTTTTTTGGCACAGGGACCATCTCTTACTAAGTATTTGTACAGCCCTTTGCACAACTGGGCCCTGATTTCAGTTGCAAATAACCAGAACAATAATATTAGTAACTATTGCTTAATTGGGACAATATTAGCATATATTTAGCTAATGCACAATAATTTAATGGTAGCTAACGAGGAGGTGAATAGGTGACAAATTTTTTAATACACAAATTGTTAAATAGAGATTTGTTTATCTCAGTACTCAAGGTGCATCCCTCAAAGGGAGCTGGGTGTTAGTTGCTTCTGTCAAGGGCAGCTGTATTCTAGTGGCCTCTGGGAAGAATGGTAGTATTCTCTGGTACTGAGCAAATGGGCTCCAGAAGGTGGGGCTGACATGCTTTATCTGCAGGATTTTTTCGCCCGGCAGCAGAGCTTCAAAGCCCTGGAGACTGTGGCTCTGTGTATTGATTCCCCCCCCCCCCAACAATACTGTGTATTTTCCTTTGGGGTGGGGGGCAGGGGGAAGGGAAGGAAGAAATTTCATGTTAAAAATTCCATTAAGATTTCCCATCCAAGTCAAGAAATATCTGTGTTATGTCTGCATGAACAACCTTAATTCCGCCCTGTGTGCCCTGACATTTTGAGGATACTGTTTTTAACCTACGATCCACAATCCATGTATCTAATAATGTAATATAATACAATCCCAGATACACATATGTAGCTTCTCTTAGCACTCAGCATTGTGAGACAGAATCCATGAAAATTCTGGTTGGGCCTGGAGCTGGTGTGGAAGGGCCTGGAGCTGGTGTGGAGGCACCTGGCTTCACATGGATCCATCTGATGAGATCTTCCATATTTGGGGACAAACCCTGACCAACAATGGAGTGATGTGGAAGGATCTCTTCAAGGGGATCCCTGTGGAGATGATATGTAATGCTCCTTCCTGACTGTTCTTTCTGGTTCAAGATGAAAGCTGACATTCTTTGACAAGGATTTTATGTATTTATTTATTTATTGCTTATAAAGAAGATACAGATGGGTGGTTTTTATTTATTTATTATTAGTTTTTAAAATATTGCTTATTTTAGAAGGATCCAGTCAGCTCTTCCCTGTTTTGTTTAGAGGAACTCAAACTTAGGTTGGATAAATTCCTGGAGGTTTCATCACATGACATTATCTTTAATTAAAGATTAAACTTTAATACCTGGAGACTCCAGGATTGTGGCAGGTTGGCAATCCTACTTGGACGTTTTGTGGAAGTATTGTGGACATCAGTGTTTAACAAAGGCTTCACTTATTCCAGAATATTAATTAGTCACTTTATATTAAACGTGCTAAAAAACACTCAGCTTTAAACAATCGGATTAAAAATCCCTTCCATTCTTAACAGCTCAACTTTCACTCAGCTCTTGTCATTGCACTGGTTTTGGAGTCTTCTGGTCTAGTTAGGCCCTGAATTTCTAATGTACAAAACCAACCAGAATTTAAAATAAACAATCCCACTATTTCAGGCCACCATTATGTATCAAAAGGACACAAGCTCATTGTCTCTTCATTGCTGATCACCATTATCATCTCTTATTTATTTATTTTATTGCAGGGGTCATTACTTTCAAAGTTCTAGTATTTTCTTTTAATACTGCTCTGGTTCCCCCCCACCGCCATTTTTCTCTCTTCTTTTGGTCCATAATTTATTTTTATTGGTTACAGTAAGACTGCAGGCTTTTCGACAGCTGAGCACAGCTGCTAATGTTAGCTATTGATTCCACATGTTAGCTCGAAAGTGTACAATAATCTGTTTTAATCATTGCCTTTGGCTTTTCCTCTTCCCACTCTCAGCAATGCCTTCTGCCTCTGGTCTGGCCTGGCAATAACCAGAAACTGATCCTAATTGCATCCAACCACGCTCTGCCAAAATGCCCAAATATCCATAATGTGTTTGAATAACAACTGTTAGGAGATGTAACTCCATCCAGCTCTCTAGAAAATGCTTCAAATTATCAACTGTAGATGTGCTGACAGGGAGGAAATGTGGTGGGCAGGGTAGAAGGCTATGCTACCTGTGGCCCAAAAGGGAATACCTTGGCAGTACAATTGTAATGCTATTTAAGTCCCCTGTTCAAATCTCTCTGGCTCTGAGGAAGCTCCAAATTATAGCAGTGCTCCTTGGGGAATGGCACATAATCAACCCCGCTGAAAACATTTTGAGTAGTGCTAAATAAATCCCAGTTCTAATTAAGTTACTGAGGCTACATGAGGACTGCACATCTGGAAGTCCCCCAAAAAGTCCTGTGATACTGCAGCAAAGCACAGACGCTGTTGTGTCAATTCCTTGGAAGTCCTTAGCAGCTCAACAGCCGTCTCCAGGAAGGAATTGTGTGAGTCACCTTGCAGCTCAAGAGTGTCCCACATTAAATCATTGCTTAATCTGACAAGTTCCTTTGCAGTCTGCGAGGCATCTGCTGTAGCTGTTGTTTAAACCAAGGCCCCTTGTATCTGAAAGTAGAAGTTCACTACTAAAACAGTGTCCAATAGCTTTTTCAGTAGCAAAACTCATATCCTGTTCCCACGCTGCTAGCCATTAGGGGTCAATCATTATATGTCTAAATGATTTAAGCAACTTGGGGCTCAATCCTGACAAATAAAAGGGGTGAAATCCTGGTCCCACTGAAGTCAATGGGAGATTTGCCATGGCAAATCGAGAGCACTTGCAGGAGATTTTTAGCACATTGAAGGATCGAGCTCAAAGGGAGTAGTATCTTTTTGTCTCACGTAGGGCCTTATCATGACCTCAGTCAATGGTTAAACTTCCATCAACATCAGTGGAGACATGGTCAGTTTCTGAGAAGACTGAGAAGCCCTTTCCTTTGATATTATGAATTTAAGGTCTGGTCCTTCAAGCTACAGGGCACAGTGTTTTCTATTGGGAAAAGTCCTACTGATATCAATGGGAGTGGCATAGTCAGCAGCTATGAAAATAAGGCAAGTTATTTAGGTGCCTTCATTTACAGAGTTTTCTGTGATTGACATCACTATAATACCATTACATTTAGAAGCATTAATAGTTTTATACTTTCCTAATTCAGAATAAAACTCACAGGATTAGAAATATTCAAACCTCATTTTTTGCTAGTCCATAAATAAGGGTTAAATTCAATTGGTTGACCATCAGAAAAATGGATAGTATTTTTATTACTTATGTGCTTGTTACTGGCAGTTAGTAGAAAATATATACAATATTATTGCATATTCTTATGAAGGTACACAAAAGGAATATTGTTTATATTTTTCAAGTAAACACTGTAGTTGATTTCCTCCCAAAGGATCCCAAAACACACTGTAAATTTAAAAGCTGATTATGCAGACTATATGGAGCAAACATCATACTCGTGACTGAAACATAGCCACTTTTGGGATAGAACACAACAACTGTTGAGTAGCACACAGTAGCACTAGGTGATGGAGTGAATCAGGCCACCAAACAATAGTGCCTTATGAAGCACTGCCTTCATCCCTGCTGCTTTTAATAAACATCCAGTTAGGGGGAAATATCTAGGGTGAAAGGCTAGTGAACTCAAACATGCAAATTTGTTGAATAATGTTGGGCGGGGGTTACTATTCTACAAAGCTCGGTCTGGGTAAAGGCTGGCTAAGCATCAGAACTTTGGGGTGCTTCTCAGAACTGAAGAGAAACTCTAGAACTTTCCAGGTTCTCTTGTGACTAATTTAATAATAAAAGCCATCCTTATATTTGTCTTACAATAATATAATAGGGCCCAAGGCCCATTTGTTCTAAAAGGCACTGTACAAGTTCATAGTGAGTGACAGTCCCTGTTCTGAAGAGCCTATCTAAAGAGATGTGACAGGCAAAGGTTGGTAAGGAAAACAGTTATGGAAAGAACCAGGAATAGAATCTCAGGTCTCCTTACTCCCAGTTCAGTTCATTATTTACTAGTCCATGCTGCCTCTCAGTCCCATGTAGATTTACTACTTCTTTAGCTGAGTGAGAACTAGTCTGATCAGTGACTGTAATGTTAACATAATTTCAGATAAATGTGTTAAATAATTGAAGACCTTCTGCAGGATATTTGCTGAAGCATGTATGGTATGTCTACACAGCATTTTGGAGCAAGCAGGAGCGATCCTCCCAGCCCGGGTTGACAGACTTGAAGTAGGGAGCTTGTGCCAGTGGTCTAAGAATAGCTGTGTAGACAGTGCTTTGAAGTTGCAGCTTGGGCTGGAGCTCGTCCCATGAAGCCGGGGTGCGGTGGGGGGGAGCTTTAGGGCCCAATCTGCAACTTCAAAACTCTGTCTACACAGATACTTTTAGAGCACTAGTGGAAGCCCCACTGGCCCAAGTCTGTTGACCTGGGCTGAGAGGCTCACTCCGGCTCGCTCCAAAATGCTGTGTAGACATAACATAGAAAAGAGACGAGTGGCATTTCTTTTCGGGACTTAACTTTTACAGTCTGTACTAGTGTGTCCAACAGTATGGCTGTGCTATAAAGAAAAAATTTTAGTGGAACATTTTCTTATGCTGACATGTTGCAATCTTCTTACAGGCTTACATCCTATCAGAATAGGCTTCATGCTGTTAACCCACTTCGTTAAACAAAAGTTGATTTTATATTTAGCTGTGCATGGAGTGTACAGATGAAAGAAATCACTCCTAGAAACTCAGCAAGATGAATAGTTCCTGTTGAAAACTAGCAAGCGAGGCTGAATGCAAGATTAATATGCAGTCCCAAGTTATGCTTCCCACAATTTTTATTGATTATGTGGAAAATACTAAAACTCATGATTTCTTTTGTGAGTTAGATTGAAACTCTTGCATAACCTTACTAGATGCAATTTCTCAAAAGAAAAAAAATATTTGTCTGAGAGGAGAGCTTTTCATTTTGATTCATATACAATGTCCGAGTTTTAAAGTGGGCTGTAGTCCACGAAAGCTTATGCTCTAATAAATTTGTTAGTCTCTAAGGTGCCACAAGTACTCCTGTTCTTTTTGCGGATACAGACTAACACGGCTGCTACTCTGAAACGAGTTTTAAAGATATGCCTTACAGATTAGGGATGTCAGTTCTGACCTCTTTCATGTAGATGGATACATCTCGCATTTATGCATACTGCTCTGCGGTTTACCCAGCTTAAATTAGAAACAGTAGAGACTAGGTGTGTGTTCAAAGGAAAAGGAGCCAGGAACTCCTGAGTTCGAATCCCAGCTATGAAACTGACTTTTATTGTAATTTTCAACAAGTGTCTTAATTTTTCTGTGAGACAAAGTGGGCGAGGTAATATCTTTTATTTGACCAACTTCTGTTGGTGAGAGAGACAAGCTTTCAAGTTTACACAGAACTCTTCTTCAGGTCTGGGAAACGTATTCAGAGTGTCACAGCTAAATACAAGGTGGAACAGATTGCTTAGCATGAGTGGTTAACATATATTTCAAGTGCAAAGGCACTGTGGACTGGCACCATTGAGCTCAGCCAAGCCGTTGGTACCTATGCATTCGGCACCCTCGGCACCGAGCAAGCAATGGCACCAGACATTATCAGTGTCTACGTCAGTATGTCCACCATCAATGCTACCATTGAACGGAGACCATGTCCTCAGCCACCGCATCGGTACCACAAGAATTCAGATGTATGAAGGACATGTCTGTAGCGGATGAACTGGAGTCCCCACTCCTCATCGGTACAGATATCTCTTGGTAGTGAGACCCCGATCACTGGACCACTGTCCTGCAGTACTACATGACTCTCCAAGATTTTCTGTGGGTGCTCCTCCACAGGACAACACGAAGGAGAATGAAGGAGACTACCAATGAGTCTCCTCTATTTCTGTTCAGGCTTCTCCAGCATATCCCTTTAGGAACCCATTCTCTGATAGTCACTGGGAAGTCATTGTTAAGGGTGGTGGAATCCACCTTGCCTGCCAACCCCACTTTGGTATGCCCCTCCTCACCACTTCCCCATGGTGATACTGGTACCCTTGGGCGGCTTATCAGTAGCAACTTGCCAGATCACCAGTACCGTCTCCTAGGGAGGCTAGGATTGTACAGCCCTCTCCTCCCCAACCAGCACACTTCCCCTCCCCCCCCTCCTCCCACCTCCCCCCCCGCCCACAGGAGGAGACATTTGAGGAGCAGGAAGCCAGGGCAGACAAATGGGCCACCCTTCAAACACCTTTTTCATCCTTGTCTCCGGATAAGGCAGTTATGCTTCTGCTATCTGCCATGGCAGATGATTTTCAGCTGTTTCAAGACCTTATAAAAAGGGTAGCTGATACTCTTCAAATTACACACAAAGTGGTCAAGGATTTACACAACAAGGAACCATCTTCAACTTCTGGGGCACATGACTGTTCGCACATTTGTGACCAATCACACAAGGCTATGCCTCCATTGCTTCCAGAGATGGCTCAGAATGACCTATTTTCCAGGCAGACAACTAGGACAGATAAGTGATGGTTCCTCTATAAATAAGGAACTCTCTAGACTGGTGAAAGGATCAGTTCAGCATTTCTGTAGGCATTTCTTCTATCACCTAGCTCCACTGGTGACTTTAACAACAGATGCATCACTGTTGGGATGGGAAGCTTGGCGGTTCGTGGGTTTAGAGTCCTCCTGTTCTACAGACGTACAACAGATGTTATTTAATAGTGGAAAGAGATCAACGCATACTTCTTACCTGCAAAAATTGAAGAGAGTCTTCTGCTGCTGTTATCATTACTGTATTCTGCCAGAATCTGTGATGCCTTCAATCATCCTGGATTACCTGTTGGATCTGAAGAAATCGGGATTATCAATTAGTTTAATTTTTATGGTCCATTTGGCCGCAATATCAGCCTTTCATCCTCCAGGCGAAGAATTCTCTGTTTTTGCTCATCTGATATAGTTGAGGTTTATTAAGGGTTTGGGGAATCTCTACCCCCAGATTAGAGACCCCCATCCCAACCTGGATCTTCATCTTGATACTCAATTACCTTATGAGACCTCCATTTGAACCTATGGCGAGGTTTACTCCATTTTTCTATAAAGACAGCCTTTTTTGGTAGCCATCTCATTAGCCTACAGGGTTGGGGAAATTGGAGCCCTGATGGCAGATACCCCCCTCCCCCACACACACTTTATTATCTTTTTCAACTACAAAGTGTCTTTATGGCCACACTCTAAATTCTTACTTAAGGCTCTCCTGGAGTTCCACCTTAACCAATCCATTTATTTACTTTTTTTTTTTTCTTTTTGAAGCAGCATAGCTCTCTGCAGGAATCCTGTTTTCATACCCTGAATGTTTGATATCTACTTTGATAGGACCAAGCATTTTGAAAGTCACCTAGACTCTACATCTCCTTCGCAGATAGATCCAAGGGGTCCATGATCTGTACTGAGAGACTATTGAGAGGGATATCTGTATGTATTAGCATGTGTTATGATCTTGCAGGCATTTATCTCCCCCCCACCCCAAGAATGATAGCACATTTGACCAGATCATAAGCCACATGTACAGCATTACTTAAGTATGTGCCAGTGTCTGAGATATGTAGGTCCTCATGGGCCTCAGGACATACATTTTTGAAACATTATGCTTTAATCCATGGTGTCGGATCTGATGCAGCACTTGGTACTGCAGTGCTATCTTTAGTTCTAGACTCAATTCTGAAGCTCCCTCCTCACTCTGGGATGCTGCTTGGAAGTCACCTGAACTGGAGCATGCATAGGGACATTGCTCCAAGAAGAAGAAGTTACTCTGTGCAGTAACTACAGTTCTTCATGATACATGTCCACTACTCACCCTCCTTCCCCTCTGCTTCATGCTGTTCTCTGTGGGATGTTCGGGTGGAGAAACATTTGCCCATACACCTCTATGTAGCCTCTTTGTCTTGCACGAAGAGGTGTAGGATGCATGTGCATGCCCAACCAACACTGCTAACTGAAAATCTCTGATCAAGGGTTTGACAGGCACATGCACACCTGAAGTGGAGCACCCACAGGGACACACATCTTGAAGAACTGCAGTTACTGCACAAAGTAAGTAACCTCTCCTTCTGTTACCCTAGCAACTGCCTGTTGGAGAGATGAATTAACTATATATATGGGGCGGGGGGAGGGAAGCCCTTCCATTGATGTGTGAAGCATCTACACTACTACACTATAGCAGCACAGCTGCAGTGCACTAGCTGTACTGCTGCAGTGGCTGTAGTGTGGGCACACTGAGAGAGACAGTTCCGTCTCTGGTTCCATCCTTTCATGCATACAAGCCAAGTGACTGTCTTAACTCAAATCATCTGCACCCTTACGAAAAATTCTCAATGTTGGAGACCATCCCTTTTTGCTGACTTGTTTTTTCACCAAAAATTTGAGAATGAACATTTTTAGCTTTCCATAAATCAGCAAAACCAAAAGATTGTCTCTTTTTTTAAAAAAAAAATTAGCATTAATTGATTATTAATTTATTATTATTGCTATATTATTACCAAGAATATTTTAAGAATCATTTTAGCCTGGATGCAAAGTAAAAGTTGTGACCAAAGTATGAAACTGTAGAAAGTCATCTAAGGTTTTGAAAAACTACCTTATAAGGTTCAGGGCTATGCATTTATCTGACAGAAGAGACAAACCTCATGGATCAAATTGAAGTGATATAGGCAAGCACAATTAATAATAATTTTAACAATAGGCATTTTTCCTAATTTTCTATTTTTTTTCTAATTCTCAGAAACAATCAGAAGAGGTTAATAGAATGTGCATGTGCTAGTGTTTCACAGATTTTTTTCTGTTGTTTCAGTTATATGTACATATATATTTGCTCGACATCTTAGACATCTAAACAAAAATGCAAGGTGTCTGGGAAGTAAACAGGAAGAACTGGAAGTATTAGTCCTTAAGTTAAATTATGTCTTAATTGGCATCATAGAGAGTTGATGGGATAAATTTCATGACTGGTGTATTGATATGGATGGGGATAACTTGCTTAGGAAGACCAGGCAGGGTAAAAAGGGAGAACGAGGTGTTGCATTACTGCGCTTTGATCAGCCTCAGGAAACGTCCCATAATCCCCTTAAGTCAAGTGGCCACTCTTGTCATTGTTTTGGATATGCCTTTTGAAAGCTCCGTTTGACAGCTGGCATGCTTATCTGCTCTGAGACAAAGCAACTGTTAATGTGGAATGCTGTGTGTGAGACAGCATGCTGACATGCTCTCAGCCTCCCACAAACCCACTCTTTCTACCCCCCACAAACACACAACACACTCCCTGTCACACTCCACCACTCCCCATTTGAAAAGCACTTTGCAGCAACTTGCATACTGGGATAGCTACCACAATGCACTGCTCTCTGTGGCCATTGCAAGAGCTGCTAATGTGGCCACACCAATGCGCTGTCAGCTGTCAGTGTGGACAGACTGCAGCGCTTTCCCTACTGCGCTCTACGAAGGCTGGTTTAACTCAAAGCGCTCTACATCTGCAAATGTAGCCATGCCAAAGTTTCCAGTAAGTTCTTGGAATGTATTGGGGACAACTTTTTGTTTCAGAACTTGAAGAAAGTAACAGGGGGACAGCCATTTTTTACTTGATTCTGACCAACAGAGAGAAATTAGTAGTGCATCTGAAGGTAGAAGACAACAAATTGACAAATTGGAGAACTGCTCTGAATTCAACAAGATGAAAGTCTATAAAGACAAGTGCAAAGTATTCCACTGAGGAAGGGAAAAATATCAAATTCTCAACTACAAAATGGGGAATAATTGGCTCAGCAGTAGTACTGCTGAAAAGGATCTGGGGGTTATCATGGATCATCAATTGAATATGAATCAAAATGTGATGTAGCTGTGAAAAAGGCTAATATCATTTTGGGTATAATAGTAGAAGTGTCATATGTAAAACACAGGTGTTAACTGTCCTGCTCTATTTGGCTCTGGTGCGGCCTCAGCTGGAGTTCTGTGTCCAGTTTTGGGCACCACTTTAGGAAAGATGTGGAGAAATTGGAGAGAGTCCAGAGGACAGCAACAAAAATGATAAAAGGTTTAGAAAACCAGATCTAATCAGAAATGTTAAAAAACCTGGGCATGTTAAGGCTTGGAAAAAGAAGACTGAGGGGGACCTGATAACAGTCTTCAAATATGTTAAGGGCTGTTATAAAGAGGATGGTGATCAATTGTTCTCCATGTCCATTGAGAACAAGAAGCAATGGGTTTAATCTGCAGCAAGGGAGATTTAGGCTAGATATTAGGAAAAACTTTCAAACTATACGGGTAGCTCTGGAATAAACTTCCAAGAGAGGTTGTGGAATCCCCACCACTGGAGGTTTCTAAGAACAGGTTGGACAAACCCCTGTCAAGGATGGCCTTGGTTTACTTAATCCTGTCACGGTGGACTTGATGGCTTCTCAAGGTCCCTTCCAGCCCTACATGTCTATGATTCTATATTAATTAAATGTACATTTTAAATAATATTGTTGCTTCAGTGCATACAAATCCAAGCTAAGCATAAACATGCAAAGCTAGACCAAGCCCTGTGTAAGAGGTGGTGTGTTGCTACTTCATTCCAGGAGCTGTTCCAGGATCAAGCTGTGAAACGAAGTCCTGTCCTGCTCACCTTGTGCTGCAGAAGGGGAAAGAAAAGTGGGATTTTTAGTAGTTCTCAGCACTGGCCCTCTCCTTTTAAAAATCAATAGCAAAACTCCTACCAACTTAATGAGAGCAGAGTTAACCAAGTGAATTACTGCAGCTATTGATAAGATGCATGGCTAGTGAGTAAGGGGTGAAACTATGGCTTTGCCCACTTCCTGCCTATTTGAGAAAGGAATAGTGGTTACCCCACCTGGCTGGTCTAAAAAGAAAGCTGAAATCTGCTGAAAATCACCTGCCCTGAAATTATTCCAGTGCTTCACTGAACTTTTTAATTAGTTTTGGATTTGATCTTTCCTTGTTTCAGATTTTATGAACATTTCACACCGCTCTACTATATACTTCTGTTCCCAGTGTGCAGAAATTTAACTCATAGCAGCTTAAAATTTTTTTTTTTCTGAGAAGAATATAGGCTGGAGTGCAGTTCTGTCATCAAAAATCCAGTTCATGTCTGGTTAACACAAGTGTGGTGTGTGTCTTTAGGATCAAAGGGAAACAGAAGAGGAACTGTAGTGGGGGAGGAAAGGGAGGACCAGGCCTACACATACACCTCTACCCCGATATAACGCTGTCCTCGGGAGCCAAAAAATCTTACCACGTTATAGGTGAAACCGCGTTATATCGAACTTGCTTTGATCCGCCGGAGAGAGCAGCCCCACTTCCTCGGAGCATTGCTTTACCGCATTATATCCGAATTCGTGTTATATTGGGTCGCGTTATATCGGGGTAGAGGTGTACAAGTTGCATGTGATCTCTTCTTTATGGGCTTGATCCAAAGCCCATGGAAGTCAGCAGGAGACTTTCCATCAATTTCTTTGTGTGGTGGATCAGGCCTTATATCATTATTTTTATCTTGCAAAATTAGGTGTACAAATTAGGCTGTCCCAGCACTGATTCGGGTGGTAGACTTTTATGCAGCAGCTAATCCATTTAATACCCAGTATCTGGCACTACACTACTGACCTCTTCAGTGCTGATTAAAATGCATGTAATTACTTCATAATATATGCTGAAAATATATTGCTATTTGCAGGCATGATGGAGATTTACTAATAACATTAGTTTTGAATAAATTCTCTAAAATATACTTGAATTATTTAAATAATTTAATAGAAAATGCTCTGCTTCTGTCCTCCATCTTTCATAAAATACCCATAGTTTTTGTTGCTCAGCTCCCTCTTCGGCCATGAGTTGTGACTCCACCCGCCTCCCCAACCTTACAGGAAGAATATGGACAGAGCCTGAATGCTGTGGTTTAATTGTCCATAAAGGAGCAGGAGTTGTTAAGCATCATTATTATTTAAGTGCCGACAACATGCTTGGCACTGAATAGACCACTGAGGAAGATTCAGTCAACACAAAGAGATTTTTAGCTTCCAATAAGAAGTGAGTTGTGCAAGGAATGCCTCAAGCCACATATACGATAACTTGATAATCAAAGACTATCTATGCATGTGGAAAAAAACCCAGCAAACCGGAATTAGAGCCCTTCTCCTACATAGCATTTAGCAACCATTAAACAAACAATTGTTTGATTTCAAAGCTTTTCCAATTAAACATTAGTCACACACTCTCCCTTTGCCCTCTCTTTTCTGTGTTAAAAATCATGATCCTAAAAGCGCTTACTTTAAAGATTCTATAATTAAGCATCAAGTTAGACCAGGAATGTGATAGTCCTTCTTTTACATAAAGAGCATAGCTGACTTCAGTGGAAGAGTTGCACCAGTCTAACCAATGGCAGAATCTGCCCCAAAATATATATAACCCTCTGTCTGCAAAGAGCTGTTCAAAAGTGCAATGGGAAGTGGATAGAGGGAGTGTAACAGAAGAGATGGAGGGGGAGAAAGGAAAACAATAGGTACAAATTTCTACCAGTTTCCTCAGGCATCCATAGTAGCTGCTTAATGATACATATATCATTATATCCTGGAGTAGTTGGAGGGCAGAAACAGACTTGATTACACTACAGACAATTGTTTCACAATAATTCTGGACTATTTTTCATTAGCTGTCTCCCCTCACAGCAAAACAAGGGATAATTTTTTAGAAAAAAATCTTATACCTCAAGAAGGTTGTCCAGCAGTTAAAGATTTTTAATAATTCATCATGCGAGACATCTTGAGCTAAATAGTGAATTTCCCAGCAATAACAACAAAAGATGAATGTGAGGAACTGAGGTTAACTTGCTTTGATAGAAACAAAAGGGTAAATAAAAAGAATAGCGCTATCACTTTTCCATGATTTATTAGTACTTTTTTTTTTTATTACTCTGCTCTGGTTTGATGTGTTTTGCCACTCGGTCTGAGTCAAACCAGTTCATTCTGAGCAAGCTGATTAAGTAGCTGATTAAAAGAAAGAAGCAGAAGTATCTGCCTATAATCACTTACTATCATGCAAGCAATAGATAGCAGGCATCACGATTAAGCATGGCCATCAAGTATTTGGCTTTTAAGGCAGCTATTTTAATTTCTTACCTTTGGAGCCTCTTCTCACCTTTAGAAAGATATTACTAATCCTTAACTACATTTAGAGTTATTATTCCCAACTTGGTAAGATGAGTTTCATACACTGAACCATTAGTAGGGATTCCTGATAATGGATGAAACCCCAGTTCAGGAAAACACTTAACCATGTGGTTAATATTACGTTCCTAAAGTTAACCAGCTGCTTAAATGCTTTCCTGAACTGGGGCCTGAATATATAAACCTAATGAAAATACACTCCTATGTAGAGCTGGGTGAAAATTATTTGGCAAATAGAAATTTCACCAAAAATGCATTTTTCAGGACTCTGAAACTATTTATGAATTTGGTTCATATTCAATGAATAGTTTTTGGTGGAAATACTAGTTTTTGTAGAAAAAGATAATGTTTCATTTTGTTCATTTTGAAATGTTTTGTTTTGAAACATTTCATTTTGACTTTTAGCTTTGAAACATCATTTCATTTTCAAATTTGGCCAACTTAAACAACAGCAACAACAAACGGGTAAAAAACAGCCTCATCTAAATGAAAGCTTAAAAATAATTGTTTTGAATCAACCAACTTGGAACAAATTGAAAACCTGAAACTGTTTTGTATCAATATTGACCTGAAATATTTTGGATGATTTGAAACAAAGTGTTTCAGATTTTTTTGATTTGATAGAAATTTTTGAAAAACTTGGTTTGAAATTGAGCTGGAAGTTTATTGGATTTTTTTTTTTTTTTGCTTCAGACCTCTCCCCTCCCCCCCCCCCCCCCCAGTGAATTAGAATAAAGATGGACAATAAACTTCTCTGGAATTTCAGTATTTTAATGGAAATATATGCACACAAATCCATATATCTCTAATTCACTACATAGGCACCTTCTTATGGTAACTGATTAAAAAAAGTACTTGTACACATTTTGAGTGGGAAACAGTGTATTTGCTAGTGGCTTGGGGACAAATTCTGCTCTGTTACAGTAGTGTAAAGGCATATTAACTCAATTGACTTCAATTGTGTGAATCCAAATTTGCATCAATGTAGCTGAGAGAAGGAACTCATCCTTTGTGTTTGACATAAAATAGTAAGCCTGGAAAATTCAAAATAGACTTATCCAAAAGTTCCCCATATAATGGGTAATGTAGACTCCTGACAGCGACTGGAGAAAGGAAATATGCAAAGATACATATAAAAAGAACCACTTGATCCCCTTCTGACCAATAGAACTTGAGTTTCAGGTTTTTGTGTTTTTCTGTGGGGTTTAAGTATCCTTTAATCAAACCTTTCCTAACTGTTTCAGACTTGCAGGGAAGGACATTAGAGCACTGGAACTGAAGATAGGGATGACTGTGGGGAAAATGTGGGGTTTATATGGTCGAGGAAAGGTAGTGATATGGGTCTTTAACTTACTTTTTTTTTCATTTTAAATTAAACAACAGACATATGGCTGTCATCACCTTGATTACCTTGTTTGTATGTTGTGACCGTTTGCCAGACCCCTCACCTGTCTTTGTCCCTTTAGATTGGATGCTATTCAAAACAAGGACTATTTCCCCATATATTCAATATATTTAGGCCCCTAAAGATGCAGGATAGGCCTTTTTGAAACCCCAGGTAGGTGCCTAAGCCGTTTAGGCATGTAAATACCATTGAAATCAATAAGAGCGAAGTGTCTATGCTACTTAAGTTCTTTTGAAAATCTGCCTCTTTAGGCACCTAAATGCCCTTGAAAATCTGGCTGCATGTTGTCCTCTGTCTAGAAACATTTTGGGTGCCATTGCAATTTAAATAATATATAGTGGTCAGTACTTTTGAAAATCAGGCCCAAGTTGTTTCATGTTGGGAACCCAAAATGAGAGGCCATTTTTTAAAAAGTTGGCACAAGTCTTTTGTCCAAAATCACAGTGTAAGCTATTGGAATGGATAAGAATGGAACCTAGGGGTCTTCATTCCTAAGACCATTTCTATTTAACAGACCACTCTTCTTGGTAGATATAGTAGGTAGCAAACCACATGAGTGTTATATGCTGCCTCTGCCTCTGGGCCAATAGATTCCCTTATTTTCTTTTTTTAGAGGGACATGAACTTTCATATTACATCTGTCTTGCTATGATTTAGCCTTTTAAAAAGACTGGAAAATTGGAATTATTTAGATACCCACTAATTGTAATGCTTCTCCCCTGTAATTACATAGTACTAGTGGAAGGAACAGAGATGAAGTGGGTGGAGAGAGAACATTTTTACCTGTAACTTCCAGACGTAAAGATTCTGAGAGCTATCGGCAGCAATCTATAGTTGTGGCCAGTGACTGTAACCAAGTGCATTTTAAAATATGTGGTTGCCTCATAGGGCACAGCTTTCTTTACTCATAGTTAACCCTTCATTGCCCTGTGCAATGACTTTAATTCCCATAGACTTGAAGAGAACGTGAAAATAGCTTCAAGCTATAGGCCACAGCAAACTGTAAAACATCTTGCTGTGTTCACTTTCCCATTGTCCCGACAATTGATTCTGCTGCTTCTCTTACCCCATGAATTATGGCTCTAGTAAAGCACTGCCACGTTTGAGTCAGCAATCATCTGCTGGCACTGCGGAATGACAATCCTTATCTGTTTTCTGTAGCCTGACATTTTCAGTAAGGCCTGGAAGGTTTGGTTAATAGGGTTTGTCAAAAGGGAGCTACAATATAAAACAATGAATTATGGAATGAGAGCAGAACAGAGAACCTATGTCACCTTAAATGTTACCAAAGTAATTTCTGGGAGACTAATTATTCACAATAGATAACTAAATTGTAAATCTCTGTTACAAGTGGGGGATTGAATGTGAAAGTTTCCTTGGAAAGCATTTCTGAAAGTCTTCTACATTAATAGCTAATTCATAAGGAAAATGGTAGATGTGCCAGAGGCTGTGGAAGATGAGAGTTCATAGGATGAAAGGAGAATAATTCCCAGATTCATTCACTCATTAAGTCTGGCAAGACATATTTGCATTATTAAATGCCTAATACTTTTAAAAATCTGCTTTCTCCAGTAACAATGATAAGTAATTATTTCATTAGAACTATTTCAATATTGGACTTTTAAAAAGTTATGTTGGTGCTTAAATATGCATATAGGTGTCTAGTGGGATTTTCAAAGTGCAGTGGGAGTTAGGTGCCATGGCGCTTTTGAAAATCTCTCTAGGTGCCTATCTGCATTTAGTATTTAGAAACCTAAATACTTTTAAAAATCTGGCCTTAAGTCCCTTCTGCAGTCATACACTGCACCTTTAAATACCTCTGATGAAGCCATACCTCCTGATGTAGAATGGGCAGTTGATATCCAAGATAAACACCAAATCCTGCTCTGAGGCATGTTGTGGGGGAAGAGGGAAGGTAAAGAGATTTCAGGTGAGTGGAGAGTCTTTGAAGCATCCTTCCAGCACTGATCAGGATAGTGCATGGGGTGCAATGCCTTCTAAAGCACTCCTTGCTTCTGCTCCAAAATGGAACACTGTGCACTCCCAGGACGGCTTGCTGCTATCATTATTATTATTTATTAATAATACATGAATAGTTTGTGACATTACCCAGGGTACAATCTGAACTGTTGAACAGCTGTGTCCCCTCAATTCTCCAAACTGGGGTCCACTGGTTTGCTGTGAGAGTAACCACTCCTGGCCTGGTCACACACAGCCTCCAGCATGTAAATCACCCCCAACTATACTGTATGAGTGCTAGAGTTAGCCAACCAGCCACCCATGAATGATACTACAGAGTGATACCAGAAGATTCCCAGTCCCAGACTTGTCCCCATAAATGTGCATCTTGTACTGCCCAGTACCCTCCTGGACAATACAAGCTCATAGAAAGTCCTTTATATCATTAATAGAAAATGATATGCACAAACTTTGTTATCTCAAATGGAGTTTCCCGTGCACTTCAGTCCAAACACACTGGTTTAGATAAAACAATAAAACAAGTTGATTAACTACAGAAAGATTTTAAGTGATTACAAGTAATGAGGCATGAAAGGCAGAATGTGGTTACAAGAAAATAAAAGATAAAATCAACTAATATCTAACTTAATAAGCTACTTGAATTCAAATCAAAATGCCTCTCTTACCCCATGATTTTGCAGTCTTACTGGTGGGGTGCCTTTCAGCCAAGACCCCTACTTCAGTCCAATGCTCCTTTCCTTGTCCTTCAGGTATTGTGGATGTTGTGGGGAGAGGGAAAGGGAGGAGAAACAATCTGAAGAGTTTGCTCCCCTTTCTTATAGCAATTCTCTTCTTTGAGAATCATCTCCAGCTGACAGAAGGTCTGTGCATGGGAACTTGCAGCTGTTCCATTGCCAAGATGTAAATTTGCTCACACATTTCTTCCTGATAAAGAATGGCCAATTAACCAGGGGATAGTCCATTTGATTATGTTGACACCTGGCCGAGGTGTTGGCTAGCCTTTTGTCTCTGGGAAGCTGTTCTGAAGTTGTTTCCCTAGACTTGGAACATATCTTGTACAGTGGAATATTATAATTTTACATACAATGTTGCCACATATATTTTACCAGGATAATAATATTCAGCAGATTATGAGTTTTCAAAAGATACCTCACAGGGCATATTTGCACAAAATGTATCATTGTCTTGTAAAAAGGGTGAACATAAGGATACAGACTGTCACAGATGTAATAATAAGTAACTGGTTAGGCAGCTGATGTGCTGTGACCATTGATTACTATGCTGACCATAATTGTCCCATTGTGCTCCTCTTGTCTATTATATCTACCTGTTATCTCTTGCCATATACTTTGCTTGTAAGGTCCTTGGGGTAGAGACCATCTCTTTGTTACATGTTTGCACAGTGCTTGGCACAATGGGGCTACGGCCTCTAGGCACTCCTGCAGTACAAATAAATAATACTAATAAATAATTATTAATTTTACAGAGCCAAAAGAAAATGTGCTAGGCGTTTAAAAAGTATACTCCAGATGGCAGTGTATTCTCAGGGGGAGCAGGGACCTGGCTAACTACCAAGCTGGCTAAATACTCTCCTTTCAGGTTGCAGAGCACAACTTGGTACATTAGCACAGCACCCTGTACAGTTTTCAAGGGGGCGCCTGGTCTTATATAGGTGCACTGAGGCAGTAGAGGATCCAGACACCATTTTCTCCCGAGTGCACCACACAAAGGAGGACAGAATGTTATAATGTCCTACCAATGGGCTCGATTGTGAGTTTACTATCTCCCCTGAGTACAAATCAGTGTGTTACACTGTTCCTGGACACTGTCACAATATCCTTCCCGGCTCCCCTGCTGCTCTGGAGAGGGAAGAAACTGCAACAGGGTAATGCCTGGCACAGTGTATGCTCCCTGACACACCGGCACATCTGTACCTTTGGGCACATTGGGATAAAACAAAGTCTTCAGTGTCCCCCTGCCCCTTCCTACCCACTTGCCAAGGCGGGGGATGTAGTGTCTCTGTGGAGTGTGCTCCCCCATCCACAGGAAGTGCTGGTTCAGCACACCCGCATGTGAAAATGAGGGGGTGCTTTATATCCCCTTACTTCCTGTGCTGTTGCAAAGGGCAGGCCATACTCTGGACCTATCATTAGACTCAAATATGTTGCATGAGCAATCTGCATCATTTTCATATGGTCCAAGTAATAAAAAGAAAATGGAGGAGAAAAAATAACTGAATAAAAATGTATCTTAAATTCTATCTAATTTATATATTCAGGTTTTATACAGTGCCTGTCATCATGGTGTCTGAGCACCACCCAGAATTGCAAAGTGTGTACATAAAGATAGTCTTCTCACCCTGTTGTCCCCCAGTCTACAGGGACTGGACTTTGTGTAGAGATTTCTATTGTATGTGGGGTTTTTTTTAATTGGTTTTTGATGGTGGTGTTATAGGAAGGGTGGGTTGAAGAAGTGGCTTTTGCATGGCTTTTTGACCACGCTTGTGTTCTGGAGCCATGCTAGTCTCTTCCAAATGTGAGATCTGGAATTGAAGGCTCATTGCCGAGGAGGAGTTGTTTCACTGTTGCACACAGGATTCTGACTCTTGAGAGGAGGCATTGTGGATTAACAAAGAGTATTCGTGGCCCAGAATAATCCAGCGAGGCATGGTTTAAATGCTGCTAGAGTGGAGAAGAGAATGATTTCTTTGCTGCTGCTAAGGAACCCAGCAGTGCTGAAGATAAGCTGGAAGTACCCTCTAGTGTAGAGGTAGTCAATTATTTCTTGGTCAAGGTATAGTCAAGGTCCAGACTCCAGAGACACATTTGTCACACTGCAGTAACAATGATGATAATAATGATAATAATAAGCAGATAGAAAAATTTTGTGGTCCACTCAAAAGCATTTGTCAGTCTGGATTTGGCCCACAGTCTGCTATTGATTATTCTTGCTCTAGGGGTAGACAAGTCAGGTAGGTAAGAGAAGTATTTGTCTAGATTCAGCACAGCTAACTTCCTAGCTCTTTGAGGTTTCTTTGTTGCTGCTTCCCGGGAAAGGCATAAGCTTTCAAGAATTCTTTGTGATGGAGCTTGTTTACAAATTCTCATATTTTTTTCAACCAGTACTAAATTTTCATCCTGATTCTTCTGCCAAAGGTCATGGAGATCTGTACAAGCAGCAAACAAAAAGCATAGGAAGGCAATGGAGACGCCAGTATCTGAGTGTCAGTATCTGTGGTTAATCTACCAGTGGTTATGATGACTCACTGGGGCTGCTATATTGTAATAAGGTGCAGTATGTTCGGGGATTTGATGTGATTCCGGGGTGGATCATTACGGTTGCTTTCTATTGCCTTAAGATGAGGACATCTGAATTTAGTTTGGGGAGGTCGGTGGTCAGTTCAGGGTAAAGTGGTGTTTCTTGTCTGTCTTGTATCTATGTCAAACCCAGGATGTGTCCAGCTGAGTTGGCAGGCCCAGAGATCAACAGTGAAGAACTGAAAGTGGAAAGGTTTCAGAGTAGCAGCCGTGTTAGTCTGTATCCGCAAAAAGAACAGGAGTACTTGTGGTACCGCAGAGACTAACACATTTATTAGAGCATAAGCTTTCGTGGACTACAGCCCACTTCTTCGGAAGTGTCACACACTCTCAAAGAAACTGCGAAACCACCTGATCAGCATCCTATACAGCAAACAGGGAAAGATTAAGAAATATATGTTCCATTCTATATGCATCCGAAGAAGTGGGCTGTAGTCCACGAAAGCTTATGCTCTAATAAATTTGTTAGTCTCTAAGGTGCCACAAGTACTCCTGTTCTTTTTGTGAAAGTGGAAAATGTACAGATGAGGTTTTGGTCCAGACTGTTAAAATTTGGGGGATCATCCACATCATGTCAAATAGCATCTTCCACAGCTAATCTATGAAATCTTTGCCTTTTAGAGGTCAGTAGTTTAGTACGATGAACATTTTGAATTTATTTCTGGACAATTTTAACATGGATTTTCAGATCGGTGACTTGTACTCCACTTGCAGTAAAGTTATTGGTGTTACAATCTGCTATAGCAATATAGTTTTCAACCTGTGGTCCGCGGACCCCTGAGGGTCTACAGACTATATGTAAGATTTCCAAAGGGGATTTCCTTGCCACCATTTGAAATTTTTTAGGGGTCTGCAAATGAAAAAACGTTGAAACCTGCTGTGTTATATGTTAGCAGTACATATATGGTAACCAACTGTTTAACTTAAAAAATGATCTAATCAGATTTTTTCCTTCTTCTCTAATGCTACCAGAAGGTAAGCTGGGAGTATACACTACTACACACAAATCAAGTAGATAAGAGAAGTATTTATTCCAGTTCATCACAGTTTACTTCTTAGTTCCTAGGTTAGAGGGCATTGGAAAATTAAAAGAAAAATCCCATGTAAAAATTTGAAATGGTGAATTTGTTTCTTTTTGCATTATGTCAATTTTCCCCCTAAGTTTTTGTAACTTTTAAAAAATGTTGGAATTTTTATCAGAAATGTTATTGAAACCACTATTGGAATGGCTATCAGCATTTTCATTTCATTTTGGGGGGAAACATTTTTGATGAAAACCTTTTTTGAGAAACGTTGACCATCTCTAGTTTAGATTTTTGAGTATAGAAATATTTTATATATACATTTTACATATAATTACTTATATGAGGCTGAGTGCTTTCTTCTATGGCTAGTTAGGGTTTTCATCACTTCAGTGTTTTCCTTGGCACTCAGACCTTTTGTTTAATTAAATAAATTTTTTGGGGATATAGGCAAAAATAGAGGTGCCTAATGATAACACTTTACATTGTTTTGTTTATGCAAACATCCCTGCATTGATGTGTGCTTATCTAGGGCCTAACTGTGCAATTCTTACTTGTGTGGGTGAGCCCTTAGTAATACTGGGGAAGAAGTCCCGTGGGGAAGAAAGTCTAAACTTGGGCTGTGGACCAAAACAATGTTTCCAACAATTATTCTTCCCTTCCAGGCATTCATTCTAGAATCTCTTAATAATTTGTTCAATGGTCCATATATGTATGATGGTAGAAAAATGAAAGCTCCTCAGCTTTCTTTGAGTTCATAATTACTTACTCTCCTGTACAAAGCATGTTAAAAAGCTGTGGAATACGCTTTTTGAGAAGAATGTCCTGCAATCATACAGTAATAGTAAAGTCAGCTTCATCCATACATTTGATGGAGTGGATATTGGCGAGGTGGGGACATGGGCACTCTATTCTAGCGTTAAACGTTGAAATCAATGGGAGTTTTTCCTAAATAAGGACTGCAGAATCAGATTCTAGATGATGATGGTATCTTTGAAGATGTGGCACATAAGGAGGTACCGTGTCCTGGTCATATTCTTCTATTATAGAAAGTTGATGAAAATATGGGATTAAAAATTACCCTCCTTGCCATAATTATCCCTGATAAATAGTTTATTGGTGCTTTAAAAATAAAATCTAGACTTGTACAATTAATAGAGTGCCATTGCTATCACTTACATAAATAACCTTGTAATGCTACCTACTATACAAAATAAATGTATTTCATTACAAATCTATGTATTTTAATTTATGGTCTTAGTTCATTCACTTTAATATGTTTATTAAATATACAGGAAGGTTGTGGTGGTGTGAAGAGCATTCTGAGTTTTTCAGATGCCTTGTGTTTTTTAAAAATATATATTTATGTTCATATTGTATTTTTGCATATGTTAGTTGAAGTATTTTTAAAATACTTTTAAAAGACTCCTTGCCTGATATGAAGACAGAGGTTTAAATTTCTACAATAAATGACTCAGCGATTTGTATTCACAAGGAAGCAATCAGTTTTTCCAAATAAATCATCATGTTCAGAGTTAATCTGTTCCAAGGAAAGGAATTGAAATTAGTTACTGACATCCAATAATTCATTTCTTATTTTAACAACAGTAATTAAATTGCCCGGAACTGTTGTCATTTAACAGCCTATTAATTGACTAATGTGCATTGGTTGCATACAGACTGTAGGTAAAATCCAAGGATTAAGCAGGGTGGGAGGAAACTTTGAGTTCCCTAACCATCATGGAAAGTGGTAGATTTACCTCAAACTGCAATATAATTTATGAAACAACTATCAGGTTGTGTAGTTCCACAGCCCTAATGAATGGATGGAGCAGTCACCTCCCATACTCTTAGGAGAGCAGTAAACTGGCTAATTAGTTGTTTCCCCCTTTCCCCACCCCCATCAGCTGATGACAATGAAGAATATATTATTTTTGCATCCTTAAAATGAATATCTTCCATTTGGATCCACTGTTTTCTTTACTCATTACAAAGCACCCACTTCTAATCATTCAACTGGTCAAATACTGTGACACCTTTCTCCCCCAAAGACATGTGCAGTGGAGTGCTTCATAGCTCTTAGTGTTACTGTGTTGGGATGTACTTGCCCCGCACTGGAGCAGAAGGGGTTAAAGCAGTGCTTTTAGCAGCAGAAGCCACCCCTCCAAACACCCCGCTGGGCAAGCTCCAACTGCTGCTGCAGTATAAAAGGGAGCAGCCTAGATCAGTCTGGGCTGGCCACCGAGGGGGAAGGACATGCCTCTCTGGCCCCAGCCGAGGAGCAGCTGGAAGCCCAGGCCGCGAGAGCGGGGGATGCTGAGACCCAGACAGGCATCCAGGCACCAGCAGACACCCCAGGGAGATTGCAGCCATCAGGGACCGCGCTGCCCAACAGGCCTAGAGACTCTGAGGACACCCCGACTTCAACTGCAGGAATCAAGATAAGAGGTAGCCCAGGGAAGGACTAGCCAGTGTCCCTGCAGCAGTTGGTACATTGCGGGCAGTTTCCTCGCCAACTTCATGGCGAACCCTTTTGCCACTACCAGGGCCCTGGGCTGGGACCTGGTAGAGCAGGGAGGGCCTGGATCCCCCTACCTGGCCGTCCCCCCTTTGTGGGGTGGCCCACCAAACCCCCTTCTATTGACTCTGGCCATTGGGTCGTGCTTCCCTGCCACCAAGGGGAGTCCTATTGACTTTGGCCATTAGGCCACACTTCTCTGCAGTCCAGGGGAGCCCTGTTGACTTAACCGTGGGGCTACCATGCCCTTGCCCCACCCCAGGGGGATGGAGTGTACTTACTCTGCGACAGTCACCCAAACACCAAATACCAGTAAGAGACAGGCAATGGAGGAATATGGTACTTTTTACATCTAGCACTATGTCTACACTGCATTGTAAATCCAAGTCTCTGGACCAGGCTTGTGGACTCAGTGTTTCCGCACCCATGCTTGAGTGTCCACATTGCATTGCAAATCTGGGTTTACAATTGCTGGACTTGGATCTCATAGTTGTGCTAACATGTCCATACTGTGCTACGCAGACCTTCTGACTCAGATTTGTGGCTTGAGCTGTGTCTACTCTGCAAAATGACAGAGCTTGGACCCAAGTCATAGCAGGACTCGGATTCTGACCCTCCCCGCCCTGAGTCCTGAGTTGAGAATCAACCATATTACAAAAAAATAAATGGAAGCCCTCCACCACAATTGGCACTAATTTGCAACATTGCTGGCTCAGCAGATAGCCCCAGGATTGAATAGGCCTGCAAATTAGGGGTCAGATTTGTAAAGGTATTTAGGTACCTAAAGCTGCAGATAGGTGCTTAGTGGGATTTTTCGGAAACTCCTGGATGTCTAAGTCCCATTGAAATCAAATGCCTTGAAAATGTGATACTCTTTTAACCTAAGATGTGGTCCCTGCAAGTCAGGATTGAGACACGTTGGGCTGATAAGCACACAGGCAGGTAGTTAAGGGATACCATAAATACATAGGATTAAATTCAGCCTCCTCTTTTCTGGGTATACTAAGCAGGGAACTGCTGCCCCAGAATACTGGCCAGCACTAAATTGAGCAGTAAGTGGGTGTCTGGCTTGGGTTCTCTCTGCATATGCACATCTGTGATGTCCAGAAACACGAGGGTATACTGCCCCTTTTTGGACCAGCTGTAAGGAACCCTACTGTGGGTGCTGCCCATAAACCACTCTGAGCTACTTGGCCTTATTTAATAATAGTACCATGTAGCTAGTGATAATTATGTAAATAAAGACCTTGATTTTATTCCCATTGAAGTAAATGGCACTGTTCCCATTCATTTCGATAAACTGGAACAAGACTGAGTCCAAAGGAGCTGGACTTGATGATTTCTTGAAGTCCCTTCCAGCCCAACATGTCTATGATTCTATGTTAGCTAGAGATGGACCTGATCCAAAACACTGGCATAAAATATCCCCAGGCTTTGAGGAAACTGAGATCAGGATGCAAACTTCACACAGGCCCATCATTAATATTGCTCATTTAGCCCCCAATTTAACAAAAGAGGTAAGTGTGTACTTAATCACAGTACATGAGTCCCATTTGATGGGACTGCATTTACACTGTGTAGACATACCTGAACTAGTTTTAATGTAGCTAGCTCGGGTACCAGAGCAGTGTATGACCAAAGTCAGGTGTGTCAATTACCTGCCCACCTTCAGAGGCAAAATTAATGATAAAATCAAACTCAGTTATATTTTTTCACCACTTTTTCCCCCTGGTATTTACAGTGGAATCTCACTATGGGCCCTAAAGACGTGGATACCAACTACAAACTGATGTTTGCAAATTACTAAGTAACTGACAAATAAAAGGGTGCTGCATCTCAAAAAATGTCCTTTCCTCATTTAATTTTGACAAGCACATTTTTATGATACATCATAATTTACAAATAAATATGGTGAAACATTATCGTGAAAATAATGATATCTAAGTAATGCAAGACATTTTAATTTGCATCTGAAAACTTTGCTGAGAATTGGGGAGAAACGGTTGATATTTTTGTGTGAGTTATAAGGTTTGCAGATTAGAGAGTTCCTACTACATCTTTAAGACCTACTTAAAGGGAAAATTAAACAAATTGGACCAAATTTCAGTGGACTCATCCAAGGAATGAATTTAGCTCAATATATGGCTCAATGTTTCATGTTGCATTTGTTCTAGGTGTTCATAAGTAGTCAAGATGCAAGATGAGCCTGCCTGTCTCTGCCTGTAGTACCACAAATGTGAATATAGGAATAGCACAGGTGTGCAGCTAGAATTACTAGAATTCTCTTGGCTACCACTCAAAGAGCAGCTTCATGTAAGCCATTACATGCTTGTTTTTATTCCAATAAAATAAAGACTAAATATGTCTAAAAGAATATATTGGAAGGCTATGAAACAATTTATTAATAACAATAGGACACTTTCTTCACTATTTCTACTAATGCATCACAAGTTAGCATGATATTGATTCAGTATCAAAGTTCTGGGAAACAAGCCTCTTACCAATATCTAAGATCAGATGTTGTAATTGAACTAGAAAACGTTAGATTTCCAGCATTCCTGCTGAGAATTCTTCCCAATAAATGTATGTTTTCCATTGGGGCTTAAATCACCACAACTAGTAGTTTTTAATTTTTTCTTTTGACATTTTTCCTATCATCCAAGCCTCTCTTTTCCCCTTTGTGTACAGAATAGACATAATGTAGACTATTGCTTCATTTTAGGTGCCTAGACTTGTTGGAGGATTATCTGAGAAATTCAGTTTAATGCAATCAGGAAAACACCAGTTACCTGGGCTGTAAATGCTGATCTTTATGCAGTCCATAGGAAACTGTGTGAAGCAGGTATTTCAGTTCCCCATATATACAAGGTCCTGAGTGCCACAGAAAATTCACAATATTTTATACCTTATTGCCACAGTTAAGATAATTTGGGATATTCTTGCTGATTGTTCCTGCAATTATACTCTTTAGGAGAATAAGATGGGCCCTTGTCTTTGCAGCTCTCTTCCCTAGGCAGTCCTCCAAAGTCAGAGGATGGTGGCTTTCAGAGTATTAGGTAACAAGCATTCACTTGGTTTAATGTTTTCATTTTCTGTTTGTTCCTGGCAATTCAGTGAGTTGTTTATTGTTACTTATGTAATCTGTCTGTCTACCTGCTTACACTGTGCCCACAGATACCCTGGTACATGAGTGACTCAACACATATTTTAAGTGAACACAAAAATATCAGTATCTGTCTCTCTCCCACCTTCACCATTCTCCATTTTTGGGTGGGTGGGATGGGGTTTTTCGGAAGGCTTTCAAGATGACCACAGAAGTCTTGAATTTGATGAGATGCCAGTGAACAGAGCAGACCACCTGGGTGATGTGTTCACAGCAGCCTGTACTCCCAGGGAAGTATTCTGAACCCACTGGGGCTGATTAAAGGCTGTCAGTTTCATTCCTTGATGCAGTGCATTACAGTAATCAACACTGGAGGTCATGGATGCATAGATTACTGTGGCTATGTCTGATTCTGACAGCTGGGGGTGTAATTTTTTCCAGCCATGGTTATTGGGGCATTCAGAAGCAGTGAGGAATCCAGGTAAACACTAAAGTTGTTGATTATATTAGCCTTCTGAAGGCAGACACCCTTGTAGAGAGTCATGATATGGAAAACACATGTTTTTCAGAGTGCTTTCCTCTCCCCACAAGCAGTATATCCCTGTTTCCTGGTTTTAGCTTCAGCCTACTGCCCTTCTTTCAGATGCTGTTCTTCTCCAAGGTCTGAGGCTGGGTCTACACTACCTGCCTGAATCGGCGGGTAGAAATTGACCTCTCGGGGATCGATTTATCGCGTCCCGTTGGGACGCGACAATCGATCCCCGAATCGATGCTCTTACTCCACCAGCGGAGGTGGGAGTAAGCGCCGTCGACGGGAAGCCGCAGAGGTCGATTTTGCCTCCGTCCCTACAGCGGGGTAAGTCGGCTGGGATACGTCGAATTCAGCTACGCTATTTGCGTAGCTGAATTTGCGTATCTTAAATCGACCCCCCCCCCCCCCCCCGTAGTGTAGATGTAGCCTTAGGGAGCTGGGAGCTGGTGGTGTTTGCATCTGATGTGGAGCTGGCATTCATCTCAGTATTATTGACATCTTAGTTCACAAATCCTCCCTAGTGAATTTACACAGATATTAGGGGAGGAGAATGGATCTTTATGAATTTCTGTGCAGGAGGGGACTCTGGAGGCTGAGCAACAGTACCCCTCACATTTTTTCCTTTTTTATTTTAGGGGAATACTGGGGTACATAAGCCTCCTTGAAGAAGGGCATTTTGAGAAGGGCCTTGAAGAAGGGATTGCAAACAGGAGCAGAAAGGGAGCTCTAGGTTCAGGGGTCCTCATGGAAGAAAGCATATATATATATATGAAAGAGGGAGGATGTGAAGGCAATGCTCAGAGAAGTTTGAACTGAACAAAGTAGGTATGTGATGGAGGAGCAAAAGGAGATGAGCAGTGTCTATGGGTAGGGTACGCAGGGAGCATACGAGGACCTTGAATTGTTAAAGGAGGTCAGCGGGAGTTCATTGAATGGATTCTCAGAGCGGTAGAACATGTTCAGAGGGATGGTTAAAGCAGATAACTTCTGAAGCTGTGAACTGGAATGGGCAGTGGAGAAAACCAGGGAGACTGGAAAGAAACAGGCATCAGCCTCCCTGATTAAAGATTGGACAAATGTCATTTTTTGGGGAAAGGAAAGTAATGGATGGATTTGGGCAATTTTATAGAGAGAGACCCAGGGAGATTGTCAATGTGTGAGGAGAAGGGGCAGAGAAGAGTAAAAAATGAAACCAAGGTTGTGAGAGAGAGAGATGGTGGTGGGATTCTTGACACAAAAGATGTAATGACAGAAAACTAAAGTTATATGGTAATAAAGATTGGATAGTTTTAGAATAAGGCTAGTTTTTTTTATAGGTCTACTGCCACCTTCCTTCTTAGGTCCAGGTTGGGGACAACTTAGTTATTGAACCTAAATGTGTTGGTGAGAGCAGAGTACAGCTCTTATTTTGACTTAGCAAAGTGGAATGAATTTGCTGACTGTTGCTGAATCTAAAAGGGTTAACAATGGTTGGTTTCTCCTTTGAATCCAGTTAGACATAAACAGAATGCAAGTCAACCACTTTTTAATTTATTTTGCTTTGTTAGACGTCGGTGGTAATTAATTTTTGCTGTGTCGCCTCACTTTCCTTTGGATAACATTTTTTATAATAGCAACAACACCTTGCAAATGTCAGGCAGCCTGACCCAATCACAAGGTGCTGCAACATAGAAACACATTATAGTTTGGGAGGCACTGTAATTATGCTTGAGTCTGCCAGTGAACTGTACATTTTTTATTCTTTTTGCCAAGTTACACTAATAGATTTGTTTCACAAATTGCACTGGGTTGTGGTAATCATGCAATGCAGGTGATTCCGGCCTACAGCTAGTCCATCTGGAGTACATCATGTGATGGGGCACTGACACTTGTTTCTGCCTGCTGGCTTGCCATGATGGGTGGATTTTATTTACCTACAACTCACTGCTGTTGCTCTGACGGTTTATTTGTGTATGTGAATTGTGTGTATAAAAGCTTGTGCTCTTGGTTGGAAGCTAATATAACAGGAAGGTTTTGTGTGTATGCGTGTGTTTGTGCACTCGCATGTTCCTCCACCCCTTATCTACATATAGCTTGCAAGGCATATCCAGCTAGATAAGTCTACAGAAGGTGGGTAAGTAGCTACTACAATATATATCTTGTTAGAAATGTCTGTGTAGCATCTACGTAGAGAGTCAAGCCTGAGGGGTAGCCGTGTTAGTCTGGATCTGTAAAAAGCAACAGAGAGTCCTGTGGCACCTTTAAGACTAACAGATGTATTGGAGCATAAGCTTTCGTGGGTGAATGCCCACTTTATCGGACGAAGTGGGCATTCACCCACGAAAGCTTATGCTCCAATACATCTGTTAGTCTTAAAGGTGCCACAGGTTTCTCTGTTGCTTTTTACGTAGAGAGTATCTCCCTAACTAGTTACAGTAGGGTGTAGATAGTGTGCATCAAGCAATTATTCAACATACAGGTTTCTAGTTGTCACTTTGTGTGAGTTTCAGAGTCATAAACTAACAAAGGGCAAAAAAGAATACATACCACATGAGTTTCAGGAATAATTAATGACGATTTAGTTTAATTTGAGTTACTATAACCCTAAAACTCCATTAAAACCCCAAATGAATCCTATTTTCTCCTGAGAGCAAAGAACAACCTGCTAACTTTTGCCAAGATAAGCGCTATTATGGTGTATGATGTGAAGGCATATAAATTACAAGGTTTATGTTTGTTGTTTTCCCTAATGTTAATTTTGACTGGCATGTCAAATTAAAAGCAAGAGGGGAAAAAACTGCATCAGATTAAGAAACATGTAAGGAAGTATAATTTCTAACTACATAACATAAGACCTTCACACTTCAAACAAACCAAACAGGTTTTCTTTTAATGAGCAAGTTTCACTTTTTTCCCTTTGTAACAGAGATGCATAGAGAACTACTGTATTTGGAAATAATTCAGTAAGTCAGGTATCTCAATTTTTCACAACTCTAGTACCACGGGGGATATTTTAAGGTTCCCACTGTTAGTGCTTGGTGTACTGAATATAGAAAAAAAAAAGTGGGTAAAAAATCCTGATTGAAATAAATGCACAAAAATAAAACAAATTTGATGCATTGGGTCATGATATTTACGTTGACATGAACATACTTAGAGAGCTGCCTGAAGCAAGTAAACTAATACGATGTAGCTTTTTATTAAAGAAGAGAGAGACTTCAGAGAATCTGGGTCCAGTCATAGCAGCTAAGAGCCGAGTGGACAAGCTGGGCCCTGATCCTGCAATGAGATCTATCAGGGGTCAGAATGTGTCCAGATCATTATTATAGCAGGAACTGCCAGAGTCAAGAATTGTGAAAACAACAAGGAGTCTGGAGGCACCTTAAAGACTAACAGATTTATTTGGGCATAAGCTTTCGTGGGTAAAAACCTCACTTCTTCGGATGTATAGAGTGAAAGTTACAGATGCAGGCATTATATACTGACACATGGAGAGAAGGGAGTTACTTTGCAAGTGGAGAACCATTGTTGACAGGGCCAATTCAATCAGGGTGGATGTAGTCCACTCCCAATAATAGATGAGGAGGTGTCAATTCCAGGAGAGGAAAAGCTGCTTCTGTAATGAGCCAGCCACTCCCAGTCCCTATTCAAGCCCAGATTAATGGTGTTAAATTTGCAAATGAATTTTAGTTCTGCTGTTTCTCTTTAAAGTCTGTTTCTGAAGGTTTTTTGTTCAATGATAGTGACTTTTAAATCTGTAATAGAATGACCAGGGAGATTGAAGTGTTCACTTACTGGCTTTTGTATGTTACCATTCCTGATGTCCGATTTGTGTCCATTTATTCTTTTGCGGAGGGACTGTCCGGTTTGGCCAATGTACATGGCAGAGGGGCATTGCTGGCACATGATGGCATATATAACATTAGTAGATGTGGAGGTGAATGAGCCCTTGATGGTGTGGCTGATGTGGTTGGGTCCTCTGATGGTGTCACAGAGTAGATATGGGGACAGAGTAGGCAACGAGGTTTGCTACAGGGATTGGTTCCTGGGTTGGTGTTTCTGGGGTGTGGTGTGTAGTTGCTGGTGAGTATTTGCTTCAGGTTGGGGGGTTGTCTGTAAGCGAGGACTGGCCTACCTCCCAAGGTCTGTGAGAGTGAGGGATCATTTTCCAGGATAGGTTGTAGATCGTGGATAATGCGCTGGAGAGGTTTTAGCTGGGGGCTGTATGTGATGGCCAGTGGTGTTCTGTTATTGTCCTTGTTGAGCCTGTCCTGTAGTAGGTGATTTCTGGGTACCCATCTTGCTCTGTCAATCTGTTTCCTCACTTCCCCAGGTGGGTATTGTAGTTTTAAGAATGCTTGATAAAGATCTTGTAGGTGTTTGTCTCTGTCTGAGGGGTTGGAGCAAATTTGGTTGTATCTTAGGGCTTGGCTATAGACAATGGATTGTGTGATGTGTCTTGGATGGAAGCTGGAGGCATGTAGGTACGTATAGCAGTCAGTAGGTTTCTGGTATAGGGTGGTTTTTATGTGACCATCACTTATTTGCACTGTAGTGTCCAGGAAGTGGATCTCTTGTGTGGACTGGTCCAGGCTGAGGTTGATGGTGGGGTGGAAATTGTTGAAGTCCAGGTGGAATTCTTCAAGGGCCTCCTTTCCGTGGGTCCATATGATGAAGATGTCATCAATTTAGCGCAAGTAGAGGAGGGGCACTAGGGGACGAGAGCTGAGGAAGCGTTGTTCTAAGTTAGCCATAAAAATGTTGGCATACTGTGGGGCCATGCAGGTACCCATAGCAGTGCCACTGACTTGAAGGTGTAAGTTGTCCCCAAATCTGAAGTGGTTCTGGGTGAGAACAAAGTCACAAAGCTCAGCCACCAGGCATGCTGTGGCCTCATCAGGGATACTGTTCCTGACAGCTTGTAGTCCATCCTCATGTGAAATATTGGTGTAAAGTGCTTCTACATCCATGGTGGCCAGGATGGTGTTTTCAGGAAGAACACCAATACATTGTAGTTTCCTCAGGAAGTCGGTGGTGTCTTGAAGATAGCTGGGAGTGCTGGTAGCGTAGGGTCTGAGGAGAGAGTCCAAATAGCCGGATAATCCTGCTGTAAGAGTGCCAATGCCTGAGATGATGGGGCGTCCAGGATTTCTGGGTTTATGGATCTTGGGTACCAGATAGAATACCCCTGGTCGGGGTTCTGGGGGTGTGTCCATGTAGATTTGTTCCCGTACTGTAGCCGGGAATTTCTTGAGCAGATAGTGTAGTTTCTTTGGGTATTCCTCAGTGGGATCAGAGGATAGTGGCCTGTAGAATGTGGTCTTGGAGAGTTGCCTGGCAGCCTCCTGTTCATAATCCAACCTGTTCATTATTATAACAGCACCTCCTTTGTCAGCCCCTTTGATTATAATGTCAGAGTGGTTTCTGAGGCTGTGGATGGCATTACTTTCTGTACGGCTGAGGTTATGGGACAAGTGATGTTGTTTGTTCACAATTGTGAAGTTTTTTTAGCAAGATTTCTGAACATTAATATTTCAGAGGTTTTGGTGGTTTTTTTTTAAACATTTGATATAACTAACCTCAATTGTAACTGATTTAAATTCAGTTGTCTTCCCCTCCTGTTGTTCAGTGCATTTCATTTAGATAGTTTAATTTACCTGTTCTCTTATACATACAGCTACTGTGTTTATGGGTAGTGAAATGTATTTCTATGTGTCAAATGAGCTTTTAAAAAGTATTATATTCTGCAGGCAGGCAGGGAATAATGTTTAAACATAGCTTCCCTCCACGTAAGCCCGCATTTGATTGAATTTTGTATCTCCTATGAGCTAAAAAAGTTGATTATGAAACATTTGGTTGGTACTTGAAATGGAACAATATAGATATCTAGCATCATGTGTTAACAGAAGCATCATTAAAATAACTGGGTCCAGGTTGTTGTTTTTTCAAGGAGATTACTGGGTAAGGAATAGCTAAAAGGTAATGGCTGATATTTCCAGCTTCCTGTTGTATATTTTGAATAGTGAGAAGTGGGGTATCTCCCTGGAGGCATTGTGTTACTGAAAATATGAACTTTGATCAATCCTTAAAGACGAACTGCTGACTGACTTGTGAGTTGGAATGGTCAGCAACTCCTGCTGCTTTACAACTAAGGTAGCAGTCAGAAAAAAAGAAAGCTATACTCTATGTTATGACCATTAGCAACAGAGACCAAGCCACTGTTAACAATTACCATAATGCCCACAGGAGTAAAAATATACTGTATTCTTACAATTAGCTTTACAAAATATCTGTGATCAGTCAAATGTTAGGATCACAAATGCTTGGATTAAATAAAAAGTTTAAATAATTCTGTTTTGATTGTTTTTGTCTCCCCCCTCTCCCCCCACTCACTTATATCCCAGTATGGTATTCAAGCCTAGAAGTAAATTACCATTCACTGCAGTGGGATCTATATTGGGCTTCATTGGACCTTCCTTCATATGCAAAAAGGAGATCCAACTTTTTAGATTATAAGTGATTCTCAAAAAAAATCTTCCAAATAAATTAATTACACAAAATTAATTCCTCTCAAATATAAAGTTCTCAATCTCAATCCCTTACCTGCTTTTGACTCTTTTTTCTAGTATCACAAATTCACTCTTTTATAACTGAAAAATCCTGGTATTTTTATTCTTGTTCCAAATCTGGCTGCTTCCAAATCCCCAGGGTTCCAAGTCAATATGTTTGGTAATGACTTTGCACAAAGGAAAAGGAAAAGAAACAGAAATTCACTTTCCATTGTTGTGATAAATGCATATCTGAACTTTCCACTGGATTTGGCTTCAACGAACAATATAATTAACTGTGAAGGGTAGGAATATGGTCTGAGGAGCAAAGGATGTCAGCAGCTGTATTGTGCCTCCCAATGTTTTTTTTTAATTATTATATTATTTGGAATGCTTATGCAACTTTCCATGGGTCCACACAATTCATACCTCCATGTCTGAAAACACAGATAAGAGATCCAGACCTACAATACCCAAGATACAAACAATATGTTTAATTATTTCTATGGAAGGCAATGCCCAGGAACTCTAAACAGATATTAGGGCCCCATACTAGGTGCTGTATAAACAAAGACAGTCCCTGCCCTGACGGGTTCACAATTAGGGCTGGTTAAAAAACAATTGACATTTTCCCATTGGAAAATGAGGTTTTGTCAAAGCTGAATTTTTTTTTGGTGGGGAAAGATCAATTTTGGCAGAATTTCTGTCAGGAAAATTGAAACATTTAATGTCTGCTTGATGTTGATTGGTAGCTGCCTGAGCCACTGTGGTGCATCACAAGGGTTGTATTTCTTCTCCCACTATAGTCAATGTTCCCTGACCTGACTATTTCTTCTTTAGTCTTTGACTGCGATTGTGTATTTACAAAGGTCATAGAGGACCACTCTCCCACCCCCCTTTTCCATTATATATTATCTTATTGTTTAAAAAATATAGGGCCAACTTCTGCTCTTTCATCAGTGAAAATCTGGAATAATTTGCATGTAAAGCTGTATACCCTGGACATACAGAGTTTTCAACAGGGCAAAACTCCTATCAGTGTGTACAGAAGAAAATATTTACTGAGTTCCGGAAATAGTCTATGAAGCCAAATCCTTGAGATTAATTTAAAAGAGATCCCTTCTTGTGACCCCTCTGATCCTGAACAGAGAGAAGCTCTTTTGTGAGCAGGGCAGTTTGGACTGCATGGGCATTCCCATAGGTTATCTTTTCTTTAGCTTGATTCTTTTCAAATGGGTTGAGAAGAGTCAGTTTTGGGATTTAAAAGTATTAACAGATATTTTTTAAAATATTAACCTAGTGTCAGGTAATAATCCATGGCTGCAGGAACTATTATAATACAAACTCTTAAATTAGTCTCTTTGGAAATCAGAAAAAAAAAGATTATTTAATGTGTGAAAGAGTGATAGGAAGAGCTGGCTGGAAAATATGTTTTTGTTTCTTTGTTCTTCCTCTTGGGAATTTTTGCCTTTTTGTTGAAAAAAAAAAAAACCCAAATGTTTCAGTTTTCAGCTGTAAACTTTTTGAGTGCTTGGATTTTGGTTTTTTGGATGAAAACAGACAGTTTCTGTGTAAATTTTCATTTTGTTTAAAACCCAATTTTCCACTGAGCAAAAGTTTTGACTGAAAAGACCAGCCCGAGTCACAGGTAACACCACCTGATTGATTAAGTTGACTGGAGTAGACAATCCTCATGCTTAGTACCGACAAAATATACATACAGAGCTACCTTAGGAGCCCAGTTTTGAGCACAAAGGAACTCCAGACAGAATGAGCACAGGAGAGTTTAACTCTGTAGTGGCGCAAGCTTCTTAAGTAATATATATGGTTCTCCAAAGCAATTGGGGATTGCAAAAGATGTGTGTGCTTATCCTTGTTCTATATTATTATTATTTTATTATCATTATCATTATTTATTTATTATTTATTAATAATAATAATAGTAATAAGAAATACACATCTCCGAGCCAGTTAGTTAAGCAGTTTTCTTTTCTGTATCTTGTTTGGAATTGGATATCATTTATGAGATTGTGAAGACAAGGCTGAACCTGTAAAAAACCACTTGGAAATGCCATAGGTCCAGAGTGCAACCAGGTAAATCAACTCATCCTGTACAGTTCAGCTTTGGCTGGCTCAGGGTTCAGTAATGAAATTCCATATACAGAGAGGGAAGGGAAAGGAAGAATGATCCTTGTTTGTGAAGATTTTCAATGTTATAATGTGAATTTCCACCAAAAATCACAATTGCTAAAATATTTTTGAAATTTTGGAAAATGCATGAAAATGTCAATGTTCATCACACAATGAAATTGTGTGTGGGGGGGGAGGGGAAATGAGTGAAAGAATGCAATCCATTGGAAAACTGATTGTTGATAATCTACCATTGATTATAAAACAATTTATACAATCTCTTCTCCTGTACATGGGGGAAAAAATCAGAGCTTTTTATTACAAAGCCTGTGTTTTAACAGGCTGCAGAAATAACATACCCAATACAGTATGTGGGATCTGGCAAAGGGGAGATAGTGGCAGAGTGAATTTCCAATAATTCAACAGATATAGAAAAAGAAACAATCACCGTAAGTTAGAATTCCACCACAGGAAACTGAGAGAGCCAAATCATACAGATGAGTAACCACCCTATGTTGTGGGAGGTCCTGAGAATTTGCCTCCTTATTTTTAAGGCATGGTTATCTGGGGAAACTGTGAGGCTGAGATTTTTAGTTTACACAAACCACTTCAGTATGGTAACACTTAAAATAACTGCTCCTCAAAGAATTTATGAAAACATATTTGTTTCTCAAAATCCCCTACCCCCATTGATGATTATAACTGTTAATGAACTGGATAAAGTCACTGCAGTATTTTGTTTCATGTGCTAAATTTACTTACTATAAATTCTTCACAGAACTATCATATCCTGATGTTGCAAATCTTGATGGAGGAGGAGAATGTTGTAGCAGAACTAGAGTCATAGGGGAAAATAGGGAGGCAGCATGGTCTAGTTTTAGTGGACAGGGCACTGGACTGGGCAAATTACTTCATCTGTGCCTGTTTCCCTTACCCCTTTTGTCTGTCTTGTCTAGATTTTAAAGTCTTCAGGGTAGGGACTGTTTCTTACTCTGGCTAGGTCTACACTATCGGGGGGGCGCGGGGTGTCGACCTAAGATACGCAACTTCAGCTACGTGAATAGCGTAGCTGAAGTTGTGTATTTTAGGTCGACTTACTTGGCTGTGAGGACGGCGGCGAGTCGACTGCTGCCGCACTGCCATCAACTCCGCTTCCGCCTCTTGCCGCGGTGGATTTCCGGAGTCGACGGCAGAGCCATCGGGGATCAATTTTATCGCGTCTTCACTAGACGCGATAAATCGATCCCCAATAGATCAATTGCTACCCGCCAATCCAGCGGGTAGTGAAGATGTGCCCTCTGTGAATGTACAGTGCCTAGCACACTGAGGCCCCAATCTCAGATGGGGACTCTTGGCACTACTGTAAAACAAATAACAAAATCATGACAGTACCTTTGGAGGATAAAAGAACCCACTCTCCAATATACCAACCCTGGAGTGTGCTAAAGAGAACAGGGCTTGCACTGTGGCTTATGCAGAAGAGTCCCAGGTCTGTGATCAGTAAGTTCTGTTAATTTAAAAAATAGCAGAAAACTCATTTAAAAGTAATGGCCAAAATTTTTCAACTTATAGTTAGGTGCCTAAATTAGTGTCCTGATTTTCAGAGGGGCCCAACACCTGCAGCTCCCATTGATATTAACATCTTCCATTGATCTCTGGCTGCTCAGTATCAGTACCCAGCTACTTCTATTTAGGTACCTGACTTAAGAAACCCAAATTAGAAAATGTCAGCTGAACTGAAGCATGAAACATCTTTCCTAGTATTTTGTATTCTTCTCTCAGCCTCTCACGTGGTTCAGTAGTTTATTACACATAACTGGTCCATTCTTGTGAAAGCCAATGAACTCAGCAGATTTGTGATTTCTTTCTAGCCACTGTGTTACTCCTTGCATCTGATTTTGCACACAGGAGCAACCCGAGTGGCACACATCAACCCTGTGCAGGAACAGACATGACGGGTTGCAGCAACCATGTGAAAAAGAAATTCCTTTTCTGTATGACTGATTATGTGATCCACCTGGAACCCATTGCATGGTGAATGCTGGGGATATCTGGCTTCTGAAAGCCTTCCTAGTATTTCCTGATTCAGAAGCTATGGGCATTATAGTCACAAGCATGAGGATATTAGTGGTATCCCACAGCCACATGGGCACATGTTCAGAAATAAACACATTTTTGTCCTAATGCTTTTCGGCAGATTTCAAAATCACTTTATAGCCCTCGACTGAAAAGGGTTTCTGATAATTTATGTTACCCAGATGTTTTAAAATTCAACAGCTTTCATTACCTGTAAACTTAATAGCGTTAAACACCTGCTGGCTTGGAGGAGCAAACTCTTGCCAAAAAGGAAAGCAGGAGCCGTGAGATACACTCCTATCGTGTTCTGTTCCTTGCTGTCAGAATTAAGGCTCTGAGCTGTATCCTGGAACAGCAGCATTACCCCATGCAGAGCAAGTTTCTCTGTCTCCATGCGTCAAACTCTTGAGTAGAGGACTTACAACAATCCTTGCCTGCCCCCGCCCCAAAAGTAGAGAAGGAGGAAAGAGGGTACTTTGAGGCCATTATTGAAACTTGAGAAGATTTCAATTCATTAGCTATAAATCTAGGAAATGCTGCAATGAAACACAAAGATATGGGGCCAACCCCTCTGCTGGTATAAATTGACCTAGCTCTATTGCAGTCAATGGAGCCACGCATGGAGCTTGAAGATTTGTCCGAGGATGTTCAGCATAAAGGTTCTGATTTTTACAAAAGGATAGCTCTGTGATGGTGAACTTCGAAAGGGCAGATTTGAAAAGCTGTAAAGAAATTGGCAAAGAGCAGGCTGAAGGGCAAAGTATAAAGCTTAAACCATTGAATGAGCTTGGAAGCTACTTGAGAACATCATATTAGAAGCAGAGAAGAATTTATACTAAGAAACTTAAAAAAAAAAGTAATAAGTGCAGAGTTAAATACAGCAAATGAAAAGTATTCACAAATGTCCTCGCAAACAAAACCTGCCAGTTGGCTTTAACAGATTTGCAACCCCTTTTTGCACTTTATAATGAACATTTGATTGTGTTCTTATTTATGAGAAGTTCATGGAAAGAAAGTGGTGGTTCAGATACAGGTGCATGCCACCAGATTCTCATTACTGTTCTGGGGGAACTGTTAATGAAATCAGGGATCCAAAAGGGATGGCAAGGGGTGTAGATTCTGCTGTTGCCTGGTGTGTGTGAGAGAGCGAGAGCGAGAGAGAGAGAGACTGCTGCTAGATTCTTGTGAAAGAATTCTGATGGCTGGCAGTGGGGAGGGGAATAGGAGAAAGTGCAGTTGGAGAGGTTGTGATTTTTCCTAGAAATTCTTGTGATTTTTAGGAGGAATTACTGTACCACACTTAGGATCCTACTGATCAGGTTATGCTTTGAAGGCTGTCTTCATTAAATGAAAGGACTAGAAACTTTTCTTAGGCTATGTCTACACTATCGCGGTAAGTCGACCTATGCTATGCAACTCCAGCTACGTGAATAACATAGCTGGAGTCGACGTACCTTAGGTCGAGTTACCACAGGGTCTACACCACAGGGGTTGGCGGGAGAAACTCTCCTTTTGACTTACTTTACTCTTCTCGTCGGGGGTAGAGTACAGGGGTCAACTGGAGAGTGATTTGCTGTTGAATTGGTGAGTCTTCATTAGACCCGCTAAATCGACCGCTGGTGGAGCATCAATCCCCACTGTAGTATAGATGTAGCCTTAGTTAAAGCTTTTGTTAACTGGCATGGCACTTGTACCATTTGCTATACTTGACCATAGGGTTGCCAATTGTCTAAACATGCAAACCCAAACACCTTTGCCCCTTCCCTTCCCTTCCCTGAGGACCTGCCCCACCCCTTCCCTGAGGTCCCGCCCTGCTCACTCCATCCCCACTCCCTCCATCACTTCTCTCCCCAACCCTCACGTACTTTCACGAGGCTGGGGCAGGGGTTTGGAGTGCGGGAGGGGGTGCGGGCTCTAGGCTGAGGCCAAGAGGTTCCGAGTGTGGGAGGGGGCTCCAGGCTGAGCCTGGGGCAAGGGGTGCAGTGCACGAGGGGGTGCAGGGTGCAAGCTCTGGGAAGGAGTTTGGGTGCTGGAGGGTGCTCAATGCTGGGGCAGAGGGTTGGGTGTGTGTGGGGGGGTGCGAGGTGCAGGCTCCAGGAGGGGGCTTAGGGCTGGGGCAGGGGATTGGGGTGCGGGAGGGGCTGCGGGCTCTGGGAAGGAGTTTGGGTGCAGAAGGGGGCTCTGGGCAGGAGCAGGGGGTTGGGGTGCGGGAGGGAGTGAGGAGTGTGGGGTCCGGCCAGGCAGCGCTTACTTCAGATGGCTACCAGTCAATGGCGCAGCAGAGATAAGGCAGGCTCTCTGCCTGCCGTGGCCCCACATGTCTTCTGGAAGCGGCCAGCATGTCCTTGCAGCCCTTGGGGGGGTGGTGGCAGGGGCTCTGTGCACTGCTCACGCCCGCAGGCACCGCCCCCGCTGCTCCCATTGGCCGCAATTCCCGACCAATGGGAACTGTGGAGTTGGCGCTCAGGGCATGGGCAGCACGTGGAGATCCCCTGGCCCCGCCCCAGGGGCTGCAGGGACATGCCAGCCACTTTCAGGAGTAGCACGGAGCCAGGGCAGGCAGGGAGCCTGCCTTAGCCCCGCTGCGCAGCCAGACATTTAGAGGCCTAAAATCTCCGGGTTTGGCTTCAGTAGCCGCCGGAAGATTGAGCCCGATTCCAAGAGACTCTCGGTGAAACTGAGAGTGTTGGCAACCCTACTTGACCATGAAGTTATATCACTTAAGGAGATCATTTTGCATGGCTTTATCATTCCAAAATAATCTTATGCTCTTACGCCTGTGTGTTGTAATTCTTACACTGGTGAGGCCTCAGTTGGAGTACTGTGTGCACTTTCGGGCACCATGATTTAAGAAAGTTATGAACAAATTGGAGAGAGTCCACAAGAGAGCAACAAAAATTATAAGAGGTTTGGAAAGCCTGACCTAAGTAAAAGTTGAAAGAATTTGGCTTGGTTAGCTTAAAGAAGAGAAGACTGAGGTGTGACATGATAACAGTCTTCAGATATGTGAAAGGTTCTTATGAAGAGGATGATAATCAATTGTTCTCCATTTCTACCGGGAGTAGGACAAGATGTAATCGGCTTAGTTTGCAGCAAGGGAGATTTAGATTAGATATTAGGAAAAGCTTTCTAACTATTGTAGCCAGTTCTTTAGTGGTTATTGATGGTTACTGACTTCCAATTAAGGCTAATTTAAAGAGCAGTTGGATTGTAGGGTTCTAGTCCCAGAATCAGGCACAACAGAATCAAGGTTATCAGTTTCAGTAGCTGGTTGGGAACCCCTTGTGCACAAAGAGGACACTTACACTGAGGCCAGAGCAAAGCTTTCACCACTTTTATTAACACAATTAGTAAGACACAAAAGCTCCAAACCACATAAAAAAAGATAACAAAAGTACAACGTTAATGTTATTGTACCATTCTTGCATATATATCCAAACACTTCTTTGGGGATCTGGTGATGAAAGACAAAGAACCTGCTCTGGCCTTGGCATTCCAAACGAGTCCTATGGTCTGGATCCAGGTGGATCCAACAATGCCAATCTCCACACACACAAACACACCTTACATGGTGGTCTGCCCTTTTATAGGACCTAGGGCTTGTCATAAATATTCATTTGAATGCCCAGCCTCCCTTGACCCCGTCTAATAACCTCACTCTAATAATGTTGGGATGACTTTTATCCTACAAGGTTAGTATATTAATGATTTTAATTTATTACCATATACATCAATTTGTTCCCAAAGCAAGTCTGTGGTTAAGCAGCTGCCAACAGTCCATCTTAAAATATCCAAACTTAGAATCAGTTCAAGGTCCCTCTGGTTACCTGGTATTATTATGTACAAAATGCCCCCTTAAGCATGCTATTCCAAGTTCCCCCAAACTCAGGGAAACTGTCAGGCCATTTTTCTATGGTAAAGGTCATAGGTCTCAAACCTTTATGCTAATTTATGCCACATGCTAATGGCTTAAGCTAATATTTTACAGGCCTGTAGGTTCCTTGTATTACTGCTAAGTAAAATAAAATGCTAAATCTACTTTTATGGGCTACACTAATGGATACTAAGCACTGGAAAAGGTTACCTAGGGAGGTTGTGGAATCTCTCTCTTTGGAGGTTTTTAAGAACAGGTGAGACAAACACCTGTCAGGAATGGTCTAGGTATACTTCTTCCTTAGGAGGATGGACTAGATGATCTCTTGAGGTTCTTTCCAGCTTTACATTTCTATGATTAAAAATTGACAAGAAGCTAGAATAATTTTAAAACATTAAATGCCACCATTTTTGAAATGTATCCTCATTCAAACATCTTGTCCAATTAACCTCAGATTTTTCCAAAATATTTTCTTCTGAGTAGGGGCTATCTTTGAGAAGCTATGTGGTAAAATAATAATTTTTAGAGAAAATGAGAAGGGAGTTAAAATCATAGTTATAATGCAAACATTTCTCATAATGTATTTGCAGCTGTGACTTGTAAGCTCTTTCAACTACCTGTGGGAATGAAAGCACTTAAAAGGAATGGTGACATTACAAAAAGGCTGAATGGAATTTACTGTAGAGAAGGTTGGAGAATTCTTTTTTCCAAAAGTAAATCAGAAAATCAGAGTGAATCAAATTCTGTCCGTCCATCCTGTACAACCCCATTTCTAAACAAATGTGGGTCTATCATTATGGTATTATTTGGTTGCCTTTATAAAATACGCATCCTACATATCAATATAATATATAAATATTTTTCTGGTGATATCTTAAATTTAAGTTTATATATTTAAATTAAATGTTATTTGTGGGATCACTCATGGTCTCACCTAACCCTATAGGCTGCTCTGGCCTTGCTGTGACTACAGTTTGCTTTGTTCATAGACTGTTGGAAGAGTCCTAGGATAACACATAATTTTGTGTGGGTTATGATGCTACAGATACATTTTGAGAGGCAACTGTGGTGTCTAGAATTCTTACCTGAATTAGCTACCGACACATTTGCAGAAATCAAGGGTGTCACACACTACCTCCAGGATGTGGAGGGATGATAGATTAGTGACGTTCATTGAGCTCTTCAAATGAAAGTCGCTGTATAGGGTGAAATATTATTATAAGAATTCAGAAGGGATAGAATTTTTCAAAACAAGGAAAACAGGATTACATTCTTGCACAAATAAGGAGCTTGCTTCATCACCCATTGAAGTCAATGGAAACACTTCCAAAATGAGAAGGATTTAGCCAAGATATCATGGTCCTTCCATGTATGCTAACATCAAAATACCAAGAAATATATAAAATAAACAGCCTTCTCTCTTTGATTGCTATAAGATTAACAAAACAATAAAACCAACTCCATAATGTAAAGCTCAGTGGGACTTGAACCCAGGGTTGCATGACTTGCAGGTAATTAAAATTCCCACACTGCAGTTTATCAGCAGCTGTAATGAGGGGGGGGTTCCCTGTGACCCACAATCTGCAGTAATTGAATGCCACAGGAAGTTCTGCCTTGAGTCATCTGACTGACGACCCTATATAAGCCCATGGAGCATGCCAAGAAGCATCCAGACAACAATATGGGTTCCTAGCTTGTTGTTATGCTTGCCCTGCTCCTGAGTTTCTGAATTCTGACTCCCAATTGACCCCTAGAACTCCAACACAGACCTGGATACCTGATATTGACCCTTGGCCTGATTCCTGACTGTTTCTGGCTTTGACTGTGGCTTGACCTTCAACTTGACTCTTGACCCTGGTAAGGCTCTGACCCCTGATTTCAGTTCTGGATCCCAAGCTCCTGCCCCAGTCCTGCGTGCCTTTGCCCAGGATCCTGACATGACTATTGAGAGTAGTTTAATATGTATCTCCTGGTCACTACCTTTTCCCAGTAGGACATAATAATAGGAATAGCAATGGTGTAGCTCTTTCAGACTACTTTTCCCTGAAGAGGGCTAGAACTCGAAGAAAACTGCTATTAGTATTGTTTTAGGTGTGCTTTTTCTACTGATTTTGTCAGTCAACTAAATAACTTATGTGAATGCACTTTTCAGTATAATCTATGGTAGTCCTGTGCTTATATTTGTCTATAAATAGTTTCTTAGTGTAACTTGTGCACAAAAATAGTTTTGAGATTTTTCTTGTAAAGAAAAATCTCCAGATAGGAGCTATAATAGTAATGTTTCACAAATAAAAGGCAGTTGACTTGAGGTTTCCATTCCTGGAATAAACCAGTAATTTACCTCAGACTCCAAAGGGAAATGTATTGTTAATGGAAAAAATTGTCTTCATCCTCTATTTCTGTTTAACACAGCCTTTTGCTGCCATTTATGAACACATAAAAATCTAATACACTACAGATTAGAAGGTAAACAACGAAACAGCACCAAGGAATCCAGATGTTCATCAGTATAGCGGCTATTGTGAAAGGCCACTAAGGAACTTCATCCATTCTGTTCTCTGAAAGGTTTCTAGTCAAAATATTTTTAAGAAGACTCATCATCAGATTTTATTGTATTTTATAAAACATTTTTCTCTCAAACAATGTGAGCCTAACATTCCACTGGCATACGATGACACAGTTCCACTGAAGTAGCACCCACTGATGCCAGTGGTGAATTTAGTCCTATGTCATTGCACAAACACACACAAAAAGATCAATCAGATTGCAGTGATAGATGGAGTCTTAAAATTCTATTGGCCTTAGTCCAGAAAGGTATATAGTAGTCAATTTTGAATTTCTCCAACATTTTTAAAGATAAATTTGGGTTTGGGGACTGTACATGTTGTTCATATATTTTTAAGAAAACCTAACAGGCACCAGCATTTAAGGCAGAATTTAAAGGACTAAATTTTTACTTAAGAAACCTTTCTTGGCCATGTATGGGCAAGATACATTCAGACTTAAATTCATATTCAGCTTGTAGTCTTATGAATGTATTCAGACTACTCAGAGAGTAGACCATCCTCAGCATGAATAGGAATGGCAGAATCTAGTGGCCTATTTTGTCTCAGTTAAGTGAGTATTCACAAATTTACACAGTGAAAAAGCGTTTGACTTATGAAATGTCAATAGCAAATCCACATCTATTCCCAAAAGCTGTGGAATGAAAAGCATTGCTGCGTCTGCATTAGTTTCTATTTCTGCTACATTTCCATTTTGTAAAGATAGTGGACAAATTCACTGGAGCCATGTTTGTTACTGAGAACGCTTGTTTGGACTTGCAAAAACTCAGACAAGGTGTTTACTAAGACAAAAATGGTAATCTTTTGTCTGTTAATAATTGTTTTGTCGTAGTAATAATAAGTTGAAGTGGAAGTACAAACTTTGAGTATAGAGAAGACATACATTTTTGCTGGTTTTGCAAATGACCAAAACCTCTTTTTGCAGAGCTGTGCTTACAGTTAAAATAATTGATCAGTCATTTCCAGAAATTTCACATTTTTGATCCGCATATCCATTTCCTTAAAGGCTCAAAAGGAGACATTGACATATAGGGAGTGGGATGTTGAGCAGTACAGCTACTTTAGACCTAAAAGGAAGATCTTAGGCATCTCAAGACAAGATCCTCAAAGAGATCTAGGTGCCTAATTCCCATAAATTTCAATGGAAGTAGGTGCCTAAATTCCTTTGGGGATCTGGACCTTGGTTCCCAGATTACTCAGTTTCTCTTACAAATGGAGAAAGTTGGAATCTAGGAATCTAGGACTCAGAGGAGCAGTTTCCTCATGTATTCAAGGGGGAGAAAGGAGGGTAGCTGGAACCAGTTACTAACAGCAGATAATGAGGCAAGCCAGAAGATAACTGCTAGGCTTGGGAGAAAGAGAATCTATTCCCTGAGAGAGAGGGTCACCAAATTTATTTACTTTGTTTGGGATTTTGTATGTGTATTGGGAACCTTGTCTTTGAAGAAAGTAGCCTAAAGGGCTGATGACTTTTTTGAAGAGACTATACTGGATGCTGGCCCTATTAAAGTAAAAGGACCCCTTTCCCCAAAGGAGGTCTCCTCCCTCTCCCAAATAGATTGTCTCTTGGTGTTGTTCAAAGACTATTTACCACAATGCCGGGTAATGTAAGTATAGGCATCCTAAATTCAAATAATAGTACCTAGAGGGGTAACCATATATGAAGCTTTTTTTAAATCTTCCTCTAGTTCTAATTTTTAATTTGTTACTTATCTCACACTTCTCTTCTGGCTCTTCAGGCATTTACAAAATCACAGTTGTGTCAAATGAATTTTCAGTTGTTAGGCCAATTAGGGATCCAGAACTCTTTTTTTGTGTGTGCAAAAGGAATATAGGATTGGGATCCAAATGTAGGAGTCAATTGTGTAATTTGAGGGGATGAAAAGGAGATTTTTAAAGGTATGCACTCAATGGAATGCCTATGTTATTGTAGGGTAACTTCTCAGTAGTGTTACCTGAGGTATGAGGAAATGAGTATGGCACGGTTGTTGTAGAACTTCATGCAAAAGTAAATTACTCCATACTTTCAAACAAAAAATGTGGTTTTAAAAAAGTTCAGGTTTAAAGTGTGTTCTAATGGAATCCAGATAACACCCAAATAGCGATGTGACTTTCTTTACAAAAAATCTACATTTTTTATTTTTTAAAAGTAGGTAATGTAGAAAGGGACAGTTATGGGGTCCACCAAGTTCCTCTCTGATATATATTTCATCATTTATTTTCACCTTCCTCCCCACCATACACTCTTGCTGGAGCATTGCATACTCTCCATATCAGGCTAAGTAGAACTTTCTATGCCCTCTGTCTCCAGTCCCCATTTCATGTTCTTCCTCTATCCCCTGAATCTCTTGTTCCCTCCATCATCTTCTGCTGTGACCTTCTTTAGGTACTAATCTTGGCCTCAATTTGCATGACTTTCTGTGCTGCATAAGTAGATGTGGGCAGAAGAGGGCCTAATTTTGTTCTCTGTAAGAGAGTGGAGCACACAGCCTTGATCCAACAAAGCACTTATGCTCATGCTTAACTTAAAGCATGAGAACAGTCTCACTGAAGTCAGTGTAAACAGATGAAGAACGACTAGATTCTGTGACCTACCACAGAATTAAGTTCAGTTCTTTGACTGTCATTTGTTTTCCATTTGCAGAATTGTCAAGTTCTGTTTAGGATCACATACGTGAATGCTCTTCCAACACTAAGACAGACACAGGAAAAACCCCATCAGGTTAGTTTTCCAATGCAGGATATAGACTCCAGAAAAGTGATCTATCAGAAATTAGGCAGCATTCAGGAATGCTATCTTATTTGTATTTAATAGTGACAATTTTAAACGTAGTTTCAAAACCACTTTGGCACCTTTCTATGATAAAACCAGATAAAATATTGTTACTGTTTTTGATGACAAAAATACTTTTTTTTTTTAATAAAGAAATATTGGTCATTTGAGGAGGTGTGAGAACACTATACTTGATTAATATGCCTTCCTTAAACTTACTGCCTCTTATCAGTTTACTATTGACTAAAATATCACAAATCTGCCAAGCTATTGCTATTTTAATTTATAAGAGACCCAGTTTCTAATGATATCAGTTTTTAAGACATGACCATCAAGCTCTCTAACCTTTACATCTGAATATATTTTATTAATCGGGCTATAACATGCCCTTTTGTTACAGTCAACCCAACCCAAGTACTAAAAGATTCCATTTTCCTTTATTTTTGCCTTGTTTTAATCAATTTGAAAGACATGAGAGAAGATGCACTTGCCAGAAGTTTCTTCTCTCAGTTTTTGATATTTGTATGTGATAGCTTCACAATGTTGGGCCACATTCAGTCTTCAGATACGTACCTGCGGCTCCCTTTGACCTCATGGGAGGCTTGTGGGTATATATTTGAGGACAAAAATTGTCTTTTATGGCTAGAAACTTTTTCAGGCTGAATTGTCATTTCAGGTGGTGACTGTACTGAGGCAAACATGATACAATTAAGAGGGGGATGCCAGGTAAAATTCATTGTGCCAGATCCTTATTGAAGTATATTTACACCAGCTGAGGATATGATCCATTATGGGATTTCATACCAAGTATCTAGCCCAGTTTGATGATATCCCTAGAACTAAGGTAGATCCATGCCATGCTTCTTTTTGTAATTCAGCTAAATTGCATTCTTCATGTGTGAATTTCCTTTGAAAGTATATATGTGATACTAAATCATTAATTGCGCTACTGTGAATTATTTTATGGTTCTATATATTAATAAATAGAAAATGGCTTTATGGAATCAAATATCTAATATAAAGAACCTTGCATTTTAAGATAATATAATACAAAATTGAATTCTGACATTCTGTTATTTTAGGTCTATACAATAACTGATTATATAATCCTTATTTTAAAATGACTTTATATAGAATTATTTATCTTTAAAATGTGCTTATTATAGATCACTGAGATGCACATTTTCTGCCCAGAACCTCACGTTAGTAACCACTAGTCAAGTTATGGGCTGAGCAAATGTGTAGAGATTCTAAGAGTAAAAAAATTGGTCACAACCCTCGGTTTTGTTTTTGTTTGTTTTGGTCCTTTAAACAGTGCTGGATGAAATGCCAGAAATATTAAATTAAAACATAATGAAATAAACCTTACTGGAAATAATACTACTAGAGAAGACTGCCCTACAGGTCATGTAGCTTAGAAACCTAACACCTTTGCCATAGTTTTTTGCCCCCTCACAGGTAGTTCAAAGATATGAGATTCCCTGTTGTCTTTTCTGCTGTCTTGGAGTCATTGGACCCTGTTCTGCTCTCCATTACTGCATAACTGTGCCGGTGTGAATGAGAGAAAATATGGACCCAATAACTTTGTGTTCTTAACTGAGTGCAAGGACAATGGAAATCCATGGGCACAAGAAACAGACAATGGTCAAGGCCTTAAAATCCTTTTGGGAAAAAAACTGCTGGTTTCTACAGAATCGCAGGTTGGGAGCAGCCCTTGTGTGGCAGTGAAGGGGTAGAGGAGGAGGCAAGAAATCTTTCCTACTTTTATGACAGCAAAAGAGCTTCCTGTGGAAGCAGTCCCTGGATTTTTACAGGGCACAGAAACTGTTCACTCCTGCTGTCCCTATGGAGCAGGTAGCTGAAAAGAGGACAGGGGTTGGGGGAAGATTAGTGAAGGGGGCTGTATCATGGCATTGCTACTCTCCCATCCTCCTCACTGGCTTGTAGACTGGAGTCAGCATACCAGAAGGAGGAGTATTGTGACTACACACCGATGCACAAGGGAGAGATCACACCGGCTTGAGACAACCTTTCTACTGTTCCTGTTGCTGTAGCATGACTCCATGCCATCCTTTATGAAGGCCTTTGGCTTAAAAGCCACAGTGTAGCCCTAAACAAAACTGAACAGCTCGAATTCTATTTTCAAAAATGTCCTCTGACTTTGCGTGCCTGAATTTTGGGATAGTTCTTTTGAAATACTGGGGGCTTAATTTTTCCAGAAGTGCTGTGCATTAGGCCACACTGTCTCATGTTAGACACTCTGAAATAAAGTATCCAAGACTAGGAGACTTTTGAAGACTTGGACTAAGGGGCTGAGACTGTTCAGCATCTCCCAACCAGCACTCAGCACTTTCCAAGACCAAGAAATCAGCATTCTATCTAAGGCTTGTGAGCCCAGTATTCACAGGTAAGGGCTTTACCAGCTGACTTAAAGCTGACAATCTAGCAGCAGGAACCTGCAGCTAGTGAAGATACTTTTATGTAGGACCCAGAAGTGTGAAGATAACTAAGTAAATATTTGCAAAGGAGGTTGTTGTTGTTGTTGTTGTTGTTTTTTGTGTGGATCATCTTGTTTGTCTGGTTGATTTATCCCCCTGTCCTCCTTACACGGTCTACACTTTAATCTCTTTCTGTTTTATGGGAACTATTAAAAAAGTCTTTTACGCTGAGAGATTTACTTTATTTGAATGCAAATTAAAACTATTATCTTTCAGTTACAGGCCAAAGATTATAAACAACCATTATTTTACAACTTAAATGCCAATCTCTTTTTCTCCCCAGTAACTCCATGTAAACTGTTTGGCTGAAGTAGAATTGTACAGTTATTTTTTTGCCAATTATTAATGCATTTTGCACATTAACTTATTATTGAAGGTGATAAGGGCTTGTCTACATAGGATAATGAGCCCTATGGGGTGATTTCTTAGGTGCACGAATGTGTTGCTCCTTAATTGGTCCATGTAGAATCTGCTGGTGCGCACTAAAGGCTCCCTGATGTGCTTTAATGTAGTGCTGTTTGAAAATGTGCAACACATTAGTGAGCTTTAGAAATCACCTCTCCCACCTTGTAGTGTGCATTGCTGCTCCATGTAGACAAGCCCTAAGTTACAGATAACATAAATCAAAGTGGGAGTCAGATTTGGATGTGGCTAAACTACAGTATATTTTCTTGATTATAACTGTATTGAAAAGAACTTCAATCCAGCCATCACTTAGTGGAAATCAGCATAGCTCCATTTATGTCAAAGAAACTATGCCATCTTATACCTGCTGAGGATCTGACCCAATACAAGCAAATGAGAGTACCATGCAGACCTTAGATCACATTGAAAAACTCACAAGGAGAAACAAAAGGAGCATCACTTGATACCTTTTTATACACATGATAATATAGCTTATGTTAAAAGATGGCAGGAGGGAAAGAAACCCAAAAATATTTTTTCCAGTCTGTATATTCTAGGTATGACATGTTGTAAGAGAGAGAATTTGCTGCAAGCACTGGAATAAGAGGCTTTTTTTTTGCATGGCTGAAGACCTAATGATCTAGCAGCTAGATCTGTGGTATGCATGTGTGCATATATTGAATGCCAAAGAGAAGAGCATATGCTAGCACTTTTACTGTATGCTACATAACATCTTCCCCAAAATAAAATTTATTACATATTTTGTCATTTAAAGACTTTTCACATTCACTGACTTGCTTCTCTGTTTACATGTTTTTCTGGATTATGGTCACAGTAACTAGTCCTGCATGAATTTGTTCAGATAATAATCTTTATTCTAACAGTCCCCACTCCCACCCCCAAAAAAACCCTCAAACATATTAAAAACAGAACGCCAATCTTTGCCCAAACTCATATTAAACTGTTTTGTGGTTCCAAATTGTTGGTGGCTTTCCTCACCTTTTTTTCATTTTTGCATGTCCTTACACTGCAGGATTCTGGCTAGGTATGAAAATAGAAATGTTGAAAGTTGTTTCTTGTGAGATTTCTAGTTGGCTAGATTCAAGCAAACACATGTACAAAAACTATTAATAAGAACAGGGTAAATAATAAGAAATTATTCATGTAATTGGATGAAAATATGCCAAAATATTCAGACTGTAATATCCATATGTAAAACTGGTTGAATAATGTAAACATTTATTTACAAAACCTCTATGAAAAAGTGTCAGAATTCTCAACAAATTATTCAACCAACTCAATACCTAAGCACCAGCTAAATATACTGAAATTTGCTCTTGATCAAAAATGTACTATGGCCCTTACAACTAGACAGTCCTCCCAAGTAAATTTAATGCTCCATTCATACTGCAATCTACTGTACAGTGGATACTATTATAAACTCAACCAAGAATTGCCATACAGAGATATCTGAAATGCCCTTAGGATGTTCCAGAAAACTGTGATAATTCTGGTCAATGTTTGCTTTTTATTATATACCATCTAGCAGGTTCAGCCAGGTCAGGGCCCCTTTATGCTAGGCCCTGTACAGATTAGTGAAAGAGAGTTGCTTCCCTAAACAGGGATGTGTGAAAATATTGATCAAATAACTGTAACCAAGAATCGCAATTCTCAATATAGACTTTTTTTTTTTTAAATTGTAGTGGAGTAGTGCCTAGAGGGACCCAACCAAGATCAAGGTTCCATTGTGTTAGGCACCGTACAAACACATGACAGTCCCTGCCTTAGAGTGTTTACAGTCTAAATAGATAAGACAGACTGAGTGGGAGGGGAAACAAAAGTACAGAGAGGTGAAGTGATTTCCTTATTGTCACCCAGAGCTGGGAATAGAATCCAGATCCCTTGACTCTTAGTCCTGTGCCTTAACCATTAGACCTTGCTGCTTCTCACTATGATGTTTTTTTTTTACCTGAAGTAACATTCCTCTAATATGTGCCACAGGTTACTGTGGGTCAACAAAATTAACTTGGGAAACCTCTTTTCCCCTCACCATCCAGAACAAAGTCACATACCTGAGCAAGTCAAGCCTGTTTTCTCTTCTTTCCTTTTCTGCCAGAGATAAGGCTGGTTATTTATTTCAAATTGCCTGCATGGCCATTGTCACTGTGAGCACAAAGTGCTCCTGTGTATTGTGTTTCTCAAGGTCTTTTCATTACAACACATTACTGGAATTACCGACATAGAGAGAGAAAAAAACAGCTTCCCTCAATTGGATTAACCTTTCTACCTTTGGCAGCCAGGGTTCAGACATAAACCTGCCCTCCAGGTGAAGTAATGGATGGAGCATCAGTAGATTCCTATTGAAGATAAGTGAGGAACTATCCATTTCTGGGCAGAGAGAGAGAGAGAGAGAAATTAGAATGCATGCATGAGACACCAGTAGTGTCTCAGTACCTCTTGGAAAGAGAGATTCCAGGTGGCCACACCTAGTAGAGAGATCACAGCAGGCTGAAAGAGTACCGTAAACCGCATGCTGCACAAATGGTGAGCTGTAATGAGGATGTCCAGTTCGTTCACCCATTGAGGTCCACATCAGCTGTTGTGGACAGGCCTTGTTTTGCAGGACTGACAGGTCCCTATTCATGACAGAAGAAAAGGCAATTGTAAAGACAAAGCAACCCCCATTCAAGGACTTTTTGGCAATCCCAGCATCCTAATTAGCTGAGACTGAATACTTTCATAGTTGGGGGCAGAGGGGTAATAATTATTTTTAGGCAAAGGCGTCTTTTCTTGGTTGTCAGCATTTTCTTTATTAAGTTTGGCCTTTCCCGCCTGTTGTTTCAAAACCTAGGCTAGCTCCAGCAGAAAGCATTATCAGGCTGTAATAACTGTGTCTGATGTCTAAGAGAAGCTTTGAGTTCAGCTGAAATGTTTAATTTTTTTCATGAAACAATTAGAGTGAACTTTTTAAAAATCTTGACTTCCCAAACTGTTTCTTCAGTATGTAGGTAGAGAACATGAGACGAATGAATTTTAAGAAAAGAACTACTATCACTATTCATGTTTAACAAAACAGAGCCAGATTCTCAGATGGCATCAATTGTGCCAAATCTGGTCTACAGTATTTAACAGCATTTGGCTACACTGTGATGAAGCACCATGAAAATGTCTAAAATAAATCAATTAGAAACTGTAGAAAGAAATAGTAGCAATTGTCCAAATAGTCTGGATAAAATATGACAAATCACCCCACAATCCTTTGCTTAAAACTCAGACCAAAAAGGTTGGAAAAGAGCTTTGTTAATTCTTTTCACTACTATGCACTTTTTGGTTCCATAACAGAAGTGGCAAAATACCACAAGAGAAGTTACTCTTTCATATTTCTTGGCTGAACAAAAGCAGGAAAGTTCAGGAAATCTTGAACGCCCATTCTTCAGATTTCCAGTCCATTGACCAAATCTTGACATGCTTACTAAGGCAAATGTCAATTGAATTCAATAGAAGTTTGCCAGAATAAGACTGAGTAATATGGAGTTGACCCTACTTTTTCAGTCTTAAGAGTTGAAAATATAGTAATCATCCAAACATGCAGCAGTTTAGCAAAACTGAATTAAAATTTCTGAACTTTTCAAGGGCTTTCTATCAGTACTATTTAGACAGAGAAATTTGAGGGTTCAGAGATACCAAGTTGTGATGGATTATTATATATTGATAATGTTGATTGAAGAGCAATACCCATGTATCTATACAGCATACCCATCAGGTCCTGATGAAAATACTTGTATTAGGACTAAATTCCTTGAGGGCCAAAATATTAAATTCAAGATTTGCTTTGGCTACATAGAAGTTCAGTGGTTCTGCTGTGCAGTCTGATGGTTATTACCCATTTGCATATATTTCATTACAGCCCAGCAGAATTGAGATTGAACCTTTCTCTCTGAAAATCTTGGTTGACTTGAATGTACTGTAATAAAAAAAAACCCATCATATTGAATTGATGCTTGTATTGATACTACAAGCACCACCTCGCTTGTAGCTTTAGCCTGGATTGTAAGCAAAAATATTGATAGCCTGATCCATTGGAATTTCAAGCTTAGTGTTGAACACCAAAGCATCCACACTTGTTATACATACAAGCTTCAAGATCAATATGAGTTTGGGTGGGGTGGGGAATTGCTCATTTCAACTCTCATATGAAATAGCATCCAATACATAACAGTTACTAGAAAGACTTCAGAATTCCTTCATGACTGTGGAAAGGAAAAGCATGCCCCATGCACTCAGGAACTTAAGTGTAAAAAGGTGTATGCTCAAATACAGTGGTCTATTTAAGTATGCACCTTTACATTTATCAAGTGTCTGCCTGGCTGAAGTCCTCCATTTTGGAGATAAATTTCAGATCAAGATGCCCGCTGTTACAGAGTGCATTGTAGGCACTGTTCTTTCCCATAGATATTTTACATTTTTTTCTTTGGTTTTCCTTAATTTAAATAAAAGCCATTTGGACCAGAATTACACAGTTGCTTTTTTCTGGATGTAAAAATATAATGTACACATTATGTTGCTCTAATTTCTCAGTGCTTCTTTCTTGGAGGACCCAAAAATCTACTTTATGGAGAATAGTGCTGATTGAAATTTTTCAGGCAGAAAGTTTTCCTGCTGAAAAAGAGGGTTTCATCAACATTTTCCCCCAGAAAATGTCAATTCCAGGAAACAATTTGGGCTTTCTAACAAGAAATTTTCTAACAAGAAATAAATGTTTGTTTTGAGTTGATATTTTAAAATGAAAATGTTCATGTCATTTTGACTTAAAATGTCATTTTAGATCAGTTTTTCAGTTTAAAATACCCCAAAGTGACATTTTAAGCTGAAATGTCAATATGAAGCAACAACAAGCATTGTTTCAGAATGGATCAAAACTTCCCATGTCAAACTGAAAATTTTTGACTGCAAAATGTCAAAGATTTCTCATTTGAAATTCCTTGAGACAAATTTCAGTTTGCCATCAGCTCTCTTGGAGGTCTCAGTCCTCCCTTTTCTGCTCACCCTTTCACATACACCCATGTGGTTGACTAAACAACTCAGAAAGAAAAAATAAAGATACAATTTTAAAATATTTTCTCTTCTAACCGCATAATAGAATTAGTGGTATGGTCCTTTTAGACTGCTATACTTTTATATTCTTTTGAAATATTCTAGTGTGTTTGAAGCTACAACTTTAGTTGAGAGGAATTTCCCTTGTTCTTTTTATTGCCTCCCAAATTAAGTCATATGTGTAAGGTTCTTAAAACCCGGCGCCAGCTTGTGACTTACTAATAGTATCTACACGGTCATGTCATTCCCAAGAAAAGCATGTTTCAAATAAAAAGGAAATGTCAGCCCTGAGTATTTTTTATTAAATCCCCTTTTCTTCTTGTCTTCAAGTTCAGCTTTTGCTGACCACTTCCTCTATCTGGTTTATTTTTATTAGAAATGAGCAGATTCATTAACTGTTCAACTTGGTGGTCAGGCCGGGGCAGTGAATGTCCAATAATAGGTAATACTTGTATTTTTCATTGGGTGACCAATGTTTGCTTTGGAGATGGCCTGGGGAACAGATGTAATCTGAGACAGCGCAGTGTTTACTTCTTCTTTCACTGATATGCTAGGCATGTTTGAAACCAGTGAGAAAGAAAAACAAACACTTCAGAAGAAGGTACCTGCATACACTCACTATACCCCAGGCTGCCTCCTTGGGCTCCAGCCAAAAGCTGCACATGCGCGCACACACACACACTCTCAAGCCCTTGGCCACTCTGGTTCCAAGAATACTTTCCATCTGATAGCTGATCCTGTGTGTTGTTAAATCTCCCCATGGAGGGTTTTTGCCAACAAACTACTTACTAATAAATGCAACGACCTCAAGGATACTGATCCATGATCTCCTAACCATTCGAAAGGCCTTTTTAAACTTTAACAGTTTTCGTTTTGTACAATGAATTGTAACACACTTTTGAATTTGTTCCCATTTTTAACCATGCTCTTTTTGTCCGCTGGCCCAGTACTTTTTATTTCCTGCATTGATATTTACTGGTAGTGCAAGGTCATTGAGGCACTCATCACACTTGCAGCTGAGTGGAACATTCTAATTAATAAGATGATCTGAGGAGCAAGAATGGAAGTATTGCAGTATAAATGAAAGGTTGAAATAATGAGATTATTGTCCCTCCATGTTCATTTAAGTGTCATTATTTTCCTATTTAAATAACCTATTGTAAGATCAGTGTTTGCAGGCAGCCCATAGGACACACAAACTGTAGAGAAGGAAGTTAGCTTTTTGGGGGTGGGGGAGAAATGGCAGCAGTCTACATATCCTGGCTCTCCCTTTGCATGGCCCTCCTGTGACACTGTGGATTTTGTTTAACAGATGGCAGCATGCTTAGCACTTTACAGGACACAAAGATTTGCACTGATAATCCAGTAACTGAAAAATGTACGTCCCTTTACTTTTTAATTAATTTTCTTGGGAAACATCAGGTGTCCTTATATCTTATACTGGCAAAGGAATAATACAGGCTTCGAAGTCTTCCACATACACCAGAAAATATACTTGGGTCCCTATTCTCATCTGGTGTAAATTGGTGTTGATTTGAACTCTAGAGATCAGCTGATTTACACCAGCTAAGCATATGACCGTCGATGGCTACCCTCAACAAGTCGTTACAGCAATCAATGGGTATCTTTCACTTAGTTGTAACAGTATTCCCTTGTCTAATTATTTAACTTATCACACACACACAGAAGCAAGTGCAACTTGACACTAAGGCTGTTCAAACCCTACAGGGTTTGATTTGTAAAAGGAAACTTTCGTTTTTGTTCACTGTAGCTGAAGGCGAACATAACTCTGCAGGAGGTGAGCTCAAACCTCCAAAAGGATCCTCACAAGAGACTAGTCACAACTGATGATTTTCTACTCCCAGTTACTCCCTTGGCACCCCTCACTTGTTTTCAGAAAGTTTCAGGACTAGTGGGAAGAAAATGGAGAGAGAAAACAATGGGTTTGGAAGCTAAATTTGCAGACCTCCCTGCTGAGTAAACACCTTTGTATCATATTCACCAAACTTTTGTGCTACAGCTCCACTGCAGACATTGTGGCTGGTGTGTCCTACAGTGGGGCGGTTGAGGTTCCAAACGGATCCATTTTTGAATGCAGGATACATTTCAAGTGGGTTTTAGGTTCAATACAAATATTTCACGCAGCTCTTGATATTATAGCAGCTGCCTTGTTGCAAAGCTACTGAGACCAAAAACTAACCAGCAGAGGCCTCTGTTCCATTCTGAAATGGTGCGACACCCCCCATTTCTAGAATATCTATAAAGCAGAAAACAGTGTAGTAAAAACTGGGTCCTGTCTACCAGCTATGGTGTTCTCAACATTATCTAAGGATTTTGCGGGATAGATACAATCAAATTCCCCTTTCCTGGTTTATTTGCTTTAGTGCTTATTGGCAACTGTCCCAGAAACAATCTGAGAACTCAGTCTGGGCCACTTGAGGGAGGATATGGGTTAGGAGGTACAGGGATTTCATTGAGATTTGTTTTAAATAAATAAAATAAAGATGTAGCTAATAGCTATCATGATAAATCCATATGGCTGTTCCAGGAAAAACAAATATCTTGTACTAAAATAACAAAGCACCGCAGCAGTTTGCCTTGTCAAGTGCCATGGCAGTGTTGAGACCATTTTCAATAGTACTCGCTGATGATAACCTGAAAGAGAAGGTGATGTTCGGAAATGCTCCTGGTAGACTACAGCAAGACAAACAATTCATAACAAAGAATGCATTTTGCAAACGTAGTCCTTTTGTCTTGTTCATGAACTATTCACAAAGACTGATTTTTTTTTTCTGTTTGCAAAAATTTTGTCAGATAATTTCAAGGGGAAAAAATCCATCCAATGTATCACTCGCACACAGGTCACTGTGCATGTTCCTTCGCATATTCAGGATTTGCCATTTGCTAGTCAAGCTGTGTGATTACTCACCTAAGTCGCATGATATCGTTTGTGTTAAATGATCTGCTATCACCTTTACAAATTATTACTGCATTCAGTGGCAACAAATTTAATTTCATAATTAAGCTGATTGTGGTTATGGACCGACTTGACACATTCACATAAACAAAATGTTACTTGCAACAGTAGATATGGAAAAAATGAATAAAAAGGGGTGCACAGATGGACAACGTTCTATTTTGAAGTCACAGTTTGCGATTTTATTTTTCTGTTCGCTCAGCTCTCTGGTAAATGGTGACTCACCACCAGGTAGAGGTGGGCAGGGCAGGATTTGGTATGGATCTCAATGTATCCTGTCAGCGCTTATTGAGATGCAGCCATGGTGTGCTAACTTCTCTTCCATTTCCATTGAGGATGTTTAGTTAGAGGTGTACGCTATAGAATTGCCTCCATTTGTTGATCATGACATCTGTTGTTCACAGTATCGTTTTGAAACAATGAATGAAACATTTTGAGCCACACAACTAGGATGAAACAGAGGTCAGATGATTATTGTAATCATTATCATAATTAAATAGATGCATCAAGCAGTATTAAGTAGCAGCTGCACTTCTTGTAACTAACGTTTTGCCAGTTTCCATAAAAAAAAACAGGTCACATTTCTGCACTGACCTATAACCCATGCAGTTTGAATAACTTCAGTATAGTTCCATGGCATGTAGCTTGGCATATAATTTAGTTCTGAGTACTTAAATGTTATGGTTCAGGGGCAAAAATATTACTCTGGCTTGCAATGTAGCACAAATGTTCTTTAAACGTGTATATTTTTCTTTGTTTCAAAATGGAGGAAATCAGATTAGCTGTTAATTTTCTTAATTTTGGGGGGGGGGAGGGGTATGTTTGCACTTGGTGCCCAGAGTGTGATTCCCAGCTCGAGGAGACATACCCATGGTAACTCTGATCAAACTACCATGCTAAAAATAGAGTGTAGCTGCAGCAGTACAAGGGGCTAGTTGCCCTGAGTTCATGCTTAGGGTTTCTAACAGGCATATACTCTGGGTGACTAGCCCATCCTGCCATTCGTAGCTGCACTCTAGTTTTAGCATGCTAGCTTGATGAGAGCTAGCCCCAGCACGTTTCTTCGAGCCAGGAATCACATCCCCAGCTCCAAGTGTAGACATAGCTGTATTAGTTCCTCCTGTTACTGAAAATGGGTTCATTTTTAAAAATGAGTTTTTACAGACTCTTAGCTCAGAATGAGGGCTAGGATCATTTGGGAATTTTTAAATTTGGAATAGACAAATGAATCCTATTTGAAAATTGACTACTTGAGCATACACAGATATTTTGCCCATACTTTTTAAAAAGTGCATATCAGTATTAACAACTTGATGGCCTCCATTCATATCAGGATTGGAGGAAGGCAGGGGGGAAGAAGTTGATTGTTTTGCCTTAGAAAAACTGCAGCAAAAATGTTCAGTGTGAAACTGATACATGTTTTGGCTTTGCAGGAATCCAGCAAAAACCTTGGCAGTCAATGGGAGCTGCAGGTACTCAGCTCAATGAAAAACAATCTACCTATTTAGGAGTCTAACTGTGAATTTAGGTTTCTAACTTTAGGCACACAAATTTGAAAATCTTGGCCATGAATCTGCCAGAGTAGTACATACACACTCACTCACTCACTCCAAGTCTCTCTCTCTCTCTCTCTCTCTCAAATACTACCAGACCTCTACAATACCTCAACATAATAGGTTGGTATATGGTCAGATTTTTCAGCCTTATCTCTGTATTTCCTTGCTTCTGCCGCGTAAAGTCATAAGAAACATAAAGGCTGCTTTTTTAAACAATGTTTTTGTATTTGTTTCCTTTCTTATTTCTCTAAGAGGATGTTAAGTTTTTTTTAAACAGACATGCATTGAAATACTCTCTTGTAGAAAAACAATTGTGTGCATATGGTAAGTAATCAATTTTGAAACATACTGTGAATAATTTGCCTGTTTTCATTTAGTTTTTAAATATCAAATGACCTCAGACAATATTCTGGTCTAATAACCTGCCAAGTATAATTTTAAGTTTGCTTAACCATTTGTCTAAAGAACTTTTTATAAGGCTACAGGCAGTATTGGTATCTACTGAGAGAGAAAATTCCTTGGACTACAATTCTGACCCAGGAAGAATGTTGGCTAGAACAAAACTGCAGGACACATCACCAGTCTGCTTTTGGGTTGGGGTTCTCAAAATCAGCATGAGAACATACAAAAGACACTTGCAAGAAATACTCAGTAATAACCACTTGTCCATGTTGTTATTTCAATTATGCTTTCCAGGGCTAGACCCTGCTCTAGCTGAAATCACAGGGAGTTTCTATTGGCTTCAGTAGGAGCAGGGTTGGAAGTAGAAATGCTTGTGGATTTTTATTTGGGCAGCTATCATAAGCTTCTTGTCAGTCCACTTTGCATAATGTTTACTAGGAGATAAAGGTGGATGGAGGCAAAAAAGGGTTGAGGTCCAGATAAGCACTTAAAAATGTGTTGATTGGACTATTCTATCCTTTTGGGGATGCAACACTGAGGTGCAAATACCAGAACAGCAGCTTGTCCTGTGAGATTGTCAGTATTTCATGTTTCTGGCTAAAGTGAATATATTGTATGGTTCTTCTTTGTTGAGTGTCTGTATTTGTGTGTTCGATTGGGAACTGAGGAGGAGAGAGGAGTGTGAAAATAAAAAATAGTGAACACATTAATTAAATATCTTCAGTCTTAAAAGAAGTTCAGATAGAGTTTGGAGATAAGTTTTATTTTCTCTGAACTGGTTCACCCATACCCCTATAACAGGCAGATGGAGTAAATGGTATAACAGGTCTGTTCTATCTCTAATCCTATGGCTATGAATTCATCCAACCCAGAGAGCTGAACTGCAAATGAGCCACCAGAAGGGTTGTCAGAACATCTCCACTGAGATGCTGGCAGCATCAACGCCTGTTAAAATTGATGCTTGGGACCTCACAGGATCAGGCCCTTTGTTTGAATTTAGTTCACACTAACTAAACAGTTCACCTGGACACCTCAAAATGGTATTCTTCACCTCTACAATAATCTAAAATGAAATTAGGAAAAGTATTACAATCTGTGGGGACCTTAACAGTATTAGTTCAAATGAAGGAAATGCTACCTAAAAAACCCTCTGAAATTTTGCTGTGTAGATAAATATATCTGTCTCGTTACCTCAAGTATTCAGAAATCTGTTCGCCCTGTGATGTCCCCAATCCCCGTGAGAGGTGCAGTTCTATATAGCTGTCTGACTTAGCTGCTGCATATATGATACCTATCGCCTTGATGTTTAGCACATCTCCTTGTTATTTAAGTGAATTTATGCTTAGAAAAGTGTATTTATGGTTATATAAGAGACCACAAACTGAGACTTTGGGCTAAAGGGTGGTTATCTAGTCAAGGTGAAGAGTTAAGCAAAAAAGTATAAAATTCACAAAGTTACAAACAACATTCTTAAATTGGCTTTTTATTTTTTATTTTATTTTTTTGTTTTTGACTGTTGAGTTCATTCTAAACAATGTGTGTTTATGTTACCCCTTTTGAGAACCTGGTACTGCACATTATGTAGAGTTACTTCAGTTGCTGATTATTATTAATTACTATCCTGAATACTTTGCAAGTCATGCTGGACTCCAAATGAAATTTAGTTTCCAAAGCAATTAGCAGTTAATGTTGATATATGTGTTGCTCTTTGTATTGTGGTTACTTCTCTTGTTGTTATATCAACACTGACAATGTTGTTCATTTGCTTAAAAACCTGGTGGAAATGGTTTGGAAAACATAATTTAGATTTAAAAACCAAGAGGATAAAAGCAATGAACTGAAATGAGAGTCTCTTCAGACCATGACTTCATTTGACAGAAGGTCACAACCAGTGAATAAACTGCAAGTCTGAACCGAACTTACATTGTAAGAATACATTTTACATTGTAAAAGATAATTTAGAACAGAGAACCCTAAACTTTATACAAACCTGCAACACACCTTCCCCCTACAATTGTCCAAAGAAGAGAGGATCCGTTCACCAACACTAGGATACTAAGATCTGCAATTTGTTTCCAGGCATCTCAAAACCTGAACTCTTTAGTCTATCTTGATCTCTTCTTGGCCAAGTTGACTTCTCTAGCTAACTCAGAGGCAAGGTGGGTGAGATAATATCTTTAATTGGACCAGCTACTGTTGGTGAAAAAGAGAACCTTTTGAGCTATACAGATCTGAAGAAGAGCACTGTGTAGCTCAGGGGTCGGCAACCTTTGGCACGCGGATCACCAGGGTAAGCACCCTGGTGGGCCAGGACGGTTTGTTTACCTGCCGCGTCTGCAGGTTCGACCGATCGTGACTCCCACTGGCCACGGTTCACTGCTCCAGGCCAAAGGGGGCGGCGGGAAATGGCGGCCAGCACATCCCTTGGCCCGCGCCATTTCCCGCAGTCCCCATTGGCCTGGGACTGTGAACCACGGCCAGTGGGAGCCACGATTGGCCGAACCTGTGGATGCGGCCAGTAAACACACCGTCCTGGACCGCCAGGGGGCTTACCCTGGTGATCCGCGTGCCAAAGGTTGCCAACCCCTGGTGTAGCTGGGGAGCTTGTCTCTTTCGCCAACAAAAGTTGGTCCAATAAAAGATATTACCTCACCCACCTTGTCTCACTAATATCCTGAGACCAACACGGCTACACTGCTCTGCACTGCAAACTAACACTGTCATTTGCCTAAACTTCTTTTAACTCTGTTTCTATATACAATCAAACCTGCTTAATCTATATTTGGTATTGTCTGTTTGGATATCTAAACAGTCAGAGTGTCCAACTGGATTTCACATTATGAATATTTCCCAGCAAAACTTTTAAATATACCTGAAATTTTACATTTTTCATTGGAATGTTGTTAAATGCAGAAATTAGCCCACACTCATAGATTTGATTATGTAGTGGCAGACTGCCAAGCAGCAGTGTCTCTCAGAGCTAAAGTGGTTAGTAAATTCAGGCCTCTAGCTTTCACACTCCGTCTAGTGTGTTCTGATCAAGATACCTTTTTTTAAAAAAATGAACACCTCATTGTTCCTGTGCTCCTTGTCCATGTGCTCAAGTGCTGTGACAGCCCTCTATGTAAGCATGTAACTTAGTTGGATTTCTTATTAGTGTGTATAAGTGTTTTTTTCTCTTATCTACAGTATGTTCCTATAAACCCTTGCAAAAATGGAAACTGGCAGCAGAACTGAAGTGTTCATAAGTTTTGCTGCCAGCTGGTCCTATTTCTTTACTATGTCTGGCTATGACTCTGCAATTGAGTTCTGGGTCAAAGGTTGGTAGAAAAAATGCAGTGACCTTCTGGCCTTTCTTATCCATTTCCTGTAAGAGAGCAACATTTCATCCAGCTGTGGGTCTCTTAAGAAATGTTTGTTGTGATTTCATGTCTGAAACTCCAGAATCAGACCTCAAATGAGAACATTCTAAGGTAACAATTCTGTTTAACCTCTAAGGATATATTTGAAAATCATAATATTGAAATCCTACTTCCTCTAGATGTTGACTCTTTGATTCCTATTACAATTCCACTTGGTTTCCCAAGATACATAGTCACTTACACACATGACAGTATAATTTATGGTTTGGAAAATGCAGTTCCTATTTTAATTGTGCAAAACATAAACCTACACAGCAGTATGGGAAGACACATGAAGCAGTCTTATCATTGTACTAAGATACAATATGTGTCAACACTTCGCAAGAAACACTTTGATATTAGCTTAACGTGTATCAGAAGAAAGTTAACTGACAATCTTTAAGAATGGGTAATCTTATCACCAATTTGCAACTACTTCTTTCAAGGTACCAAATCAAAATGGAATCTCTCTAACCATGCACAAAAATATGTCTCTTGAGGTTATCTTGTTGGTGCTATATGCAACACAGCGTAGCCCATGACAGCCATTTAACACATAATCTATTCCTTACTTTATAGGGCTCTGAGCTCTGCACACCAGGAGAGCATATTCCTGGTGTCCCTGTTGTGTTATTTACCTCCGCTCTGAGCAGTTAAGTCCACCACAGCCATTTAGTAAATTATCAGTTTTCTTATTGGCCCTAAATTGTGCCTAATTAAAAATCTGACCTCCACAAAATAGTCCTCTTCCTAAAGAGACAGAACATAAACAGGAAAAAGCAGCTAATTGCTGCAAAAACTGCTTTTGTGGCACTGTAATTGGACCTCAGTGAAACAAATGAACCCACTGGGGATTCCCTAATGAATGTTTAACTGCAAACAGTAGTCGGGCACTTAAGCAGCCAGGCTGATGGTCCCTAATGAAATCAAATAAAATCAAATAAAAGAATCTGGCATTTTTACTAACCAGATTTCTTGGTATTGAGACATGAAAAATAATATATTTATTGGTAAATAAAATATAAGGAAGAGTTATAAATGAAGCAGTAAAATCTTAGCCACCACAGCCTGGATTTGCATTATTAATATTATTTATTAATAACAAACATTTGACATACAGTTTTGATTTTGCCACAGAGAACTTTCTCTCGCTTTTTGTTCTGAAAGCTCTTAAAGAAGCCCAAACCTGGCTTTAGTTAAGTCACTTCTTCTGGTTTATATTCATCATGAAGTTTTTTTGAAGGACAGTCAGGCAGTTATACGAAGTAGGCAACTGATTCCCAGGATAGCAGCCAGCGTTTGTCAAAGGGACAAATAGATCCTTTTGGCTTTCCAAACCACATCAAGATTCTGATACCCCTCATTATACTGAGCATTACCTTACTTCAGTGTCCCACTGAAATAATGGGAAAAATCCTGGTCCTGTTGAAGTCAATGGAGTTTCACCAAATGGGATTATTCATGAAGGAAGGTATTGCTGGGTGAGTGAGGGGTGACAGAATCTGGCCCTCCTCAAGTGGGATTTCTATTAATTGTACAATCCATTTTAGAATGTTAAGAAAGATTGTGTGTTACAAAAGTTCTTAATTTTTCAATATTTGTGCTATGAATAATCAATAACATAATTCAATTCATAAAGAAGATCCTCACTAATTCATATGGGGGATGGAGGATTCCAAAACTTTATTCATAAGCAAAGCAAGCATTAAAAATATTTACAAATACAACATTTATTTGTTATTTATTTTTACAAGTTTATTCTTAGATGATACAGTCCTGGCATTCTACAAGTGCCTTAGGTTAGGGTCAGTTTAGAACAAGCTTTGTTTAAATTATTCGTGAGAATACTTCATAGTACATTAGTAAATATTCTATAATATGGTTTGAACGATGACTCACTGATATGAATTTTCACTACTGCACTCTGCTATTGAATCTTTGCTGGAAATTAGTTAACCATGGGTTATTTTTCAGAGTAACAGCCGTGTTAGTCTGTATCCGCAAAAAGAAGAACAGGAGTACTTGTGGCACCTTAGAGACTAACTAATTTATTAGAGCATAAGCTTTCGTGGACTACAGCCCACTTCTTCGGATGCATATAGAATGGAACATATAATGAGGAGATATATATACACACATACAGAGAGCATAAACAGGTGGGAGTTGTCTTACCAACTCTGAGAGGCCAATTAATTAAGAGGAAAAAAAAAAAAAAAAAAAAAAAAAACCTTTTGAAGTGATAATCAAGCTAGCCGAGTACAGACAGTGTGATAAGAAGTGTGAGAGTACTTACAAGGGGAGATAGTCAACGTTTGTAATGGCTCAGCCATTCCCAGTCCTTATTCAAACCGGAGTTGATTGTGTCTAGTTTGCATATCAATTCTAGCTCTGCAGTCTCTCTTTGGAGTCTGTTTTTGAAGTTTTTCTGTTGTAATATAGCCACCCGCAGGTCTGTCACTGAATGACCAGACAGGTTAAAGTGTTCTCCCACTGGTTTTTGAGTATTTTGATTCCTGATGTCAGATTTGTGTCCATTAATTCTTTTGCGTAGAGACTGTCCGGTTTGGCCAATGTACATGGCAGAGGGGCATTGCTGGCACATGATGGCATAGATCACATTGGTAGATGTGCAGGTGAACGAGCCCCTGATGGTATGGCTGATGTGATTAGGTCCTATGATGATGTCACTTGAATAGATATGTGGACAGAGTTGGCATCGGGGTTTGTTACAAGGATAGGTTCCTGGGTTAGTGGTTTTGTTCAGTGATGTGTGGTTGCTGGTGAGTATTTGCTTTAGGTTGGGGGGTTGTCTGTAAGCGAGGACAGGTCTGTCTCCCAAGATCTGTGAGAGTAAAGGATCATCTTTCAGGATAGGTTGTAGATTTCTGATGATGCGCTGGAGAGGTTTTAGTTGGGGGCTGAAGGTGACAGCTAGTGGTGTTCTGTTATTTTCTTTGTTGGGCCTGTCTTGTAGGAGGTGACTTCTGGGTACTCGTCTGGCTCTGTCAATCTGTTTTTTCACTTCAGCAGGTGGGTATTGTAGTTTTAAGAATGCTTGATAGAGATCTTGTAGGTGCTTGTCTCTATCCGAGGGATTGGAGCAAATGCGGTTATATCTTAGAGCTTGGCTGTAGACAATGGATCGTGTGGTGTGTCCTGGATGGAAGCTGGAGGCATGTAGGTAAGTGTAGCGGTCAGTAGGTTTCCGGTATAGGGTGGTATTGATGTGACCATCGCTTATTAGCACAGTAGTGTCCAGGAAATGGACCGCTTGTGTGGATTGATCTAGGCTGAGGTTGATGGTGGGATGGAAATTATTGAAATCATGGTGAAATTCCTCAAGGGCTTCTTTTCCATGGGTCCAGATGATGAAGATGTCATCAATGTAGCGCAAGTAGAGTAGGGGCGTTAGGGGACGAGAGCTAAGGAAGCGTTGTTCTAAGTCAGCCATAAAAATGTTGGCATATTGTGGGGCCATGCGGGTACCCATAGCAGTGCCGCTGACTTGAAGGTATATATTGTCCCCAAATGTGAAATAGTTGTGGGTGAGGACAAAATCACAAAGTTCAGCCACCAGGTTAGCTGTGACATTATCAGGGATACTGTTCCTGATAGCTTGTAGTCCATCTTTGTGTGGAATATTGGTGTAGAGGGCTTCTACGTCCATAGTGGCCAGGATGGTATTTTCTGGAAGATCACCGATGGATTGTAGTTTCCTCAGGAAGTCAGTGGTGTCTCGAAGATAGCTGGGAGTGCTGGTAGCGTAGGGTCTTAGGACAGAGTCTACATAACCAGACAAGCCTGATGTTAGGGTGCCAATGTCTGAGATGATGGGGCGTCCAGGATATCCAGGTTTATGGATCTTGGGTAGCAAATAGAATACCCCTGGTCGGGGTTCTAGGCATGTTTATTTTGTGAGAATTGCACTTTAACAAAGTGAGAAATTGGGAGGATCCACTTAATTACACATTGTCTATTTCTTTAAATAGCGAAATATGGTAATTATCGCTAAGGTTATTTGTTAACATTCACATACACACACACAGATTAAGGCATACAAATGTTGTTGTAAAAGTTAAATTACATAATTATCACCTAAAAATATCTACTGGTCATTTTTAAAGCATTTCACCTAATATATCAAATATACCAGAGGCAACACAATCTTACCTATTTATTCACAACAGGTAGTATTTAATTGCTTTCTTACCATTATCTGGGAAAATGTTTTGCATGATTAATAAATATAAATGAAGAAATTTGCTGAAGGATTGGGGCTGCTGTAATGCACAGTCGTCCATATGCTAAGTAGGTTCCCATCCTTTTTATTAGAAGCAATTTGATAAACAACTCTACCTCGATATAACGCTGTCCTCGGGAGCCAAAAAATCTTACTGCGTTATAGGTGAAACCGCGTTATATTGAACTTGCTTTGATCCACCGGAGTGCGCAGCCCTGTTGTCCCCCCCGGAGCACTGCTTTACCACGTTGTATCTGAATTAATGTTATATCGGGTTGCGTTCTATCGAGGTAGCAGTGTATATAGTCCCAAGTTACCTTGCAGAGCGTATAAGTGGTCTGGAGAGCAGTGAAGATCTGAGTAGTAACTTCACCTAGTTAATGAGTTAGTCACAATGGGTGGTCATAGTATAGGAGGGACCCAGTAAACCTGGTAGTTTATCTTGGGTTTTCGTTCCTTGGCTGGCTGATAGTGCTGCATGTAGACATAAGGAGTTATCAACTCTGAAATGCCTGGCAGCTATTCAAAATAATCTCTGAAGTACAGTGGAAAGCTTAATAGGAGAGAGGAGTTTGGGATGCCTCATTCCAGGCTAAAAGACAGTGCTGTGGATGGACAAGGCAGTGGCTTGAGATGGAAAAAGTCTAAGGCTAGAATTATTATCATTCCTCTACTGCTAATGGGAGAAGGAACATAGTGGTACAAAAGCAGACCTGGTCCAGGAAGATAGGATGGAAAGTTACAGGCTTTAGCACAGTGGTTCTCAAACTTTTGTACTGGTGACCCCTTTCACATAGCAAGCCTATGAGTGCGACCCCTCCCCCCTTATAAATTAAAAACACTTTTTTATATATTTAACACCATTATAAATGCTGGAGGCAAAGCGGGGCTTGGGGTGGAAAATGACAGCTCATGACGCCTGTGTAATAACCTCGCGACCCCTTGAGGGGTCCCGACCCCCAGTTTGAGAACCCCTGCTTTAGCATAACTGTTGAAATGTGATGGTTCAGATTCAGATGGAAAAAGGAGAAGAAGGTTATGCATAAGTAATACAGCTTGTCACTAGATACTGCTTCTGGTTGTGATTCCTTCTGGTGAAAGATAACTTTTATTGCCAGAAAACTGAGTAGCCCCATTCCATTTGCCATCTGTTTGTAAGTAATGTCCTGCAGATCCAAGGAGCTCATGTAAATAGAGTACCATTTGCAATACCACTCGGGGGGGAGGGGCAGGAAAATGTGTCCTTCATAGCCTTGATGGAAACACTGTTATTGCCTCCCATTGCAATAGCATCAAGAGCCCACATTGTCAGAAAGTAGTCAATGGACAATGAGAAGGGACACCTGAGACCTGAATGAATCAAAAGCCAGGAACTTTTCCCTGTGAATGACCAGAGGCAACACTGAAGTTTTTGGAGAGTCAGCCATCGGAGCTCCAAGGTGACTATTTTACGGGGGCAGAACTTCAGTCTAAATCAACATCAGGTAATATTGAAAGCCCATGTCAAAGAAGTGTAAAGCATGTGAAATGGAAAAGTATGCAAAGGAATATGAGAAACACAGATGTAAACTCACTTTCCAGAATTCATGGAAAGCTAATTATCCACCGGTTTTCTGGTATGAGCAGTCCTCTTATGATTAGGTAGAATTGAGAATTGAATTTAGAATTGATTCCCTGCATGTCCATACTTGTTTTGCTGCTCGTTTGAAATAAATTGGAGTAGAAAATGAGTCACTTTGTTCACAGATGCTCCTATTATTTGCTTGCTACATAAAATGCAACTGAGATTCAAAAGTTTGCCACTTTTTAACACTGCTTACTAAACATGATTTCAGAGATATTTAAATATTCTGCAACTCATAGAACTGACATCATGTCTATTTTCCTCTCTGACCAGAGTAATGGAAATCTACAACAGAAATTAATAAGAAGATTAACTCATTCCTATATAAATACCTGTGAAAGATCTTCAGAGTTAATTGGAAAGAGTTTCTTGCAACATCAGAAATTCTAAGAAGAACGTGCCAACCTAAAGAATTGAATATGGTAAAAAGATGATGGACATATTTAGGAGACACTTTAAGGATGCTACCAACACCACTTCCACATCAAGTGATAACATGGACCACACCTGGCAAAAGAAGAAGACGGTGACTTAGAAAAACAGTATATAGAACACTAGAGAAAGAAGCTAAATCCATCAGCATGACATTCAGAAGCCTGAACGGACCAGCACAAGATCAAAATAAATAGTGGAAACTGGAGGATGCCTTATGCAACTGTTGGTGTGGGTGGATAAAACAACAAAGAACTCACAGGCCAAAAATTGCCTTAATCATGGATCAAATTATATGAACACCCACAGAGTTTAAGACTTTATAGAGGCAATTGCAAAATATCATAGGGAAGTGTCTTAGAAATGCATGAAGAAAACTAGATTTATAACCGTGCTTATTGAAAGATCCACTTTCAGGTCTGTGGCTGAGCATGAATGTACATCAGATTGTGCAATATAGGAAACTTTTTGTATTCTCTGCTGACAGAGTAGGTGTGGAATTTGGGACAGCTGATAGTATGAGACAGGGATTTTAAAAGAGCTTATGGAGTGCAGGGATCAGAGTAGAAGAGTTAGGATGAAAACTGGTTGACTTGAATATGGATTGTGTAAGAGTGAATATGGCCTGTTCATATGGTGTGTAGACTGAATTTAGATTAAAATACTCTTAGTAAGATTTTTGAATGAAAAAATAGTGGGGCTTCTAAAGTTCTCTCTCTCTTACAATCTGAGTGTTTTTGAAAGCCATTTTCAAAAGTTACTGTTTAAGTTTCAAAAGATAATAGCAACTTTGAGCTTTTGCTGATTCCTTTGATACAACTATGAGCTACTTTAAAGATGTTCACTATGTGCACTGTATTGGTACTCAGGCCAGAGTACTGAAGGCAATGATCAAAAATAATCAGCAGCTGTTGCCCATTTGGGATATATTGCAGTAACAGAATGAATGGTTGATGTAGTCCACGGTAGGGGTATGGGCTGAATTTCTTCTTTCAAATGTATCATTTCCATCTCCTGCAAATACTGAGTGCCCTAAATGCCCACTGGTTTCACTGGGAGTTGAGGGTGCTCAGGATTTTGCAGTTTTGGGCCTTAAGTGAAACTGCTTCAAAGATTACCCGGGCTTTTGCCTTCATCTGCTTTCTACACAATCACGACACATACTGGTACAATATTTAACTCATTGCTTTGAGAAACCATAAGTATTAAAGGTATAAATAATTAAAATTAAAATTCAGTTCCATTATGTCAAACATGGCTTTCTTGCAAGAGGGTCGTATAGTTACTAGAGAGAAATTGGGTGTATTATCAGGCAATTTATGCTTTGCTTCCTTTGTAGCTAAACAGCAAAGTCAAGTAGATAATGAAATCAGGGATATTATGTGATGTAAGACTACTTCAGGCATTGACTATGGTAATCAATCAGTGCTATCGAATAATGTCAGTTCAAGTATGCACATTCAAATGGTCCCACAATATCAGTGACTAATTCATACCAAAGTCCATCAGGTCATTGTGCTGAGACAGCACAATTCAGCACTTTCACGAGACAACACATTCAGAACTTCCATGATATAGTCATTTTTAGGCCACGCGTCATCAGAGGAAATAACGTGGTCTATGAAACAGAAGCTTTGATGGTAAAAGCTGCAGTTTTCAATATCCCATGTTAAAAATGTTGATAGCTCTTTAAGCGAGACCATTTTCTTACAATGATTATTAAAGATAGCTTAAGAGTATTCATCTAACAATTTATGTTATGATTTTGTGATATATTTTGAATACTTTATGAAAAATATATATATTACATGATTCACCTAGCTTATAGGTCTCGTTGAATAACTAGTTCACATATAGATGTCAAGAATTTTTTGAATAAACTATTCACAACACTTTTTGAATTGTTTCCCCAGATCTGAGTTGTTTACCCCTGGCCCTGATTCTGCAATGAAATCTGTATGAATTCACAGTTCTGCACATGCAGAGCTCATTGCAGGATCAGGACTGAAGTACACTACTTTTCACCTCTTGGAGGGAGAACATAAGAATAATGATTTCAGAATCACAGCTTCTCCTTCTCCTCCAACTGCCCAAAATTTCTGCCCAAGAGGGACTCTCTTGCACTACTACCCCACACTGTGATACCTTTTGTGCTCTATAAACTGTCTCACTCCTTCCTGCTTGTTGACCCAATTTTTCACTCCCGACTCTCATAAATAAGATATCCGAGTTCTGTGGGAGTTGATGTGGGAATATTAATATTCCTTTTTTGGAGGAAAGTTCTGATAAGAATTAGACTTTCCGTAAACAGAATTTCTTCTAGTATAATCTTGAGTCAATAATATTTGACTCTGGCCAGTTGAACATTAAAAAACAAACCACGAAACACAATGGATCCCCTTCCAAGCTGCTTCAAAGAGACCTGCCATGCAGAGAGCACTTCTCTGTGGTCTATAGCAGATGTAGAGTGCAGTCTGAGACCCTGATTCCGCAAATGACTCTGTGTGCCCAGCCACACTGGGTCAGATATAGAATCAGGGTCTGAATATGATAGTGTGGGCTTTCTATCATCTATCCTGTGTGGAAGGACCACACTGGTTCTGCTATATTTAGGGCCTTCAACACTCATAAAGGAGGGGGAGTAGGATAACAGGATTTGGCCCCCAAATAATATTATATTACTAATCAAGGAAGTGGAAAAATTACTTTTCCTTTACAGTAAATTTAATTTGGTTTAGATTGACAACTGTTATTTTTGTAGCTATTCATATTTGATCCAGGGTGAAATTTCATCATTTTTCATAAAGAAGAATACCGTGGTTCTTTACAGTGACAAAGGTGAAATACATCCCTATGGGGAAAATCAAGAACTGGATCTGAATGTGCCCAAAACAGAAATTGCTCATTGTCACATTTAAAAATAGTTTTCCACTTTCAAAAACGACCTTGCATTGCTTTTCTTTCTTTAGTAAAATATTTGAGACCAGAATGCTTTTGGTGTGTGTGTGCGCACGCACAAAGCAATGACCTTTCACCAGTTTGGTTGCTAATTAGATGATTTTTTTTCCCCCATGCAGATCTCTTATATTCTGACTTAGATTAATCAGATGTGGAAGAGCAAAGACCTAGCTAGGAAATTCAGGAGGTGAAGTGTGTTGTGTGCAGCATTTTTGTGACAGAAAGTGAGGCTTTTATTTTGTCTTGGGTTAGTACAATAATTAAGGCATGCCAAATCACATGCCATTTCATGCCACATGAGTACTTTGTGTGTCACCATCATCCACATTGGATGTTCCTTGCTGTCAGTCACTTGAAAGTTTTCCTGAAGATTAAATGGCAGAGCCAAATTATTCTCTTTTCATAATGAATCTAAATGTGGAAACACCCTTTAAAAACATGATCTATGAACACTATGACTTATACACCTGACCTATAGCAAAACGTCCATTAACTTCAACGGGAGCAGGACTAGACCTTGTATAGGGAGAGTTGGATATGGGCAGATGTAGCGAAGAGAAGTGTAAATATCACTGGAAAATATCTGAAAGATGTACCAATAGTGATCTGTCTCCAGTTGTCCCCATGAACAATGTACCCTTAACTGTAAAATCCAGACTTTTCACATCTCCTCTTTCTGCATTCACAGCAAAGAGATAACATGAAATTAACCCCTCACCTACAAATTAAGACAAAAATGACATAAACATTTTAAAAGGCACCTAATACTCATAAAGAGATGTCGGAAATGTTTAAAATTAAATAATTTAAATATAATCACGTCATGTGTCAGAATTCATTCAGCAAACTATATTTGATGTTTTATTACCACTCTTCAGTCCAGATTCTGATCTTGATTGCCCCAGTGTGCACCCCTCCATTGGGTTGAATTGAATGACTGTTTCACTGAGTTGGAGGGGGCTTGCAGGGACTCATGTCTGACCTCTTTACTATTAGAGATGGCCCCTGGGCTCCATGAAGGAGAAACTCAGAAGTACGTTTTTTGCCCATTTCCTTGCAGAGATTACTTTGAAAATGAAAACCAATATAAACCGGTTGCCAACGTTGAAAGTCACTGGGATCTGTAGCAGGGGGCTGAGCTGAACCTAACCCATGTATGGAAGTAATGAAGGATTTAAGGGCAAGAGTATGTAATTTGTAGATTTTTGAAGGTTGAAAATGTGGACCTTGGGGAAAGAGAATTGGGAATGGATTGATTTTTTGGGGCAGGGGAGAATGGAGGAGGGAAACGAATATGGCATTGATGGATTTTTTTTTCAGGAGCAGGAGAAAGAAGAGAATTTCATCCATGTAGTGTTATATGTTTCATCGACAGAGATGGAAATTTTTTAAAGGAGTCCTTTATTAAAATTCTGGGAGTGCATCACTGCTCTAGATTTACTCTAGTGTAACAGAGATTAGAACCCCTTATTTTCAATGTGTCATTAACAGAATGACATAAATCAATTAATCATTAAAATTTGTAATTATCTAAATATTTACAAGAGTAGCATGTATTGATTCTCAAGATCTACATTGCCCTTTATGTCAATAGCTATATAATACATGAAAACAATAGCCAAAAAGGGAAATAAAATTAAATGTTTCCTATATGTCTATGGTGTTTTGACTTAATACAAATGATGATTAATGTAACTCCACTGTCTTGCCAACATTATACCCTCTTTTATTTACTATTGCAAAAGGTGAATAAAGATAAAATTTAGTATAATTATGCAGCAGTACACCCTCTGGAAGAAAGGAAGCATCTTGATATGATACCAGGATAAATACACTCCCTAAAACCTCTGCACAAAAAAGGGAAACCCATCTATAATTTTGGGAGATCAGAAAAGGAACCTCAATCATATCAAATACATTTTTAGCATAAAAGAGAAAGTATTTCAATATATTTGCTTCTTTTTAGGCTTCTGAGACAAATAATGGGGAAACTGAGAGCTAAATTTTTTCATGTTAAAAGGCTCATTTGCAAAAAGACAAAGTAAATGGAAGACAAATAATTTATGCAGTGAACTGCTAATCCAGCTGTTTTGCTTCTGGGCTTAATTGGATTTACCTAGAATTGATATTTGGTGTCAGCATGTGTTATATCATCAGCACAAGCTATGGTTACCAAACATAAAGAATCCTATCTAAGACAAAATATAAATATATTTGACGCATTGTAATCACTTTTTATTCATGTGTTCTAGACTTAATATCACTGTGTCATGCTATCTAGTATATATTGTCTCTTCTTAGTTATTTTCTTCTAATATGTGAAGCACCTCTGCAATATAGGAATGTAACAGCCCAATAAAATGTGTTCGAAAATGGTTTTTCATCTCCTGTTCAGCCTTCCAGGCACCTGTGCTAACTAAAAAAAGGTGTACACTGTGTCTAATGGCAGGTGTATGACATCTGAATTCTAGAGTAAGACCCACTGTTTACAGTACACACTACAATGAGACCTTTACTGTTTGTTCTGTCTGGAAATATGAAGATCTCTTCAGTAACTGAACCAGATCTGTCAGTTAAAAAATACCCCTGTATAAGTGTACAGTCAAATTTCTCTGGTGAAACTGGAAATTTCCATGGTGCTATTTTTATAGTATATGAGAAAGGTAGACTGTTTAGAAGAATAAAGTTAATTAAAGGAGCATTTAATGCATTACATACAGTCATGAGGACAGCTGGTCAAATCATCTGTTGTCACTTAATTACCTGACAAATGTAGTCTTTTTCTCTATGTGAGATGAGTGTGATTCACTATATTTAAGTATTCATCACATACTTTAGATGAACAATTTCTAGCCTATTATTATTATTTATTATTTGTGTTACCATTGTGCCGTATGGGTTGTTGGTGATCTGTTTTCTTTGACTGCTTGCTACTTGTTTTTTTGTTTTTTTGCATATGATTTTCCTAAGTCACATGTTGTTGGTTTTGCTACCTGCTTATGTGTCTGAAAATCTTTTAAAAGGAGAAAAATTAATGTCAAATATCAGGTAATGAATTGTGCACAATATGTAGGGAATGCCCTTGTTCATGCAGGGATATCCTTGTTCACATGTGAATACATTATTCACAAAAAGAACAGCCACTTGCCCCACTCTTCTCCCCCAAAAAGACGTTTGTACAAAAAAAGATGCATTTACATGACTGGTTACAAAGGGTGATGTTACATCCCTGTGCAGAGGGCCAATATAATGTCTGTGCACTCCCTGATTCCCACTTAAACTCTGTGGAACTTATGTGCCACATAGCCCTTAGCACAGGGTTTCATTTTACTCCAATAGTGAATAATAAAGGGCATGATCATGGCTGAACCAAACATTTGTGAGCACTGATTCTGTAGCATTTGACCAGCTGTGCTTATGACCCAGCCTTTAAATTCAAACTGATATTATGGCTTCAATAAAGAGACTATTGTGTTATTTTCCTTCCCTTTCCATTTTTTTCTGGCTTGTACTATCAGCCTATTTGCTGTCATTTCAGTACACACTATATTGGATAGCAATTGGAGGGTATTCAAAATCTCCAGCTTGGTATGGCCTAAAGTCCTGATGATTGCGGAGCTTCAGGGCCTGCACCATTCCCAGAAACACTCTCAGAAAGCAGGCTTTCTTTCTGCATTCCTAGCTGTTTGGCTGACATAATATCATCATGTACGATGTTCTTAGCCTTACACACTAGTATTACCACCACATTGAAATACAACGAGAAAGCTGTTCCTTAGTGATGTGCAACAAACTGGGCCTTGGCCAAGCTTTCTGATGTAGCATTGATTGCAACTCGGGCAATGTTATCTGAGCAGACATTGTTCAGATGAGTTTGAATTAAATGCAAACATGATCATCCCAAAAGCAATATAAGATTATTGTACATGATTATGTTGTGAGCTGGCAAATAGGAAAACCCAGAAGGCCCATCTTTTAAAATTTATATCACCAAAAGCCAGACAAGTAGAGCTGCCACTCCTTATTAAGCACTATAGGTAAATGTGGTTGGCTCACCAGCTGCATAATGAAGGAAGTATTTGGCTCTTTGCTACTGTTCCTAATACGGTAGAACTTTGGTCACCTTCACTCTCTGTGGGAAAAGAGGGGCAGGTGGATGTTTGCATTTTTAATAACAACTTCTGCCTTTGGGCATTCTCCAGAAATGTTGCAACCTTTGGCCTTTCATTGATGCCTTTGTAGCAGTTAAAATTTAACTTCCCCTATGAGTCTTGTTTTTCTTCATAATTCACACTGTTAATGGAACTCTGCTGATTAAACAGCCTCCTGTCAACCTACCAATAGAGGGGGACAAGGTGGGTGAGGTAATAGCTTTTATTGGATCAACTTCTGTTCGCCAACACAAGTTAGTCCAGTAAAAGATATTACCTCATCCACCTTGTCTTTCTAATATCCTGGGACTGACATAGCTACAACTATACTGCATATAACAATAGAGGGGGAGGTATTTAGCAATTTGGTTCTGTTTTGCTTAGTTACAAGCTATGCACATGCTACTGACCATGGACAATATGGAGAGTAAAGATGAGAAACATGGTAAGATTTCCTGATTGTAGAGAGACAAAGCAGAAGTTTACAATGTCCTCCTGCCCAGAGAGCTTCTAGTTGTTAGGAAAACAAAGATCAACAGGTACTGAGACCTTTTGGTGGAAGATGATATAGTGTGAGTAAGTATTTTGCTACACACTTTGCTTTTGCTTACCAGCAAGCCCCATTGACATTTACTCAAGTAAATGAGAGCAGAATTGGCCCTAAGTTTCTCCCAAAGGCAGAAGAGGTATTTTTTTTCTGCAGTGACGTACATCTGCAGATGACATTTCAGTACAGGGAACTGGTCTGTCAAGGAATAGGTGGGAGAGGAAGAGTCCATGGGGGGAAGATTTGAACAGCTTGTACACAAAAGAGTGTAGACCTCTTTCATCAATTCTGCCTACCAGCCTTTCTCCTGTTGTCCCATGCCTCTGGATACAAGATGGCATTTTTGTTCCAAATTTTAGTTCTTTTGCTTTGTAGTTTAATGATTAGTCCTGCCATTTATTAATTATAATTTAAATTATTAAAATATCCCTCTATTTATCACTTGGATAGATCTGGTCACATGATGATGGGGATATCTAGAATTGGGATGTTGGTTCAGGCTAGTTCCTGCTTCTTAACAAAAGTTTGAAAAGCTTCCAAGTAGCATCTTTTGAAATAATTATTCTGCATCAAAGAATTATCACTGAGAGATGATATATACTATAGGTCTTCAGAGACAGTATGTGACTCACGTATGCTGTACATATAAGGTACAGTGTCTGTCTACTTCCATATATGGCCCATCATTGTAGCATCTTAACACCTCACTGTATTATTCTTAGCAGAAATATTGAGGAACAAACTGTGATACTTCCAACGTGATTAGAGGACACTGGGGAAATGCATACATGTTTTAGAGTTTGTTGTTTTTTTAAGGATAAGAAAAAAAACTGAGTGATTATAAATGAGATAATGTTGATTTCTCGTGTATTTATTTGCTCATTTTAAAGATACAGAAAATAATGTGCCTGGAGATGCATATGTCTGTATAGCAGGTGGCAGGGAATTATGGGATGTGTTCAGAGCTCTGAAATATAGGGGGAGAGTGCATGTGCAAAAAGGACAGCAAAGAAGGAAAACCTTGATCAAATGTTGCAGCAGATAGCTACCAATGCTGTTCATTACCATCCAAGAAATAGTTGTGGTGGAAACTGGTGCCAACTCCATGTTTCTAATGTTTCAATTCCAGCCAAGACCATAATTTATATTCCTGTTTATTGACCAAGAACTGCTTCATTTACTGAACTAACCACGTTGTGAAGTAATCAGTCCTGTGGTTTTCTTTGACGTTGGCAAGCAAAGCAATACCCTATGAACCACTATAGATGGCAGCATTTCACAAAGAACTTGAATGACAGGGTCTTTTTCTTTTTCTTTCTTTCTTACTTTTTTTCTTCAAAGAGAAAACAGTTCTGTAATCTGTTGACAGGATTAAGAATTCCTGTTGTTTTACAGGAAGTAAATAAATCCTTATGGTATTTTTGAAACCTCAGAAGTATAAGAGAGTGGTTAGAAATTGTTTATACTATGGCAAAGGTATCAAATGAATATTTACAGCATTTAAACCATTACCTCAGATTGATGTGGATTGGTCTGAAAGACCAGCCTGTTTGCATTATCCATTTTTTGTAATACTTGTCAAACTCTTGTGCAATGGTTATATCTTTAAGGGCAGGATTTTCTTCTTTCATAGATTTACTACTTCTAAGAAGGAACAAGCCTCAGGTCTGAGACAGTGCCTCTAAAATAGAGCATGAAACTGTTGGCAGCGGAAATGAAATGTACAGTAAGTGGTTCAAAGTCAATTATTACTAACTATAGATTACTCCTACATAATTAATGTGTAGTAGGTGAGACGTTACACAACCATACAAATCTGATCAGAGTGGAACATTATGGTTATGAATGAAGAGGCACATTCATTCTATAAATTCCTGTTTTGGGGGGCTCATAACTTTCCCCAAAATTACATTTTAGGTTGAAATGTATCATACTTGTTCTCAACCTATAAGTGATCTCCCTTAAAGTTAAGGAGAGAACCATGCAAATATTTTGAACTATTGAAGCATGAAGAACATGATCTGTAAATAAATATATTTTTGTTACACTTTGTTCACTCATATGACTGAAAATTTGGATTTAAAATTATATCAGTTCAGCATGTAATTAGCTCCCAGTGAGGTCTGTGTGTTTTGCTAAAATGGAAAATAATTACCTGAAAAACAAAGAATTTATAAATGTAGAAAATGCAGTACTGCCGATGCACAATACATAATTCTTTAGAGATGTAGGCACTTAACAAATGCAGTTATTCTATTATGCATGCAAGCAAATGTAACCAGATGCAAGTAAACATTAATGTATCTGAGTATCTGCTGAAACCCCAACCAGTGCTGGATTCTGGATTTCTCACACACCCTAGCAAACTACCCATTTATCTTTCTGTTTTTCTCATAGTAATCACTGTTGGGTCTCATTTAATTCTTCAGTTTTACAGAAATTTCATCCAAGAGGACAAAGCTAGTTTGACAGTCTTTCTGCTGGTCATTTTAATATTTTGTATGCTCTGTTAGCAGAGAGCATGAGGATTTTGAGTTGAATAGTAGAGATGTGTAAAGTATCTCACTTCTAAATACTCAAAATGCACCTCTCTGTGAGTTTGTTACACTTCAGCTGGAAAGGCAGTAGTTGACCTGAAATGTTTTGGATCAGCAAAAAGTTCATGGAGGTTCAATATAACTATTCTTGGGCAACTCGCTGGTATGTTTCAAGTATCATCCTGACTTGCTCATTGGCTGAAATCTTGTGGCATGCCATCTACTTTCCTGATTTGTTGAGCCTACACCATATGCTCAGAAGTCAGCAGAATCTATTTTGATTTGCTTTCTCAGAGGCTTCAGTTTGTGTGCTGTTTCTGTGCTAGTCAGAGAAAAAAAACAACTAGTGACTATATAACTTTTCCCATATTCCAGATATTAAATGCGATGATGATTATGCAGCTTTGGA